>NW_012120154.1:559552-574973 GCF_000951035.1 Colobus angolensis palliatus | reverse complement strand
CTTTAGAGGCCTCCAATTGGTTACACCCTATGAAGGATTGGCCCACGACCAATCAGAAGCTGAAGTGGAAACTTCTGTCTTGTTATCATAGGAGTGAGGGTATGGCCTGTGTGCACCCCAGTCTTGCCTAGAACTGGCTGCACCTGCTGTTCTTTTGCTTATGCCTTAACCCATGGTTACTCTAATTCCTTATCATCCTGCCTCAATATGATTAGATTTTCATCCTTAAATCATCACTATAGACTCTGTATAGAGAATGGGATAGAAGCAGGTAGAAAATGAAAGCAAGGATACCCAGCGACCCTGGAGACCAGGCGACCTTGTACAGCAGCAATGGTAATGGCCTGGATTAGGGTGGTGGCAGTGGAGGCGGCAAGAGGTGGACACATATGAGATGTCTTTGTAAAGCAGAAGCCACAGCCATTGGGAGGAGCTGGATGTGGAGGGTGAAGGGGAATGTGTAGATGGCATCTGTGATGGAGGATGGAGGCGCCATTGATTGAAATCGGGAAACTGAAGGGGAATCAGATTTGTGGGAGGAGTTTTTTTTTTTTTTTTGAGACGAAGTCTCACTCTTGTCCCCAAGGCTAGAGTGCAATGGCGCAATCTCTGCTCACTGCAACCTCCGCCTCCCAGGTTCAAGTGATTCTCCCACCTCAGCCTCCCGAGTGGCTGGGATTACAGGCATGCGCTACCAGGCCCAGCTAATTTTGTTATTTTTAGTAGAGACGGGGTTTCACCATGTTGGCCAGGTTGTCCTCGAACTCCTGACCTCAGGTGATCCGCCTGCCTCGGCCTCCCAAAGTGCTGGGATTTCAGGAGTGAGCCACCAGGCCCGGCTGAAGAGATTTTAAAAAGTCCATTTGGGGTTCGTTTATATGTGAGATACTCAAGTATCCTCCAGGCTTCAGACAAACCAGGCTGAAATAGAAATGTGGGAGTCATCAGCCTACAGATAGATGAGATGGCCTAGGAAGAGAGTGAGTGCAGGGTCACATGACAAGAGGGCTTGAGCCCTGGGAAGTTCCACCACTCAAAGGCTGAATGGGAGAAGAACAGTTAGTAAAGCAAACTGTAAAAGAATGCCCAGAGAGGCAGAAGGAAAACCAACAAAGTGTGGCATCCTGGAAGCAAGAAAAGAGAGTGGTTCCAGGAGGGGAAGTCTGCCTAGGAGGTCAGGTCGGCAAGACAGGGAAGCATTCATTGGATTTAAGATCACAGTGGTCAGTGGGGACACAAACGGTTGGGTTGAGGAGCGACTGCCTCTTTTAGGGGAAGCAAATGCTCCCTAGTTTGCCACAGTCCCCCACTACTCCCTATGGTAACACTTGGCCTGAATCACCCTCTTATCCTTGTCTGACATTTATACTTATGATTTTGGCCTGGAGCAATGAGTACTATTTTGTAGCATGATTTTAAAAGGGTGATTTTTTTCTCCCTACTAAACATGGACAGCACTTAACACTATACCTAGCACTTAATAAATGTTAGCTTTTTATGTTTACCTGTGTTTTGTTTTGTTTTGTTTTTCTTTTTTTTTTTGGTTTTGTTTTGTTTTTTGAGATGGAGTCTTGCTCCGTCACCCAGGCTAGAGTGCAATGGCTCGATCTCAGATCACTGCAACCTCTGTCTCAGCCTCCTGAGTAGCTGCTATTCCTGAGTAGCTGCTATTACAGTCACCTGCCACCACGCCCGGCTAATTTTTGTATTTTTAGTAGAGACAGGGTTTCGCCATGTTGGCCAGGCTGGTCCTGAATTTCTGACCTCAAGTGATCCTCCCACTTCGGCCTCCCAAAGTGCTGGGATTACAGGTGTGAGCCACCGCGCCTGGGCTAAATGCTAGTTTTTAATTGTATCTCTCTTTCCAGGCCTGTCCTCCATTAACCCCCATGGGATGTTCTGGAATCTTTTCCTTCTTCTCTGGTTGATTGTAAATAACTTGAAAGCCCTGTCCCTACCCTGCGGTTTTTTTCCACCTGACTTGGCTTCCGCTCTGCTGGCCTCCTTGAGTCCTCCCACCCTTCCACTCCAGCTTGGTTCTCTGCCTCTCCCTGAAGCCCTCCCAGTCTCATCTATCCTAGTCTCTGCTAACTCCATCGTGAGCTTGTGGTTAGGGAGGTATATTTCTTCATATCTCAGCAGCTTTCACACATTGCTTTGAACATGGAGGTACTCACTACATAGTGGTTGATTGATACCTTGTTCACACCTCCTTAGAACTGGACACCTATTGTCTTGCCTGCCAAGCCCTTCTTCCTTCTCTGGAAGCTGTTCCCTGTCTCTCCACCCCGCCCTGCCCCATGCTCATTATGACGATGGAAGCCTTACTTCTCTACCATGGACAGCCCCCGCCCTGCCACGCACATCTCTCTCAGCTCCAGAGAGGAAGCTACAGTGTCTCACCGAGCTCTTGGAGGAGAGCAGCAGTTATAGCCCACATTTATTGAAGATGTGCCAGAGACTGTTCCAGATGGTGCATAAACTTCATTCAAGCTCATTAAACCCTGACAAGATCCCTATAAGGTAGGCAATATTTTTATCCCCGTTTTACAGAGGAGGAGACCAAGGCATATGCCTCCTGGCTGCTGCGTCTCCCATGCAGTACATAGGCTTATCACACTCCAATTTCTCTCTTGTTCTGTCACTATCAAATCCCCACTTTATTCTCCTCCCAGCCACTTCCACAGCACAATCCAGATTGTTTCCCAGCTCCGTGGCTTTCCTTGAGCAGTTCCACTCGCCCGGGAACACTATGTCCCTTTTAATTGGCTTGAGTGACTCCTACTTAATCTTTAAGACTTAGCTCAGGTGTTGTCTCTTCCAGGAAGCCCTCCTTGAACAACCTCTTGCCTCTGAGGTGAGGGAATCAATACCATCTCTCCATCACACTGTATTTATTATTTTTTCTTTCTTTTTTTGTTTTTGAAATGGAGTCTCGCCCTGTCACCCAGCCTGGAGTACAACAGTGTGATCTCGGCTCACTGCAACCTCCGCTTCCCGAGTTCAAATGATTCTCCTCCTACAGCCTCCCAAGTAGCTGAGTCTACAGGCACCCACCACCATGCCAAACTAATTTTTGTATTTTTTAGTAGAGACAGAGTTTCAGCATGTTGGTAAGGCTGGTCTCGAGCTCCTGACCTCGTGATCCACCTGTCTTGGCCTCCCAAAGTATTGGGATTACAGACGTGAGCCACCGCGTACGGCCTATTTATTTATTTATTTTTGAGACAGTCTTGTTCTGTCATTCAGGCTGGAGTGCAGTGGCATGATCTCAGCTCACTGTAACCTCCGCCTTCCAGGTTCAAGCAATTCTCCTGCCTCAGGTGTGCACCACCATGCCTGGCTTTTTGTTTTGTTTTGTTTTTTCAGTAGAGGCAGGGTTTCACCATGTTCGCCAGGTTGATCTCCGACTGACCTCAGGTGATCTGCCTGCTTCAGTCTCCCAAAGTGCTGGGATTACAGGTGTGAGCCACCACGCCCAGACCCGTTTTTTTTGTTTGTTTTGTTTTGTTTTTTTGTTTTTGTTTTTGTTTTTGTTTTTGAGATGGAACCTCACTCTGTCTCCCAGGCTGTAGTGCAGTGGCATGATCTTGTCTCACTGCAACCTGGGCCTCCCAAAGTGCTGGGATTACAGGCATGAGCCACCTGTAATCCCAACCCATCACACTTTAATAATAATGCCCTGGGCTTCCCTCTGGAGTCGTGCTCACCGCATTGCAATTGAACACTTTGTCGACTTATTTGTGCCTCCATAGACTCCAGGCTCCGTGAAGACACGGACTTCAGGGCTCAGCCCCCAGCCTGACGCATAGGAAGCTCAGAGTTCTTCCAAAATCCAGTGTCCCAGCTGATGCTGCCAGTGGAGAAACCATGCCTCTTATGCCAGCCTCAAAAAACCTCAGGGAAGCCAGAGCCCTAGAGAGCTTCCATCCAACAAACCAAATACCGATGAGGCACACAGTCACTGGTAGAAAAGGGGCAGCATTGCACAGACAATGGCAAGTGTTGTCAGGGATGTGCAGAAATTGGAACCCTCAGACAGCGCTCATGGGAATGTCAAATAGCGTGGCCACTGTAGAAAACAGTTCAGCAGTTTCAAAATGTTAAATATAGAGCTACCATAGAACGCAGCACTTCCACTCCTAGATATATACCCGAGAGAACTGAAAATATATCCACACAACAACTTGTGCACAAAGGTTTATAGAAGCATTATTCATAATAACCAAAAGGTGGAGACGGCCGGGCACAGTGGCTCATGCCTGTAATCCCAGCACTTTGGGAGGCCAAGGCAGGTGGATCACGAGGTCAGGAGTTTGAGACCAGCCTGGCCAACATGGTGAAACCCCGTCTCTACCAAAAATACAAAAATTAGCTGGGTATGGTGGCACATGCCTGTAATCCCAGCTACTCGGGAGGATGAGGCACGAGAGTCACTTGAACCCAGGAGGCAGAGGTTGCAGTGAGCCGAGATCACGTCACTGCACTCAAGCCTAGTGACAGAGCAAGACTGTCTCAAAAAAAAAAAAAAAAAAAGGTGGAGGCATCTACAAGTCCCTCAACTAATTAACAAATAAAATGCAGTCAATCTATGCAATGGAATTATTCGGCCACAAAATAGAATAAAGTACTGATACATGCTGCAACATGCATGAACCTTGAAAATATGCTAAATAAAAGCCAGTTACAAAAGATCTCATATTGTGTAATTCCATGTACATAAAATGTCCAGAACAGGCTGGGCATGGTGGCTCATACCTGTAATCTCAGAAGTTTGGGAGGCTGAGGTGGGAGGATCACTTCTGGCCAGGAGTTTGAGACCAGCTCGGGCAACATAGCAAAACCCCATCTCTACAAAAAAAATTTAAAAATTAGCCAGGTGTGGTGGTGCACACTTGTAGTCCCAACTCCTTGGGAGGCTGGAGCACAGAGGATCCCTGGAATCCTGGAGTTTGAGGCTGCAGCGAGCTATGATCATACCACTGCACTTCTAGCCTGGGTGACAGAGCAAGACCCGGTCTCTCTCTCTCTAAAAAAAAAAAAAAAAGTCCAGAATAAGCAAATCCATACAGACATCAAGTAGATTAGTGGTTGCCAGAAGCTGAGGGGAGGGAGAGATGGGGAGCAATTGCTAGCAGGTACAGGATTTCTTTCGGGGGTGATAAAAATGTTCTGGAATGAGATAGTGGTGATGGTTGTACATCTTTGTGAATATACCAAAAATCACTGAATCGCACACTTTAAAAGGCATGTGAATAAAGAATTCACATACTTTATGGTATGTGAGTTTTATCGCCATTTTAAAAAGTGTCAGAGCATGCAGAGCTGAGGAAGGCAGAGACTGTGAGGGAGGCAATGGGGCGAGGAGAGCAGTAATGACCATAATAACCAGGATGGCTAACAGTCAGCAATTGCTGCCTATGCATCAGGCACCAGGCTAAGTAGTTTACACAAATTATCCTACTTAATCCCCACAACAACTCTCTGAGGTAGGATCTAATATTACCCTCATTTTATAGATGGGGAAATTGAGACCCTAGAGAGGGTAAGTGACCTATCAAAGGTGCACCTGCAAAGTGGCTGAACCAAAGGGTCTATGCCCAAAGCTGTGCCACAGCACAACGCTGCCTGGTGCAAATGACCACACACAGGGCAGAAAGTAAAAGCCAGGGTCAAGGTTACAAGGTGCTGGGAGAGGCGGAAGAAGTCTTCATATCCCGATGGGGATCCAGGACACTGGAAAAGGATTTTGAAGGGTAGATAGGACTTGGACAAGCAGAGATAGAGAAGAGCAAGTTTTAGACAAGTGGCAATAACTTGAGCAATAGGTAAAAGTGGGAAGGTTGGGTATATTTATACCAGGTGCCATGGCTCATGCTTGTAATCTCAGCACTTTGGGAGGCCAAGGTGGGCAGATCACCTAAGCCCAAGAGTTTGAGACCCGCCTGGGCAACAAAGCAAGATCCAGTTTCTACAAAAGAAAAAAAGTAAAATTTAACCAGGTGTGGTGGCACATGCCTGTGGTCCCAGCTACTTTGGAGGCTGAAGCAGGAGGATTGCTTGAGCCTGGGAGGTGGAGGCTGCAGTGAGCTGTGATTGTAACATTGTACTCTAGCCTGGGTGACAGAGTGAGACCTTATGTCAAAAAACAAAGCAAAGCAAAACAAAACAAAACAAAAAACAAACAAAAAAACAGATTTTTTTCACCAAAAAATGTAGGACATTATGGGTGGCCACCTAACACGCATGCCCACTTTCTCTTGACTACCAGAACCCACAGGTGATGGACCATGAGCAGTCTAAGCCCTATCAGGACAATCTGGCTTCCAGGGTTCCCTGCCTTCATTGCAACTAAGAGTGATCCACAGTACCGCAGCAGAGAACTACTGTGGGAACTTCTGGAAAAAGGTTTTCTTTCTTTTGTTTTTTTTTTTTGAGATGGAGTTTCACTCTTGTTACCCAGGCTGGAGTGCAATGGCATGATCTCGGCTCACTGCAACCTCCGCCTCCCAGGCTCAAGCGATTCTCCTGCCTCAGCCTCCCAGGTAGCTGGGACTACAGGCCTGCGCCACCACACCTGGATAATTTTTTTTGTATTTTTAGTAGAGACAGGGTTTCACCATGTTGGCCAGGCTGGTCTTGAACTTCTGACCTCAGGTGATCCGCCTGCCTCGGCCTTCCAAAGTGCTGGGATTACAGGCATGAGCCACCGTGCCCGTCCCAGAAAAAGGTTTTCTTTCTTCATAAAAGAAATCAGATAAGGTTGGTATTAGCGGGGCTATTCCTCCCTTCTCCCTGTCTTGAATGCAGATGCAATGTCTGAAGCCGCACACACTGTCTTGGGACCCTAAGAATACAAACCGAAATGCTAAGGTTGATGAGGCAACAAGGCAAAGAAGAGGGGCACTGGCCAGGGACGGTTGCTTACACCTGTAATCCCAGCACTTTGGGAGGCCAAGGCAGGTGGATCACGAGGTCAGGAGTTTGAGATCAGCCTGGCCAACATGGTGAAACCCCGTCTCTACTAAAAATACAAAAACTAGCTGGGCGTTGTGGCTCACGCCTGTAATCCCAGCTATTCTGGAGGCTGAGGCAGGAGAACCACTTGAACCCAGCAGGCAGAGGTTGCAGTGAGCCGAGATCACGTCACTGCACTCCAGCCTGGGCAACAGAGTGAGACTCTGTCTCAAAAGAAAAAGAAAAAGAAAACGGTGGAGAAAATGTGGTTTCAGAAAGGGTAAACTGACCTGTCTCTTCCTGCATGCAGCAAGCCATAAAGATTCCTCTGGGAGGGACACACTCCCCTTATCAGGGGGGTGAAAATATCCCTTATCACCAGAGACTGGAAATTGGGGGCTGCAGTGCAGTGGACCTGAACAACTGTACTTCCTGAAGTAACCTTTCTTTTGTTTTCTTTTTTTGAGACAGAATCTGTCTCTCTCACCCAGGCTGGAGTGCAATGGCACAATCTCGGCTCACTGCAACCTCCGCCTCCTGCGTTCAAGTGATTCTCCTGCCTCAGCCTCCCGCATAGCTGGGATTACAGGTATGCACAAACAGGCCTGGCTAATTTTTGTATTTTTAGTAGAGATGGGGTTTCACCATGTGGGCCAGGCTGGTCTTGAACCCCTGACCTCAGGTGATCCGCCCACTTTGACCTGCCAAAGTGCTGGGATTACAGGTGTGAGCCACTGCGCCTGGCCCGCAAAGTGACCCTTCTATTCTGCTAGTTGTATACCGTCCCATATGTCTCCTGGTGACTTCCTTAGAAATTTACTGCCCGTAACCAGATCCCTTTTGTCCTGTTATTTCTTCTCAAATGTATTGTTCTTTGTCTTAAAAAATACAAAAGCATCTTACTTTGGCCACTTCCTCAGACTTCACTTTCTTGTGAAGATCCCTGTGTATATGGAAAAGTAATAAAGCTTATCTGCTTTTATCTTGCTACTCTGCCGTGTGTCAATTTGGTCTCTAGATATAGCTGAGAGCCTACATAAGAGGCGTGTGAGGTTGGAGGTGATCACTCACTCCGCTGCAAAACCAAGGCCTAACCCCCAATGTGTTAGTATTTGGAAGCGGGGCCTTTGGGGAGTGGTCGGGTTTAGATGAAGTCTTGAGGGTGTGGCCCTTATAAGAAGAGACATCAGAAGGCTTGCTTCCCCTCTGCCTCTCTCCGCCTGCACACACGGAGGAAAGACCGTGTGAGGACACAGAAAGCAGATGGCTGCAAGCCAGAAAGGGTTATTTATTTATTTATTTAATTTATTTATTTATTTATTTTTGAGACGGAGTCTCACTCTGTCACCCAGGCTGGAGTGCAGTGACACGATTCAGCTCACTATACTTTCTGAAGTAACCTTTCTTTCTTTCTTTTTTTTTTGAGACAGAATCTCACTCTTTTGCCCAGGCTGGATGGCAGTGATGTAATCTTGGCTCACTGCAACCTCCACCTCCCGGGTTCAAGCAATTCTCCTGCCTCAGCCACCTGAGTAGCTGGCATTACAGGTGCGCACCACCAAGCCTGGCTAAATTTTGTATTTTTAGTAGAGATAGGGTTTCAACATGTTGGCCAGTCTGGTCTTGAACTCCTGACCTCAGGTGATCCACCCACCTCGGCCTCCCAAAGTGCTGATATTACAGGCGTGAGCCGTCGCACCCAGCCAAGTCTGGCCAGGAAGAGAATCCTCACCAGGAACACAACTGGCTGGCACCTTGATCTGGGACTTCCCAGACTCCAGAATCACCAGAAATAAACGCCTGTTGTCTAAGCCACCCAGTATTTTATTATATCAGCCTGAGCTAAGATGATTTGTGAGAGCTTTTTGTTGTTCTTGTAAATGTTAGAAATTTAACTCTAATTTGAGCAAAAAGGGGGAATGTATTGGCTTATTAAATGGAAACGCTGAGGACTAGATCTGGCTTTAAGTCATGACTGAATCCAAGGGCTCAAGGCCATTGGGACAGACATTCCTTTTCTCTCTTCCTCACATTTAATTTATTTATTTACTTATTTAATTTTTTGAGACGGAGTCTCGCTCGGTCGCCCAGGCTGGAGAGCAGTGGTGCAATCTCAGCTCACTGCAACCTCCACCTCCAGGGTTCAAGCAATTCTCTGCCCCAGCCTCCCGAGTAGTTGGGATTACAGGCCCTCGCCACCACGCCCGGCTAAATTTTTTGTGTGTGTTTTTAGTAGAGACAGCGTTTCACCATCTTGGCCGGGCTAGTCTTGAACTCCTGACCTTGTGATCCACCCACCTCGGCCTCCCAAAGTGCTGGGATTACAGGCATGAGCCACCCCGCCTGGCCTCTTCCTCACATTTTGTATCTCCTCACTGTCTGGCTCAGTTTTCCTCTCTGTTGGCTTCCTTCTCATAGGGGATGTTCTCCCATGGGGTAGCAAAGATGGTGTCCAGCAAGCATGTAAACTTGCCTTGTTCCTACTGGCAGCAGCTCCAGGAATTAGCATATCTTCTTTCCTGCTACCCGGTACTCCTTGCCACCTTTCTCCCCAGTGTGTTTCAAACCCTGAAAAAGTCTCTGATTGGTCCTGTATGAGTTACGTATCTTCCCCCTTCCACCCAACCAAGCATGAAAACCAGGGACGTGGGACACACTTATTGGCTAGTGTCAGTCACATGGTATCCCCCACTGTGTCCTTGTCTGTGTCTCAGCTTGATGCATTCTGTGTTCTCAGATCCTCCTGGGGTCTGTTTTGCAACATGTGACAAGAAAGTAATCTGGGCTTGTTGCAGTGGCTCACACCTGTAACGTCAACACTTTGTGAGGCCAAGGCAGGAGGATCACTTGAGCCCAGGAGTTTGAGACCAGCCTGGACAACATAGGAAGACTCCATCTCTATTAGAAAGAAAGAAAGTTTAAAGTAGATTTAGAGGTTCGAAAAAAAAAGAAGAAAGAAGGAAAACTGGTTGCAATTACATTGTTGTAGCAGCAGCCTGGAGACAAACCAATTCATTGCACAAGTTAAAAACAAGAGAGTTCGGTTCATGACAGTTCTGCTGTCTCTCTGTCCTAGTCTCTCCTGGGTCCCACCAGGGAAAAAGGCCCAAAAGCTAAATGTTGGCAACATTACCAACACTGGACAAAACTCTGACTCGCCAGACAAATGGACTTTGGGCACATGCTGCCTGGCACCTCTGCCTTGCATGGTGTCCCCTCAGGCCAGCCCACACTCCCTGCACCAACCATCTGAGACCAGCTGGCTGGCACGGCTGGCCCACCCGAGCGTAGAGAGCGGCTGCTCCGCTTCAGCCCGGCAGCCCGCCAGTAAGAGCTTCGCCAGAGCTTATACATTTCTGGTGGCCTCCCCAACTCTCTTTCCTTCCTTCCTTGGGAAATGGAGTAAAGAGCAAGAAACCAGAAATTAAGAAAAATCTTCTGAAGGAAACGGGGAAGGGAATCTTAAATGCCATCCATCTTTTAAGTAAAGCACTCCTAAAAGTGAACAGTCCCCTGCTGTCTCCATCTCCTTGACCACTCAGTCGACCACTCTCTACATTTACTTATTTATTTGTTTATTGAGACAGAGTCTCACTCTGTTGCCCAGGCTGGAGTGCAGTGCCACAATCTTGGCTCACTGCAACCACCACCTCCCTGGTTCAAGCAATTCTCCTGCTTCAGCCTCCCAAGTAGCTGGGATCACAGGCACGTATCACCACACCCGGCTTATATATATATACAGACATGAGCCATCTCTTTACTGATGCCACTCAAATCCTTATCTCCCTTTCTGACCCTCCGGTTCAATATTTCCATCTGTTCACATGACATCTCTATCATCCCCGACTCAATAAAGTTAAACCATTTTCCATTATCTTTCTACCACTTACCATCCACACTAACTTACTCTCTAAAATTCCCCATTTCTAGGCTGGGCACAGTGGCTCATACCTGTAATCCCAGCACTTTGGGAGGCTGAAGCAAGCAGATTGCTTTGAGCTCAGGAGTTTGAGACCAGCCTGGCCAACATAGCAAAACCTCATCTCCACAAAAAAACAAAAATTTGCTGGGCGTTGGTGGCTTGTGCCTGTAGACCCAGCTACTTGGGAGGCTGAGGCTGGAGAATCACTTGAGCCTGGGAAGTGGAGGTTGCAGTGAGTTGAGATCACACCACTGCACTCCAGCCGGGGTGACAGAGTGAGACTCTGTCTCAAAAGAATAAAATTAAAAACAAAAAAAATCCCCCATTTCCATTCAGGACATTCTGTCCCTTGCTCTTCATTCCTAAAAAGAACTAACTATTTTGCTCTACACACTCACTGCAGTTTCTCTACCATACTTTGCTTCTGACACCAAATTTGTAAGAAGTTCTCCCACATCAAAAAATGCTCCAATTATCAGAGGATGCTGACCAGGTGTCTTACAATTAAACTTGATTCTGACACTAAGCGCCTGGAGTTAGTGGAGACCCCACAGGAGAATCGCTTGAACCTGGGAGGCAGAGGTTGCGGTGAGCCAAGATCGCGCCACTGCACTCCAGCCTGGGTGACAGAGCAAGATTACATCTCAAAGAAAACAAAACAAAACAAAACAACAGAGTACTGAGTCTACAGAGACTTGAGTCATCAAGAGGCTGTCTAAACCGAGATAAGCTGCAGTGCGGTGATCAGGGTTTCTTTCCACTTCCCCAGGCTCACGGCTCAGCAGATCAGCTGCAGGAAACAGAGAAACATCATCTCTTCGTGCACCTTCCCTTGTATGTTAATCTGTGATCCTGCTACACATGCCACTGTCACCCAGGCCATGCTACGAAGCCTGGGGAGAACAGGGCAAGATTTCCGAGGCCTGGCTGCAGGCAACAGGCACATAGAAAAGGGGTATGGGGTCCGGAAGGTGAAGAGTAAATGTGTGAGTGGGGCAAGACTCCCCTAGGAATGACTCCAGGCACAGTTGCCTCTAGGATGGGATGTAGAGAAATCAAATTCAAGGGTACAATTCAGTATCTTTATATACCCTGGGGGCGACAGAAGGAAGCTTTTTGTAGGAGAACCCAGAAAAGAGAGCTCAGAAGGAGAAAAGTCTCCTAAGCTTCTGGGTAGAGATGGCTGTTTTTTTTTTTTTTTTTTTTTTTTTGAGACAGAATCTTGCTCTATCACCCAGGCTGGAGTGCAGTGGCATGATCTCTGCTCACTGCAATTTCTGCCTCCTGGGTTCAAGTGATTCTCCTGCCTCAGCCTCTCGAGTAGCTACAATTACAGGAGTTTGCCGCCACACCCAGCTAATTTTTTTGTACTTTTAGTAGAGATAGGGTTTCACCACAATGGCCAGGCTAGTCTTGAACTCCTGACCTCAAGTGATCCTTCCACCCCGGCCTCCCAAAGTGCAGGAATTACAGGTGTAAGCCACTGCGCCTGGCCTGGGCTGGTTGAATTTAATATAAAACGCAAGGATCCTTCTCCTCGGTTCACTTAGTCCTCCCCACAGCCCTCGGCGTTCTTTCTCTTTCTTTTTTTTTCTTTTTCAGTCAGGGTCTTGCTCTGTCACCCAGGCTGGAATGGAGAACAGTGTCGCCATCATGGTTCACTACCTCCCTGGCTCAAGTGAACCTCCCACCTCAGCCTCCAGCGCAGCTGGGACCACAGGCGCATGCCACCATGTCTGGCTAATTCTGTTTATTGTTTTGTAGAGATGTGGTCTTGCCACGTTGCCCAGGCTGGCCTCGAACTCCTGGGCTCAAGGAGTTCCACCCATCTCAGTCTCCCAAAGTACTGGGATTATGGGCGTGAGCCACCGCCCCTGGCCGTCCTCAGCATTCTTCAAACAAAACAAGGGCTGGGCATGGCGGCTCATGCCTGTAATCCCAGTTCCTTGGGAGGCTGAGGTGGGAGGATCACTTGAGCCCAGGAGTTCGATTAGCCTCGGCAACATAGTGAGACCGTGTCTTTATAAGAACAAAACAAAACAACAGATTTGCTCTTTTCCTGCAATTCTATAGCAAGGATGAAATCAGGGCATCCACAGTGCTCATGGATTTAAATCTAGGTCTAGCTGGCTCCACACTATGCTTTCCCTGCTGTATCCCACTGCCTGGCTGAAGGAGGGAGGTGGGAGTTCTGAGGACAAGGGGACCTTCAGGTGAGGCTGGAGGTCAAGTCCCTAAAGCCTTCCTTGCTTAGGGGGAGATTTAATGATTGGCCGCCATCGTGTCAAGAGAAGAGACGACCCCTCTCCTGCCTGCTTTGCTTGACCAAACGACCTCCCTGTGGCAGGTAGTGGTGGAGGGACATGACCCTGAGATGAGGCGAAGCTGGGTTCATATTCCTGCACTGAGATCTTAGGCAAAACACTTAAGCTTGTGGAGCCAGAGCCTTAGATTTCATTCTTATAAAAATGGGATAACAATTTCCACCTTACTGAGCTGTGAAAAGCATTACATGAAGGGGAATGTAAATTGTGTGCCTACCACAGAGCCTGATGCAGAGAACAGGTGAAAAGAATTGAATTTGCCCACCCATCTGTCGTCCCTCCTGCAGCTCTATTCCAATCAGTATTTTCTTTCTTTCTCTTTTCTTTTCTTTTCTCTTTTTCTTTTCTTTTCTTTTCTTTCTTTCCTTCCTTTCTCTTTTTCTTTCTTTCTTTCCTTCCTTCTTTCCCTTTCTTTCTGTTTTTTTTTGAGATGGAGTCTTGCTCTTGTTGCCCAGACTGGAGCGAAATGGCACAATCTTGGCTCACTGCAACCTCTGCCTCCCAGTTTCAAGTGATTCTCCTACCTCAGCCTCTTAAGGAGCTGGGATTACAGGTGCCTGCCACCATGCCCAGCTAATTTCTGTATTTTTAGTAGAGACAGGGTTTCACCATGTTGGCCAGCCTGGTCTCAAATGCCTGACCTCAGGTGATCCGCTCCCCTCGGCCTCCCAAAGTGGTGGGATTACAGGCGTGAGCCACCATGCCCCACCTCAATCGGCATTTTCAAGGTTAAATGCCCTGGAAGCAGCCAGTCAAAATGACTTAAAACCTGAGCAGGTTTAAGAGGCTTGCTCAAGCAAGCTCACTGGGCCCTTGAACTTTGGTGGTGGGTTTTTTTTTTTTAATTTTAATTTTTTGTAGAGACAGGGCCTTATTATATTGCCCAGGCTGGTCTTGAACTCCTGGCCTCAAGCGATCCTCCCACCTCTGCCTCCTGAAATTCTCGAATGACAGGCATGAGCCACCGCACCTGGTCAGACCTTTGGCATTCTTAAATATCTAGAAAAGCTTTTCTCATAAAGGAAACAGAACAGTCTCCTTGGGGGCTCGGCCTACCTGGCAACTCAGGGAAGTATCAGAAAAGGCAGCCCTGGTTGGTGTGGCCCATGACATCGGTGTTAGAGTCCACCCACCATGGGACGGGGCTCGGCCAGGTCCGCACCTGTCGGGGGCACATGCTCTCTCAGTGACGGGTGGCCACCGACAGAAATGGTGCACTGACCTCAGTAAAAGAATGCCAAACTCTGTCTTTCTTTCTCAAGTAATGTGGAGGAAAAGGAGCTCCTGCTAGGGGCAAAAGGAAGAAGAAAACCCGTTCTTGGCAGCAGGGGAATCAGGTTGCCACAGCAACGAGCTTCTTCCAAGTCCACTCATTATGTGGCTTTTGAATTAGACTTGCTCCTGTGAGTACATCTCGCTGCACTGTTTCCCTTGTCTTCTGCCAGCTCATTTCCTGAGCTTTTCCCAGGGAAATCATCACAGAGGGGAGTCACTGACCCCTCCTTTCAAGGCTTGGTCCTGCTTGTCCCTGGGATGACACAATATTTACTTGTTGGTTTACATTGGGAAGAACCTGATCACGGTACAGAACGAAGAGCCCCTTCCTCCTCTGTGGGTGGGGGCATGGACTGGGACAACTTATTTGAGCAGCAATTTGGCCCAATACAACTGCATACCCTTTGATCTCATGGTTCTGGGGCTTAACCCTGGCATGACAGCATTTTTGTATAATAACAACAAAAAGCTAGAAACGACCTTCACATCACTGATGGGAGATGGGTTGAGTATCAGCTAAGCCACTAGACAGCTGAAGCAATAATGAGCTAGAGCTTATGCACCCGTATGGAAAGATGTACTGTTAAGTTAAAAAAAGCAAGTTGTTCAAACTCATAGAAATGGAAAGGAGAAGGGTGGTTGCCAGGGGCCGGGGGGAGGGAAGAATGAGGGGTTGTTTAATGGGTATAGAGTTTCAGCTTTGAAGGATGAAAAAGTTATGGAAATTGGTTGTACAACAATGTGAATATAACTACTGAATTCTAAACTTAAAAATGATTAAGACCGGTTGCGGTGGCTCATGCCTGTAATCCCAGCACTTTGGGAGGCTGAGGCGGGAGGATCACGAGGTTGGGAGATCAAGACCATCCTGGCCAACATGATGAAACCCCGTCTCTACTAAAAATACAAAAATTAGCTGGGTGTGGTGGCACGTGCCTGTAGT
>NW_012120154.1:551363-557782 GCF_000951035.1 Colobus angolensis palliatus | reverse complement strand
CCAGCTACTCAGGAGGCTGAGGCAGGAGAATCACTTGAACCTGGGAGGAGGAGGTTGCTGTGAGCCGAGATAGTGCCATTGCACTCCAGCCAGGGCAACAAGAGCAAAACTCCATCTAAAAAAAAAAAAAGAGAAAACAAAATTTCTCAAGACCCTCTAAATTTATTTTGCCAAGGTAGAAGCCCTGGAGACTGAGTTACATAGCATGTTTGCAATTCTGCTTCTTAGATCATAGATTAAGTCTCTTCCCATTGTTATTATTATTATTTTTGAGACAGAGTCTTGCTCTGTTGCCCAAACTGGAGTGCAGTGGTGTGATCACGGCTCACTGCAACCTCCACCTCCTAGGTTCAAGCAATTCTCCTGCCTCAGCCTCTTGAGTAGCTGGGATTACAGGTGTACGCCACTGTGCCTGTCTAATTTTATATTTTTGTTAGAGATGGGGTTTCACCAAGTTTCCCAGGCTGGCCTTGAATTCCTGGCCTCAAGTGAGCCTCCTGCCTCATCCTCCCAAAGTGCTGGGATTACAGGCACGAGCCACCATGCCCAAACTATTTTAAATTTTTTGGGGAACCTCCATACTACTTTCCATAGTGGCTGTACAAATTTAAATCCACTGTTAAACAGCAGTGTACACGGTTCCCTCATCTCTACATCCTTACCAGTACTTGGTATCTTTTGTTTTGATGATAGCTATTCTAACACATGTGAGATGATAGCTCATTGTGTTTTTTTTTTTGAGACGGAGTCTCGCTCTGCCGCCCAGGCTGGAGTGCAGTGGCCAGATCTCAGCTCACTGCAAGCTCCGCCTCCTGGGTTTACACCGTTCTCCTGCCTCAGCCTCCCGAGTAGCTGGGACTACAGGCGCCCGCAAACTCACCCGGCTAGGTTTTTTGTATTTTTTTTAGTAGAGACGGGGTTTCACCGTGTTAGCCAGGATGGTCTCAATCTCCTGACCTTGTGATCCGCCCGTCTCGGCCTCCCAAAGTGCTGGGATTACAGGCTTGAGCCACCGCGCCCGGCCTAGTTTCACATCTTATGTTTAAGTCTTTAATCCATTTTGAGTTGATTTTTGTATAAGATGTGAGACAAGGCTCCAGTTTAATTCTTCTGCAGGTGAATATTTCGTTTTCTCAACATTGCTTATTGAAGAGTCCGTCCTTTCCCCATTATGGGTTCTTGGCCTATTCGCAGAAGATTAGTCGAGGTAAGAGACCTAAAAAAAGAAGCCCCCCAGGCAGCTTGAGACATGAAAGCAGAAAAGAGCAGATGAGAAAGTGGCATCTCTGGCTCAGGCCACCAAAAGGAAAAGGAGGTCACCCATCTCTTCGTGTCACAAGCTCACCACTTCTCAGGGGTATCTCATGGCTCCAGTGCTAAAAGAAGAGACAATTTTTATCACCTAGTATATATCGAGAACTATGTTAAGTGCTAAGATATGGGAAGGAACAATCACTGGCAGGCAATCAGGGGAGACAAACAGGTAAACAGAGCATTGTAACCCAAGCCCAGGCTTCTAGGTACATGGTTAGAGAAACCACCCGGAGTGCTAACAAGGGCCCTGATGTGGGGAAGGGTAGGGTAGGGTTACAGAGAATCAGCCTCTGTAGAGCTCACCCCCAAAGTCCGGCTAGGATCAGTGGCTGGGATACCAGTAACAACGATTTACCTTTAAATGTGTGCCTCCTAGGCCGGGCACGGTGGCTCAAGCCTGTAATCCCAGCACTTTGGGAGGCCGAAACGGGTGGATCACAAGGTCAAGAGATCGAGACCATCCTGGCT
Organism: Colobus angolensis palliatus; assembly: GCF_000951035.1. Classification (NCBI taxonomy): domain Eukaryota; kingdom Metazoa; phylum Chordata; class Mammalia; order Primates; family Cercopithecidae; genus Colobus; species Colobus angolensis. The sequence continues at coordinate 556,000 of NW_012120154.1, read as the reverse complement.
AACACAGTGAAACCCCGTCTCTACTAAAAAATACAAAAAAAAACTAGCCGGGCGTGGTGGCGGGTGCCTGTAATCCCAGCTACTCCGGAGGCTGAGGCAGGAGAATGGCATAAACCCGGGAGGTGGAGCTTGCAGTGAGCTGAGATCCGGCCACTGCACTCCAGCCTGGGCGACAGAGTGAGACTCCATCTCGAAATAAATAAATAAATATATATATATATATATAAATGTGCCTCCTGGGTGTCACTTTGCAGGCCTGTCATAGTGCCTAAGGGCACAGACTTTGGGACTGGATAACTTGGGTTCAAATCCTAGCTCTGTTACCAGCTGTGTGAACTCCCGCAAATTACTTACATGCTCTCTGAGCCTCAGTTTCTTCCTCTGAAAAATGGGGATAATGATACCTAAGGGTGTTGCAAGGATTAAACAAATTATCATATGTGAAGCACTTAGAATGATGACTGGCATGTAATAAGATCTTTTTAATTATTATTATTATTTTTTTTTTGCAGATGGAGTCTCGCTCTGTCACCCAGGCTGGAGTGCAGTGGCACACTCTCGGCTCACTGCAATCTCTGCCTCCCTGGTTCAAGCAATTCTCCTGCCTCAGCCTCCCGAGTAGCTGGGACTACTGGCGAACACTACCACGCCTGGCTAATTTTTTGTATTTTAGTAGAGATGGGGTTTCACCGTGTTGCCCAGGCTGGTCTCAAACTCCTGAGCTCAGGCAATCCGCCCACGTTGGCTTCCCCAAGCGCTATGATTACAGGTGTGAGCCACCACACCTGGCTACTAAGAGCTTTTAAAGCACTAGCTATTGCTATTTAAGCCTTATGTCAATTTTGTAAGCCCAGTACTATTAAATACCCAGTTTGCAAAGGCCTGGAAACGTCTCATGCAGCTCTGGAAGAGAACCTGGCTCTCTGCTCTCCTGGATAGCTTTTCATCCCAAAGGGGGAGCCCCAGAAGAGAGCAGCACCCTGGGTGCTTTTCTGGGTCCCAAATTCCATTTCCCATAGCACTGCTCAGGCTAATGCCCCAGGCACCCCAAGCCCACCCCAGATGTTGCAAATAGAACTGGTCCTTCCCTCTGACTTTAAACAACTGCCCTGGCAGGAGGCTCAAGTGTGTTTAGTCCTTAGTCTGCAGCAATCCCAGCTGTTCACTCACCAGGCATCTCTCAGGCAGATGAACCACAGATCTGAAATCCAGCCTGCAGAAGCCACATTAAAACAAAGCGCTCCAGCTGGGTGCAGTGGCTCATGCCTATAATCCCAGCACTTTGGGAGGTTGAGGTGGGTGGGATCACCTGAGGTCAGGAGTTCGAGACCAGCCTTGACAACATGGTGAAACCCCGCCTCTACTAAAAATACAAAAATTAGCTGGGCATGGTGGTGGGTGCCTGTAATCTCAGCTACTCGAGAGGCTGAGGCCGGAGAATTGATTGCACCCAGGAGGCAGAGGTTGCAGTGAGCCAAGATCGCACCATTGCACTCCAGCCTGGGCGACTAGAGCAAAACTCCGTCTCAAAACAAACAAACAAATAAACAAACAAAAAAGCACTTCATCTGCCCTCCGCATAGCAGCCTCTGCAAGATGAAAGGTGTTTGTGAGGTAGGAAGGCTGACTACCTCCATTTATCTTACTTAAGCCTGTTAGTGGGATGCAAATTGTTTTCTCACATTAAGGCAGAAGAACCTGGTGGGTGGAATGAAGTGACTGGGGCACTCAGCTGAAGCTGAATGCCTGCAGGAGGACGCTGCAGTGACACCAGAGCCAGTCCCTGAGGCAGGGCATGTGCAGTCAAGCGTTCTCCCCTTCTTCTGTCTTCCCCGGCCCGGCCCCTGCTCTGGGGCAGGTTTTCCAGGGTATGGGAGTCCAGGTCACCCTTTCTCCTTAGACTTGGTCAGGGGCAGAAGGACCTGGAAGCCTCATGATGAACTGGAATGTCTCTGGGAGTCACCAGAAACAGCTGCTGGACCACAGGGGCAGCAGGGAGAGGGGCAGCTGAGGGATCTCCCAGAAGGCCAGTGTGTTGCTCTGGGCAGCTAGGGAGAGGGGAGGTCAAGTTGGTCTCTGGACATTTGATTCAATCCACTGGACGGGCATTTGAGACCAGCCTGGCCAACATGGTGAAACCCCGTCTCTACTAAAAATACAAAAATTAGCTGGGTGTGTTGGCACATGCCTGTAATCCCAGCTACTCGGGAGGCTGAGGGAGGAGAATCACTTGAGCCCAGGAGGCAGAGGTTGCAGTGAGCCAAGATCGTGCCATTGCACTCCAGCCTGGGTGACAAGAGCAAGACTCCATCTCTAAAAAAATAAAAATAGAATCACCATATGATCCAGCAATTCCACTTTGGAAAGCAGAGACTTGAACAGATATTTGTACACTCATGTTCATAGCAGCATTATTCACAACAACCGAAAGATGGAAGGAACCCAAGCATCCATCGACAGATGTGGATAAACGCAGAACGGTGTATACACTGGAATATTATTCAGCCTTCAAAGAGAAAGAAATTCTGACACACATAATGTAGGTAAACCTTGAGGACATTATCTAAATGAAATAAACCAGTCAGAAAAGGACACACAGCGCATGACTCCACTTACAGGAGGGACTTAGAGTAGTCAAGTTCATTGAGACAGAAATAGAAAGGTGGTTACCGCAGGCTAGGGATGGGAGGCAGTGGGAAGTGATTGTTTAATGGGTGTAGTTTCCGTTTGGGAAGGTGAAAAAAGTTCTAGAGATGGATGGTGGTGATAATAGCACAACAATATGAACATGCTTTAATGCCACTGAACTATATATTTTTAAATGATTAAAATGGTAAATTTCATGTTTTATATATTTTATCACAATTTTAAAAATCTGTTTACTGTTTATCTTTGGCCATGATTGCTGCCTGTTAAGGCCTTTAGGATCTGGGAGACGCACCCCAAACCCTCTTCCAGTATCAGAGTCCCCTGCATGATCCTTTCCTCCCATTTTTTTTCTATTTATCTATTTATTTTTTAGTTTTTTGAGACGGAGTCTCGCTCTGTCGCCCAGGCTGGAGTGCAGTGGCGCAATCACTGCCACCTCTGCCTCCCAGATTCAAGTGATTCTCCTGCCTCAGCTCCTGCATAGCTGGGATTACAGGCATGCGCCACCACGCCTGGCTAATTTTTGCATTTTTAGTAGAGATGGGATTTCGCCATGTTGGCCAGGCTGGTTTTGAACTGCTGACCTCAACTGATCTGTCCGCCTCAGCCTCCCAACCTGCTGGGATTACAGGTGTGAGTCACTATGCCCGGCCCCCCCCCCCATTTTTTTTTTTTTTTTTTTTTTGAGATGGAATCTTGTTCTGTCACCCAGGCTGGAGTGCAGGGGTGCAACCTTGGCTCCCGCAACCTCTGCCTTCTGGGTTCAATCGATTCTCCTGCCTCAGCCTCCCGAGTAGCTGGGATTACAGGTGCTCGCCACCACACCTGGCTACTTTTTTTGTATTTTTAGTAGAGATGGGATTTCACCATGTTGGCCAGGCTGGTCTCGAACTCCTGACCTCAGATGATCCACCCACCTCGGCCTCCTAGAGTGCTGGGATTACAGGCATGAGCCACTGTGCCCGGCCGCTTTTCTTTTTCTTTTCCTTTTTTCTTTTTTTTACTGGGAACCCTTTCTCAATAAATCCCTTGCACAAGGATCTCTGACTCAGGTTCTGCTTCTATGCGGCTGACGACGACACGTCATTTTCTTTCTTTCTTTATAAAATCATGGGGTGTAAAGGGTCCCTCCAGGCAGGAGTCTGGCTTCCTCCTGGGTAGGAGTCTGCGCCATTTTTGAAGCTTTCCAAGCAGCATCCCGCTTCTCTACATCACCATGGACAACTATCTTACCATGTGCGCAGGAGGGCTCCAGAGGACACGTGAGCATGGATGTTGCGATCCCAGCATCCCAAGTAGCTCTGGCCATGTCATGTCTGCAGGGTGACATTAACGGGAAAACCACAGGTTCAGCAGGCCAAAGTCTGAATCCCACCTGTATTTGTTTTCCAGGGCTGCAGTAACAAAGTGTCACAAACTGGGTTACTTAAAATGACAGAAATGTGTTGCCTTACAGTTCTGGAGGCTGGAAGTCCAAAATGAAGGTGGTGGCAGTGTCATGCTCTCCCCAAAACCTGTAGGTAAGGAAGATCCTTCCTTCAATCTTCCAGCTTCTGGTGTTTGCCAGGGATTCTGGCTTCCCTAGCGAGTAGGGATTGCATCGCTGCTATCTGCCTCCATTGTCGCATAGCTATCTGCCCCCGTGTCTCCTCTCTTCTTCCTTCCTCCTCCTCCTCCTTCTCCTTCTAGACAGGGTCTCACCCTTCTAGACAGGGTCTCACCCAGGCTGGAGTGCAGCAACGCGATCAAGGCTCACTGCAGCCTCCACTTCCCAGATTTAAGTGATCCTCCCACCTTAGCCTCTCAGGTAGCTGGGACTACAGAAGTATGCCACCACACTCAACTTATTTTAAAATTTTTTGTAGAGACAGGATCTCACTACGTTGCCCAGACTTGTCTCGAGCTCCTGGGCTCAAGCAATCCTCCCACCTTGGCCTCCAAAAGTGCTGGGAGTACAGATGCGAGCCACTGCCTGGCCCCCTACTTTT
>NW_012120154.1:546189-551249 GCF_000951035.1 Colobus angolensis palliatus | reverse complement strand
TTTAGTAGAGATGGGCGTTTCTCCATGTTGGTCAGGTTGGTCTCAAACTCCTAACCTCAGGTGATCTACCTGCCTTGGCCTTCCAAAGTGCTGGGATTACGGGCACACGCCACCGTGCCCGGCCGGCCCCCCCACTTCTTATAAGGACACCAATCATCTTTGATTAAAGGCTCCACTCACTCCAGTATGATCTCGTCTTAACTAACTGCATCTGTAATGACCCAGTTTCCAAATAAGGTTCTAGTCTGAGACTTCAGCATAGCTTTTTTGGGGGACGGAATTCAACCCATATCAGCATCTCTACCATCAGTTAGCAGTGGGATACCTCAAGTTATGTAACCTCTGCTTCAGTTTTTTCAGCTGTAGGAATGAGAATACCAGGGTGATACGGCTAGGGAGTGGAACATGTGGGAGCGTGAACTTTCCACCGTGGCACCTGGCCCAGGGAGCTAGATGCACATCAACAGTGATGCTCTCCTTAGCAGCATTCTCCTGGGTGCCCAAAGGCTATGATTACAGCCCCCTCATCTTTCCCCCACCCCACCGAGCTTCCCCCACACTCACTGCTCTGTAGGAGAGCTTAGCTCTTCCCTAGAGACTAGTTTGTATTAATAAAAGACGTGGTGGCTCAAGTCTGTAATCCCAGCACTTTGGGAGGCTGAGATGGGCGGATCACGAGGTCAGATCGAGACCATCCCTGCTAACACGGTGAAACCCCGTCACTACTAAAAAATCAAAAAAAAAAAACTAGCTGGGCCAGGTGGTGGGCGCCTGTAGTCCCAGCTACTCGGGAGGCTGAGGCAGGAGAATGGCGTGAGCCCGGGAGGCGGAGCTTGCAGTGAGCTGAGATCCGGACACTGCACTCCAGCCTGGGCGACAGAGCGAGACTCCGTCTCAAAAATAAAAATAAAAAATAAAAATAAAAGACAACCGGAGCCTTTCAGAAGGTTAGGCTTAAGGGTCCATTATTTAAGTACCACCGCCTGTGACGACTCTATGAGGAATAGGAGTGCTAAGTGCACACTGGGCAGGACAACCCGGGTGAGTCGAACATGCAGAAAAGACTCAGCACACAGCCCTTTCTGACCTCACAGTGACTTTGCACTAAGTGCCCATCAATCTTCCCGAGGTAATTTCCTGTTGCCAGGACAGAGCTGTCTCCCCTCTTCTCACCCTCCCGCTGCTGTGCTCCTGCTTCATGCTGGTTCCGACAAAGGGGTGAGTGTTCAACATTTCTCTTAATTGATGCTGTGACAGGTCCTTTTGCTGACATATCCGGGCATCTGTCTGCCTTATTCACCGCAGCACAGTGTCAATCTGAAACTGTCAGCTGTTTCCAGAATAACAGGATCTCTTCCAGATCTAAGCCTCAAAGTTTGCATTGATTTTATTCATTCTAGGATGTCAGTAGGTTATTTCAATTATTTTTAATTTTTATTTTAGAGACAGAGTTTTGCTCTATCACCCGGGATGGAGTGCAATGACATGATCTTGGCTCACTGCACCCTCCGCCTCCTGAGTTCAAGCAATTCTCCTGCCTCAGCCTCCCAAGTAGCTGGGATTACAAGCATGCACCACCACGCCTGGCTAACTTTTGTACTTTTAGTAGAGATGGGGTTTCGCCATGTTGGCCAGGCTGGTCTCGAACTCTTAACCTCTAGTGATCTGTCTGCCGTGGCTTCCAAAAGTGCTGGGGTTACAGGTATGAGCCACCATGCTCAGCCTACAGTAGGTCATTTCAATTGGCTGTCCTCACCCACCCTCACCCCAAGCTCTCCCAAACTAAGGCAATGAAAAGTATGTGACCTTTGAAATCTCTTGTCCCCTCACCTTGCTGACACTTCTCTTCAGTATTCAGTGCTTCTCAAATTTTAAAGTGCAAACAAGGACAGGAGCGGTGACTCACGCCTGTAATCCCAGCACTTTGCGAGGCCGAGGCAGGCGGATCATCTGAGGTCAGGAGTTCGAGACCAGCCTGATCAACATGGAGAAACCCTGTCTCTACTAAAAATACAAAATTAGCCGGGCATGGTGGCGCATGCCATAATCCCAGCTACTCCGGAGGCTGAGGCAGGAGAATCGCTTGAACCTGGGAAGCGGAGTTCCTGATGAGCCAAGATCGTGCCGTTACACTCCAGTCTGGGCATCAAGAGTGAAACTCCATCTCAAAAAAAAAAAAAAACAACTAAATAAAGTTCAAACAAATCACTTGGGACCTTATTAAATGCAAATTAAAATTCTTTTTTAATTTTTTTATTTTTTGAGACTGGGTCTCTGTTGCCCAGGCTGGAGTGCAGTGGCACAATCATAGCTCATTGCAGCCTCCACCTTTGGTGGCTCAATTGACCGTCCCACCTCAGCCTCCTGAGTAGCTGGGACTACAGGCATGCACCACCATGCCCAGCTAATTTTTGCATTTTTCTGTAGAGACGAGGTTTCACCATGTTGCCCAGGTTGGTCTCGAACTCTTCCTGCCTCGGCCTCCCACAGTGCTGGGATGACAGAAGTGAGCCACCGCGCCTGGCCAGATGTTGTCTTCCTAACAAGCCCTCATATGCTGCTGAAGCTGTGGGTCCACAGGTCTCACCTTGCATGGCCACACCTACGTGTTTCCTCTCCTCAAAGTTGATGTGCCAGGGATGTGACAGGTAATGTGACCAAGGTTTGCCCTGGTGCTAGAGGAGCCGGAGGGGGTGACCACCTAACTGCCCAGGGGAGGTAAAAGAGACCTCCCTGAAAGGTAAGCCACCGGGAACAGGGCCAGCACGATCTGCACTTCTAGGAAAATCACTCTGGGGCCGGGCATGGTGGCTCATGCCTGTAATCCCTGCAATTAGGGAGGCCAAAGAGGGTGGATCACCTGAGGTCAGGAGTTTCAAGACCAGCCTGGCCAACATGGTGGGACCCTGTCTCTACTAAAAATACAAAAATTAGCTGGTCTTGGTGGCGTGCCCCTGTAATCCAAGCTACTTGGGAGGCTGAGGTAGAAGAATTGATTGAACCTGGCAGATGGAGGTTGCGGTGAGCCGAGAATGTGCCACTGCACTCCAACCTGGGCAGCAAGAGTGAAACTCTGTCTCAAAAAAAGAAAAAAGAAATCCCTCTGGGAACGGCCTGCTGTGTGGAGAAGTGTGGAGAAGGAAAGGAGGGCCTAGGCTGAAGGTGGAGGGGGGCCGAGGAGGCTCTTGTAATATCAAGATCAAGCGTGATAAGGTCTGAAGTGGGACAGAGGCGGTGGGGCTGGAGAAGAGGGTGGGGCGAGGGAGGCTTCGTGTGGGAGGTGGAACAGAGGTGGTCAGCTGGTTGTGGGAGGTGTTGGAGGAGGAGGCAAACCGCACCTCCAGACCTCTAGGTCTGAAAAGTGTGAATGAGAAATAGCCTCCCAAGAGAGAAACCAGGGGGCAGTGTTCTGAGGGAAGAATGAGGACCAAGAGAGAGCATTCAGGGAGTAGAATGAGGAAGGAGGTTTCCCATTGAAAGGGATTCCAATGAGAAGGGTTCAGAAGAGGCTCCGGGCGGGAGGGAGGTGGGAAAAGATGCAATGAGCAGCATTAGGACGCGGGGGGGCCCTGGTGGGTGGGAGCACATCAATATGATGGTAACCATCTTTTTTTTTTTTTTTTGGTAGGCAATGGTAGGATTCTTTTTTATGTATACTTGCTTCACGAATTGCCCCTAAAGCTCTTAGGTGAGGGCCACAGGCAGGTCTTCCTCTTTTAGGATACCTAATATTGTATAAATCTGTGTAGCCTGGCCTGGCGGTTCATCCATGGCAACAGCTAGCAACAGACAGGCGGTGTCCAGGACACCCACTGTATGTTAAAAAACAACAGCCTGGGTAATCATAGGCACAAAGATTTTTTAACATTTAAAATAAACAAGAATTTTATAATTAAAAAAAGAAAGTGGCCGGGCGCCAGTGGCTCATGCCTGTAATTCCAGCACTTTGGGAGGCCGAGACGGGTGGATCACCTGAGGTCAGGAGTTTGGGACCAACTTGGCCACCATGGCAAAATCCCATCTCTACTGAAAATACAAAAATTAGCTGACTGTGGTGGCGGACGCCTGTAACCTTTGCTTACTGCAACCTCTGCCTCCTGGGTTCAAGCAATCCTCCTACCTCAGCCTCCCAAGTAGCTGGAATTACAGGTGCACACCACCACACCCAGCTAATTTTTCTATTTTTAGTAGAGATATGGTTTTGCCATGTTGCCCAGGCTGGTCTCAAACTCCTGACCTCATGTGATCCACCTGCCTCGACCTCCCAAAATCTCTCATTAACCTTTAAGCCTTTCTTCTATAAGCATTTAAGGCTGTACCTTTCCCTTTAAGTATGACCTTTTAGGCATCTCACAAGTTTTGATATGAGGCATATTCATTATCACTTAATTCTAAATAATTTAAATATCCATCATGATTTCTCCTTCCACCCATGAGTTATTGAGAGAAGTGTTTCTAAAGTTTCAAACATATGTTTTAAACACATATATCTTTTGTGTTTTAAGGCTGAGCCATGATCGTGCCAGTATCCTGGGCAAAAGAGCAAGACACTGTCTCACGAAAAAAAACATGTATTTGTCTTTTTGTTATTTTATTATTTTTTTTTATTTATTTTGAGACAGAGTCTCACTTTGTCACCCAAGCTGGAGTGCAGTGGCATGATCTCAGCTCACTGTAACCTCTGCCTCCTGGGTTCAAGCGATTCTTCTGCCTCAGCCTCCCAAGTAATTATGACTACAGGCACGCACCACCACGCCTGGCTAGTTTTTGTATTTTTAGTAAAGATGGGGTTTCACCATGTTGGTCAGGCTGGTCTTGAACTCCTGATCTCATGATCTGCCCTCTTTGGCCTCCCAAAGCGCTGGGATTACAGGCGTGAGCCACTGCACCCAGCTGTTTGTTATTTCTTTCTAACTTATTTGAATGGTGGACAGAGAATAAAATTTGGCTAGCCATGGTAGCTCAAGCCTGTAATCCCAGCACTTTGGGAGGCTGAGGTGGGAGGATCCCTTGAGCCCAGGAGTTCAAGACAAGCCTGGGGAACATGGTGACACCCTGTA
>NW_012120154.1:540093-544418 GCF_000951035.1 Colobus angolensis palliatus | reverse complement strand
CCTCGGCCTCCCAAAGTGCTGGGATTACAGGCGTGAGCCATTGCACCCGGCTGGATCTTTTGTGTATACCTGCATCATGAATTACCCCTAAATCCCTTAGGTGAGGGCCACAGAGAAGTCTCCCTCTTTTAGGAAACCTACAATCAAGACTTCTAACCACACCAAGGTAAACCATTGGGGCTGCTTGATTTTGCAAATGTGTTAAAGGTATGGGCTGGGGAAGAAAATACTTTCCCAGCTGGTCACGGTGGCTCACGCCTATAATTTCAGCACTTTGGGAGGCAAAGGTGGGTGGATCACCTGAGGTCAGGAGTTCAAGACCAGCCTGGCCAACATGGTGAAACCTTTGTCTCCACCAAAAATAGAAAAATTAGCCAGGCATGGTGGCACGCACCTGTAATCCCAGGTACTCGAGAGGCTGAGGTGGGAGAATAGCTTGAGCCCAGGAGGCAGAGGTTGCAAGGTGGCAGTGAGCTGAGATAGCGCCACTGTACTCCAGCCTGGGCAACAGAGACTGTGTCTCAAAAAAGAAAAAAAAACTTTCCGTTTTTTTTCCTACTCGTGTGAAAGAGACGGTGAAAGTGAAAGGAAAAGAAGATAGTCCAATCTCAAGATAAGCAGGCCCTGTAGACAAAGCAGACAGTTCCGCTACTAATGCAGTGTGGAAGGAGAGCCCTGGAGGCCAACGTGAGTAATAAACAACACTTTCTGAAATTGCTAGGGTCGGAATGAGGAACAACTGTGAGTGAAGAGGCCAGTGTGTCATTCAGAGATAAGTGATTTTTTATTTTTATTTTTTTGAGATGGAGTCTCGCTCTGTCACCCAGGCTGGAGTGCAATGGCGCAATCTCAGCTCACTGCAACCTCTGCCTCCCGGGTTCAAGCGATTCTCCTGCCTCAGCCTCCCGAGTAGCTGGGATTACAAACATGCACCACCACACCTGGCTAATTTTTTGTATTTTTAGTAGAGATGGGCGTTTCTCCATGTTGGTCAGGCTGGTCTTGAACTCCAGGCCTCAGGTGATTCACCCACCTCGGCCTCGCAAAGTGCTGGGATTACAGGCGTGAGCCACCACTCCTGGCTGCTAAGTGATTTGTAAACTAAGACATGCTCTTAAATTCCTTCGAAGCAAGGGAAGCAGTGACTGTTTTAAGAACAAATACTGTCTTTGAAATTTGAAATACAGGATAGACAGGGGCTCCTTAAACCTAGTAATCCTTTCCTCTCTCTTGGTCCATCTCAACCACAAACCAAGCATGCACACGCTTGTCAAAAACAAGTCAGTTATTTTGAAAATCAATTAAATTATTCATACCCTTTGAAATTTCAAAGGAAAGTAGCGAGAGAGAGTCAGAAGTCATGGGTATTAAAGTGCTTATGAGTTAAATCAGGTTCTTTGTCTCTCTACTTTGCTAGTGGCTGGACTTTTGACTTTTCTGATGATCAACCCTGGCTGTCAAGTGAGATACCACGGGGCTTGGTTTGTTCATATTCTTCTGAGTGACATTTTCCCTATTCTAATAGCCTAAAAGCATAATGAGGTAAATGAATCACAGGTAGTAATGATTTTTTTAAAAATCTAGGCAGGAACAAAACTGGCTCATTACCATGAAGCAGCATTCTGATGAGGAAAGGAAATCACTGAGGAGCAGGAGAGAATACATAAACTACCACTTATGTGTATTGCTAATAATATGCCAGACACGATTCTAAGCACTTATGTGACAGTCTCATTTAATATCAAAGATTCTACAGATGAAGAAATGCGGGCTCAGAGAGATTAAGTAGTTTGCTTAAGGTCACACAGCTAGGAAATGACCAAATTGGCATTTAAATGAGACAGGCTGACTCAAACCTGGACTGCCTCTGCTTTTTTTTTTTTTTTTTTTGAGTTAGGGTCTCACTCTGTCACCCAGGTGATCACAGCTCACTGCAGGCTCAACCTCCCAGGCTCAGGTGATCCTCCCACTTTAGCCTCCCAAGTAGCGGGGACTACAGGAGCACCACCATGCCTGGATCTTTTTTTTTTTTTTTTTTTGAGATGGGGTTTTGCTATGTTGCCCAGTCTGGTCTCAAACTCCTGGGGTCAAGTGATCTGTCCACCTTGGCCTCACAAATTGCTAGGATTGCAGGCATGAGCCACCGTGTGCAGCCTGCCTCTGTCCTGAAAAAAAGGAAATGGCAAAAGCATGGGGAAAAATTAAACATATTTAAAGAAAAGGCTATAAATACTTTCATATGCATGTTGATTCATGTATTAGTTTCCTAGCACTGCTCTAACAACCATAACCAAGTGGCATTGGTGGTATAGTAGCGAGCATAGTTGCCTTCCAAATAATCGTAACTTTGGTGGGTTTTTTTTTTTTTTTTGAAACAGAGTTTCACTCTTGTAGCCCAGGCTGGAGTGCAGTGGTGTGATCTCGGCTCACTGCAACCTCCTTCTCCCAGGTTCAAGCGATTCTCCTGCCTCAACCTCTCGAGTAGCTGGGATCACAGGTGCCCGCCACCACGCTCGGCTAATTTTTGTATTTTTAGTAGAGACGGGGTTTCGCCATGTTAGCCAGGCTGGTCTCCAACGACTGACTTCAGGTGATCCACCCTGTTGGGGTGATCAGACCCAACACCAGGCTGGGTGGGCAACGAAGTCCAGTGGAATCAAAGGAATGAGACAAGACAAGTTAAGAGTGAAAGTGGGAGTGGAGCCAATGCTAGTATGGAGGCTGTGAAGGCGCCGAGCTCTGGGAGCCCACGCTATTGGTGATCAGAGAAGCAGGTGGTGAGCGTGTGGGGGTTGAAAGAAAACAGTACATCAGGTACATGATCTACAGCTGTGACGGTTTAGCATTTTTCTTTGCGGCATATGGAACATGTTCTGCTACTTGAGATAATGGGAGCGCTGGAAGCAAGGAGCCAGCAAGTCTAGACATTCCAGAGGCCTTGAGGGGTTTTATGCCCTGAGTCCTGGATTCCATCCAAGCCACGAGGGGTTTTATGCCCTGGGCTTAGATTGTGGTATGGCAGGGCAGCCTTCCACCCTTTAGCACAGAGCTTGGTGTTCCAAAGGCCACGAGGGGTCTTAGACCCTGGACCCTGGATATGTTCCAAGACTCTTTTACATTATGTCAGACATGCAAGCCCTGCTTCAGCCTTTTTCCCAACACTCAGCTTTTACCCAATGTACCCACCTCAGCCTCCCAAAAGAGCTGGGATGACAGGCGGGACCCACCGCGCCCAGTCCCACTTCAGTGGTGTAAAAGAGCAGGTATTTTCTGTCTCACAGTTCTGGAGGCAGGAAGTCTACAACCAAGGTGTCAGCAGGGATATACCTTAGGGGAGGAACCTTCCCTGCCTCTCCCAGCTTCCGGTGGCTCCAAGTGTCCCTTGGCTGGTGGCTGCATCACTCCCATCTCTGGCTCCATCTTTACATAGGCTTCTGCTCGGTGTGTCTCTCCTCCATGTGTCTCTTATAAAAATACTTGTCATTGGCTATAGGGCCCACCTGTATAATCCAGAGTGAGCTCATCTCAAGATCCTTAACTTAATTAGATCTAAAAAGACAACTCTGGGAGGCACGGTGGCTCACGCCTATAATCCCAGCACTTTTGGAGGCCGAGGGCTCACTTGAGCCTAGGAGTTTGAGACCAGCTTGGCTAACATGGTGGGACCCCCAACTCTATTTTATTAAAAAAAAAAAGACACCTTTTCCAAAAAAAAGTCACATTCACAGATTCCAGGGGTTGAGATGTGGATATATATTTTGGGTGACCACCACTCAACCAATTATAAACAGTCAGGATTTATGTTTTAAGAGATAGAAAACTCATATGGGGCCAGGCACGGTGGCTCACGCCTGCAATTCCCAGCACTTTGGGAGACTGAGGCAGGTGGATCACCCGAGGTCAGGAGTTTGAGACCAGCCTGACCAACATGGTGAAACCCCATCTCTACTAAAAATACAAAAATTATCTGGGCATGGTGGCACACACCTGTAATCCCAGCTACTTGGGAGGCTGAAGCAGGAGAATCACTTGAACCCAGAAGGCAGAGGTTGCAGTGCATTGAGATTGCACCATTGCACTCCACCCTGGCCTGGGTGACAAAGCAAGACTCTGTCTCAAAAAAAAAAAAAGAAAAGAAAGAAAGAAAACTCATATAGAATTGTCTGACTGAACAGTCCATGGGTAGCTCCAGCTTCAAGGTGAGCATGAGCCAAGGCTCAAAAGTATAACCAGCCGGGCGCGGTGGCTCAAGCCTGTAATCCCAGCACTTTGGGAGGCCGAGACGGGCGGATCACGAGGTCAGGAGATCGAGACCATCCTGGCTA
>NW_012120154.1:536407-539653 GCF_000951035.1 Colobus angolensis palliatus | reverse complement strand
CCTGCCTCAGCCTCCCGAGTAGCTGGGACTACAGGCACCTGCCGCCACGCCGGGCCAATTTTTTGTATTTTTAGTAGAGATGGGGTTTCACTCTGTTAGCCAGTATGGTCTTGATCTCCTGACCTTGTGATCCGCCTAGGAGGATCTTTTACACTGACTCTACCGATTCATAACACTAATTTCTTCTGTAAACATCATCACAGGCCTACCCAGGAACACTGTTTTGCCAGACATCTGGACATCCCTTAGCTCAGTCAAGTTGACACATAAAATTAACCATCACACGACCATCCCTTGTCAACTTGTCATCCACCAGATACCAGGTCCTGCTGGGTATGGTGGCTTATGCCTGTAATCCCAGCACTTTGGAAGGCTGAGGCGGGAGGATCATTTGAGGTCAGGAGTTCGAGACCAGCCTGGCCAACACAGTGAAGCCCCATCTCTACTAAAAATGCAAAAATTAGCCAGGCGTGGTGGCATGTGCTTGTAATCACAGCTACACAGGAGGCTGAGGCAGGAGAATCGCTCCAACCTGGGAGGCGGAGGTTGCAGTGAGCCGAGACTGCACCACTGCACTCCAGCCTGGGTGACAGAATGAGACCCTGTCTCAAAAATAAAAATAAAAAATCTTCTGAGTTTTACATCTAATGCTACAGAAGGGCCAAAGACACAGTTGGGGCAGTAGGGGAAGGGGAACCAGCTTTCAGTTATTTTGGCAATATCCCCAGGTATTTTGAATCACAGTGAAGAAGAAAGAAGTCAACAAAATCAGCGCTACCCCTGCCACACCATTGGCCGCACAAGGTTGCAGTTTCTATAGCTACGAGCCTGTCTCTTAGGGAACGCAACACACCACAGAGCGGCCTCCCTAAAAAGGCCACTGAGTCATGTGAGATGTAGATCTCTGCTGAAACGGAGATGTTTTCCTTTGGAACTTACAATTAATAAACTGATGCTCAGTGGTGCAAACGTGACAGAACGGGATACAATAAGAGAATGAGTCTGCTTCCCTCAGGTGGAAATAAACAGGCTGGACTGTGATGAAAGCCAAGAGAAAAGACAAAGCCTGGCCGGGCGCCGTGGCTCACACCTGTAATCCCAGCACTTTGGGAGGCTGAGGCAGGAGGATCACTTGAGCCCAGGAGTTCAAGACCAGCTTGGGCAATTTTTTGTCTCTACAAAAAATCAAAAAATCAGCTGGGTGTGGTGGCACATACCTGTAGTCTCAGCTACTCAGGAGGCTGAGGTGGGAGGATCACTTGAGCCCAAGAGTTCAAGGTGCAGTGAGCTGGGATTACACCACTGCACTCCAGCCCAGGTGACAGAGCAAGACCCTGTCTTAAAAAACAAATTAAAAAAGCAACAACAACAAAAAAAAGAGAGAGAAAACTAAACTTCAAAGATGTGACACAATTACCAGACATTCAAGTAAAGAACAAAAGAACAAAGGAAATAACTAACTAGGACCTGAACCCAGGTCTCCTGAGGCCATACCCAGGGAGCTTGCTACTTGAATCAGTGATGATTTAAAAAATAACTCGGCCAGGCGCGGTGGCTCATGCTGTAATCGCAGCACTTTGGGAGGCTGAGGCGGGCAGATCACGAGGTCAGGAGATCAAGACCTCCCTGGCCAACATGGATGGTAAAATCCCATCTCTACTAAAAATACAAGAAATTAGCTGGGCATGTTGGTAAGTGCCTGTAATCCCAGCTACTCAGGAGGCCGAGGCAGGAGAATTGCTTGAACCTGTGAGGGAGAGGCTTACAGTGAGCCAAGATCACACCACTGCACTCCAGCGTGGGTGACAGAGCAAGACTCTGCCTCAAAAAAAAAAAAAAAAAGAACTCACATTCCTTTCTGAACCCTTGGAAGAGCAACTTGGATGAAATTATTTTTCTAGTAAGCAAAGATGTTGGGTGTAATCACAGCGCTTACATGGGGGACCACGTGAGAGGCTTTTACAAACCTCAGGGCCATAGGAAAACTCTCTGAACCATTTATCAAGAGGAATCAGGCTTTTGGCATTTTTGAGGAAAAAGTAATAAATGACATGCTAAGTTTATGAGAAGATATTTTTTTCCCCGAGTTTATTCTTTCCCTTCGGAATTAAATTCTAATATTCATACAGAAGCAACACATTTGTTCCTAAGTCAAATAAAGAACCTCATCTAAAGGTATAAAAAACTGTTGGATTATAGCAGAGGCATACAAAATAAAAATTTTATAGTTCTGCCAACCTCACTGGAGGACCTTTGCCATAGCTAGGGAAAATAGCCAACACTTTCAGAGCACTTAGCTAGGCTGGGCCCTGGTCTGTGCACGAATTTTAACTCTTTTTTTTTTGACACAGAGTCTCGCTCTGACACCCAGGCTGGTGTGCAATGGCGTGATCTCAGCTCACTGCAACCTCCGCCTCCCAGGTCCAAGCAATTATCCTGCCTCAGCCTCCCAAGTAGCTGAGAGTACAGGCACCCACCACCACACCCGGCTATTTTTTTGTATTTTTAGTAGAGACGGGATTTCACCATGTTGGCCAGGCTGGTCTCAAATTCCTGACCTCAGGTGATCCACCCATCTCAGCCTCCCAAAGTGTTGGGATTACAGGCGTGAGCCACTGTGCCTGGCCTGAATTTTAACTCACTTAATCTTTCCAAAAACCCTACAAGGAAGGAACCTTTACCATCTTGACTTTACAGATGGGAAAAATAAAGGGAGACAGCTTGCCTGAGATCACATTGCCAGTAAGTGGTGGAGACGGGGGCCTGGGCAGCCTTGGGGCCAGTCCCCACCCGGAACCACTAGACCGAGTCTGAGATGACTTTGATCCTTCTTCCTGAGGGCAAACCATTTGGGCAGAAGAATTCTGGGTTTTCTCCCTAACCTCTATCCTCCGCCCCACTCAAGCTCCTGATGTGTGAGATCTAGAGATCCCCAGCATTCACTGGGCTACACCAGCAATGAGGAACGCTCAACACCGCTAGTCATTAGGGAAACGCAGATCAAACCCACAATGAGATATGCCTCCCACCATCAGAATGGCCTTCATTTATTTATTTGTTTGTTTATTTATTTATTTATTTTTAAGACGGAGTCTTACTCTGTTGCCCAGGCTGGTGTGGCTCACTGCAACCTCCGCCTCCCAGGTTTAAGTGATTCTCCTGCCTCACCTTCCCAAATAGCTGAGATTACAGGCTCCTGCCACCACACCTGGCTAATTTTTGTATTTTTAGTAGAGACGGGGTTTC
>NW_012120154.1:530378-535537 GCF_000951035.1 Colobus angolensis palliatus | reverse complement strand
AAAAGAAAGAAAGAAAGAAAGAAAGAAAGAAAGAAAGAAAGAAAGAAAGAAAGAAAGAAAGAAAGAAAGAAAGAAAGAACGAAAGAAAGAAAAAGAAAGAAAGAAAGAAAGAAGGAAGGAAAGGAGGGAGGGAGGGAGGAAGGAGAGAGAAAGGAAGGAAGGAAACATGGTACATATACACTTTGGAATACTACACAGCCATAAAAAGAATGAAATAATGTCCTTTGCAGCAATATGGGTGGAGCTGGAGGCTATTATCCTAAGTGAATTAACTCAGGAACAGAAAACCAAACACCACATGTTCTCACTTAAAAGTGGGAGCTAAACATTAAGCACACATTGACACAAAGAAAGGAACAACAGACCTACTTGTGGGTGATGGGCGGGAGGAGAGTGAGAATTGAAAAACTGCCTGTGGGTATCATGTTGATTATCTAGGTGACAAAATTATCTGTATACCAAACCCCCATGACACACAATTTACCCATGTAACAAACGCGCACATGAGGCCGGGTGAAGTGGCTCACACCAGTAATCCCAGCACTTTGGGAGGCCGAGATGGGAAGATCACTTGAGGCCAGGAGTTTGAGACCAGCCTGGCCAAAATGGCAAAAACCAGTCACTACTAAAAAAAAAAAAAAAAAAAATACAAAAGTTAGCCAGGTGCGGTGGCACATGCCTGTAGTCTCAGTTACTCAGGAGGCTGAAGCATGAGAATTGCTTGAGCCTGGGAAGCAGAGGTTGTAGTGAGCCAAGATCATGCCACTGTACTGCAGCCTGGGCAATAGAGCAGGACTTTGTCTCAAATAAATGAATAAATAAATAAATAAAAGTTGGAAAGAAAATAATTATGCCTTCAAAGCCACTTCATAACATGGGGAGCTGGATATGTTCTGATGCAGAATAACAAAAACAGGATGCAAATGTGCTTGTTACACTGATTTAAATGACATACATCACAATCGTGCTTTTACAGACATACACTACGCACAGACAAATAAATGAGGAACACATTAAATATTAACAGTTGTTGTTTGGAGGTGGGAGAACTCTGGGTGATATTTTCTTCATCCATTTATCTAATTGATCCAAGTTTTCTTCAATAAGGAAACTTGTATAAATCAGGGCATACAGGCTGGGCGCGGTGGCTCACGCCTGTAATCCCAGCACTTTGGGAGGCTGAAACAGTCAGATTGCTTGAGTCCAGGAATTCGAGACCAGCCCAGACAACATGGTGAAACCCCATCTCTGCAAAAAATATAAAAATTAGTTGAGTGTAATGGTGTGCGCTTGTAGCCCCCGACACTTGGGAGGCTGAGGTAGGAGTATTGCTTGAGCCTGGGAGGTAGAGGTTGCAGCGAGCTGAGATTGTGCCATTGCACTCCAGCCTGGGTGACAAAGTAGAGACCCTGTCTCAAAAAAAAAAAAAAAAAAGGCAACATATTTAAATCATGTCACGATTGGGAGTAATTTAGGCAAAACTTGCCTGGGAGCAGGGAGTCTAGACTAGGAAATTGTTCGAAGTTCATGTTTTTGTAACAAGGGCCGGTTCTGGAATTTGGCATCAGATGGGCAGCAGCTTTGGAAGAAAGCATATGAAAGGGACACATGAGGACTCCACACTGCCCTGATTGTCACTTTCTACCACCAGACATCCTCTTTAATTCTGAGAGTATTCAAAATAGTTTAACCATTCAGTGGATGATACAATGATCACAGTGGAGTAGCCAGTTGTCCTGTTAACAGCCATCACATGTGACCCTGGGGACCCCAGGCTTCTTTTGTGGTCAGACCTAAACCTGTGGAGAGAGGGTGGTTCATAAGTCACTGACAGAGCACATCTCTAGCTCTCAGCGCGGAATCCAAGTTTTCCTTTCGCCTTTCTGCCTCATTGGGTTCTGCCCATTTGCTTGGAGCCAGAAAGGGAAAAGGAAGAACCCAAGACATCCTGTCCCCTCTGCAACTGACCCAGGTCTGTCTACAACACCTCCTGACAGTGCACAGAAATCCTCGCATTAAACCACTGGCCCCTGATGCTATTTCTTTTCCAAATATGCTCATAGATCATTGCAGAGACAATATGAAGTTCGAGAGCATTATCGTCTGTGTAACTCAGTCTCATCTTCAACCATAATTCAGAGCTTCCATGTAGGAATATGCACTGAAACACAGACTACTGTCTGTGTTCTCATGGAGCTTACGATTTAGCTGCACTGATAAGATATTTACACATGAAGAAATAACAATGTAAGAAGATTCATAGATATTAATTTTTAGGAACACAAAACAATCTTTTTTTTTTTTCAGACAGTTTCTTTCTTGTTGCTCAGCCTGGAGTGCAATGGCACAGTCTCAGCTCACTGCAACCTTCGCCTCCCAGGTTCAAGCGATTTTCATGCCTCACCCTCACACGTAGCTGGGATTACAGGCACCTGCCACCACGCCCAGCTAATTTTTTTGTGTTTTTAGTAGAAACACGGTTTCACCATGTTGGCCAGGCTGGTCTCGAACTCCTGACCTCAGGTGATCTGCCCACCTCGGCCTCCCAAAGTGCTGGGATTACAGGCATGAGCCCCCGGCTCCTGGACACAATCTTGTATAGATGGCTATCTTCCAAAATAATTGCAAAGTTCCTGTGGGGGCTGGGATTTCTTCATATTCCTCCATTCACCCCTCAGGTCCCCACAATGCCTTGAACACCATAATGCTCTGGTTAATGTTTTGGACTGGAAATTCGATGTCATTCTAAGTCCATAGTCCTTGCCTCGTTAGCCAGTGGTGCTTCTATCCTAACGAAGGTGAGTCTTCCTCTCTGCAGATGATACAGTCAAGATGACCTAACTCTAACCTGCCTACTAGAGGACCAAGGAGAAAAATAAACTTCTACTACACTTTCGAAAACAAGCACTCAACTCAGGAGATACTTGATTGCAGCTGAAAGAGTGGTGCAGTCCCCAAGGCAGTACCCATATGAATGGGATTAGTGTCCTTTACTTACTAAAGAGACCCAAGAGAGGTCCCGTGCTCCTTCCAGCATGTGAGATTACAGCAAAAA
Organism: Colobus angolensis palliatus; assembly: GCF_000951035.1. Classification (NCBI taxonomy): domain Eukaryota; kingdom Metazoa; phylum Chordata; class Mammalia; order Primates; family Cercopithecidae; genus Colobus; species Colobus angolensis. The sequence continues at coordinate 532,482 of NW_012120154.1, read as the reverse complement.
GATGCTGTCTGTGAACCAGAAAGTGGGTCCTCACCAGACACTGAATCTGTTGGCACCTTGATCTTGGATTTCCCAGCTTCCAGAAGTGGGAGAAATAAATTTCTCTTGTAAATAAAACAGTTTATGATATTTTATTATAGCAGCCTCAAAGGACTAAGACAGAAATCCAGTTGTACACCAGATGGTTGTAGCATGTTCAGTGGAATGAAAAACTTATGTCTTGGCAGGGTGCAGTGGCTCATGCCTGTAATCCCAACACTTTGGGAGGCTGAAGTGGGAGGGTCACTTGAGGCCAGGAGTTCAAGACTAGCCTGGGCAACATAAGGAGATGTCCAGATAGCCAGTAAAACAGTGTTCCTGGGTAAGCCTGTGATGGTGTTTCCAGAAGAAATTCACGCTCTGAGTCGGCAGAGTGAGTGAAAAAGAGTCTCTTAAAAAAAAAAAAAATGTTGGCCGCGTACGGTGGCTCATGCCTGTAATCCCAGTACTTTGGGAGGCCGAGGCAAGTGGATCACTTGAGGTCAGAAATTCGAGACCAGCCTAGCCAACATGGTGAAATCCCGTCTCTACTAAAAAATATAAAAATTAGCCAGGCACGGTGGCACGCACCTGTAGTCCCAGTTACTCAGGAGGCTGAGGCAGGAAGATCACCTGAGCCCAGGAGGTTGAGGCTGCAGCACTCCAGCCTGGGCAACAGAGTGAGATCTGGTCTCCAAAAAAAACCTGGTGTCTTCATGTGGAGATTAAGTATGGTTTAAGGAGATGTATATGGATGACAAGTTGACAAGGGATGGTCGTGTGATGTGTCAGCTTGAGTAAGCTAAGGGATGTCCAGATGTCTGGCAAAGCAGTGTTCCTGGGTAGGCCTGTGATGATGTTTCTAGAAGAAATTAGCGTTATGAGTTGGTAGAGTGAGTGCAAAAGATCCTCCCAGGCGGATCACGAGGTCAGGAGATCGAGACCATCCTGGCTAACACAATGAAACCCCGTCTCTACTAAAAATACAAAAATTAGCCGGGCGTGGTGGCGGGCGCCTGTAGTCCCAGCTACTCGGGAGGCTGAGGCAGGAGAATGGCATGAACCTGGGAGGTGGACCTTGCAGTGAGCTGAGATCGCGTCACTGCACTCCAGCAGGGGTGACAGAGCGAGACTCCGTCTCAAAAAGAAGGAAAAGAGAAAGTCCTCCCCATCCGTGCGGGTGGGTATCATCCACTGTTGAGTGGACAAAAGGTGGAGGAGGGGCGAATCTGCTCTTCCTGGGCCCACATCCATTTTCTTTTGCCCTGGGAGGTCGATGCTCCTAGCTCTTGCTTTTGGGCTCAGACTGGGACTTACACCATTGTCCCTCTGGTCCTCAGTCTTCAGATTCAGGCTGAATTATACCACCAGCTTTCCTGGTTTTCAGCTTGCTGTTGGCAGATCCTGGGACTTCTTGGCCTCCATAACTGCGTGAGCCAATTCCCATAATAAATCTACACTTGATCTTAGCTGAAAGGCCGAGAAGCGATCAATTCCTATAATAAATCTCTCTTATAATATCCTGTTGGTTCTGTTTCTCTGGAGAACCCTGACTCATACACCTTTTTTTTTTCTTTTTTCTTTTCTTTTTTTTTGTTTGAGACAGTCTTGCTCTGTTGCCCAGGCTAGAGTACAGTGGTGCCATCACAGCTCACTACAGCCTCCACCTCCCAGGTTCAAATGATTCTCCTTCCTCAGCCTCCCGAGAAGCTAGGATTACAGGCAGCTGCCACACCTGGCTAATTTTTGTATTTTTAGTACAAATGGGGTTTCACCATGTTGGCCAGGCTGGTCTTGAGCTCCTGACCTCAAGTGATCTGCCCGCCTCAGCCTCCCAGAGTGCTGCACGACAGGCATGAGCCACTGTGCCTGGCCCTAATACACCTTTTTTTTTTTTTGAGACGGAGTCTCGCTGTGTCTCCCGGGCTGGAGTGCAGTGGCCGGATCGCAGCTCACTGCAAGCTCCGCCTCCCGGGTTTACGCCATTCTCCTGTCTCAGCCTCCCGAGTAGCAGGGACTATAGGCGCCCGCCACCTCGCCCGGCTAGTTTTTTGTATTTTTTAGTAGAGACGGGGTTTCACCGTGT
>NW_012120154.1:527482-529615 GCF_000951035.1 Colobus angolensis palliatus | reverse complement strand
GTGTTAGCCAGGATGGTCTCGATCTCCTGACCTCATGATCCGCCCGTCTCGGTCTCCCAAAGTGCTGGGATTACAGGCTTGAGCCACCGCGCCCGGCCAACATATCTCAATACAAAAAGGTTCAATGAACATTATCTAGAAAATAAAGAATAAAAAAAATTAAGATTACTAGGTAGAAAATAAACCGATTTAAATTCATAGAAAGGGATTGGAAGATTATATACCAAACTGTTTTTTTTTTTGTTTTGAGACAAGGTCTCACTCTGTTGCCCAGGCTGGATTGCAGTAGCACAATCACTAACTGCAGCCTTGACCTCCTGTGCTCAAATGATCTTCCTGCCTCGGCCTCCCAAGTAGTTAGAACCACAGGCACGCACCACCATGCCAGGCTAATTGTTTATTTTTTATATTTTGTAGAGATGGGGTCTCCCTATGTTGCCCAGGCCAGCATACCAAACTGCTGATGGTGGTCATTTCTGGGAGAAGGGCAAGCAAAAGGTGTATGTTTGTCTTGTTTGAAGCCTGTACAACCAGAATGTATTCATGTATAACTTTTTCCAATTAAGAAAGAGGGGAAAGGGAAACCACTGTCACCTGTAAGGTTAAGGAATATGTTACTTAACTGGGTATATAGTCATGATCCAATGATACAGGGTTCTGTTGCTAATGAGGAAAGAGGAAATGGATATCAGCAAGCAACTAAGCAGCCTCTCTGCTGGGGAAGAAAAAATGTACAGAGAGGCCGGGCGAGGTGGCTCACACCTGTAATCCCAGCACTCTGGGGGGCCAAGGCAGGTGGATCACTTGAGGTCAGGAGTTTGAGCCCAGCCTGGGGAATCTAGTGAAACCCCGTCTCTACTAAAAATACAAAAATTAGCCGGATATGGTGGTGTGTAATCCCAGGTACTGGGGAGGCTGAGGCACGAGAATTGCTTGAACCCAGGAGAGAGAGGTTGCTGTGAGCCAAGATTGCACCACTGCACTCCAACCAGGGCGACAGAGTGAGACTCTGTCTCCAAAAATAAGAAGAAAGAAAGAGAGAGAGAGAGAGAGAGAGAGAAACAAACAGAGGCAAAATTAATATAAGTAGCATTTTGTTGTTGTTGTTGTTGTTGTTTTCTTCCCGAGACGGAGTTTCGCTCTTATGCCAAGGCTGGAGTGAAGTGTTGCAATCTCTGCTCACTGCAACCTCCGCCCCCAGGGTTCAAGCGATTCTCCTGCCTCAGCCTCCAGAGTAGCTGGGATTCCAGGCGCCCGTCACCATGCCCAGCTAATTTTGTCGTTTTAGTAGAGACAGGGTTTCGCTATGTTGGCCAGGCTGGCCTCGAACTCCTGACCTCAGGCAATCCACCCACCTTGGCCTCCCAAAGTGCTAGGATTACAGGTGTGAGCCACTGTGCCCAGCCTTGGTTTTTCGCTTGTTTGTATTTTTACTAGAGATGGGGTTTCACCATGTTGGCCAGGCTGGTCTTGAACTCCTGACCTGAGGTGATCCACCTGCCTCAGTTTCCTAAAGTGCTGGGATTACAGGTGTGAGCCACCGCGCCTGGCCCAAGCAGTTCTTTAGCAGAGTCTCCCATGGACAACAGCTGGGTGTCCTCCAACTCAATAGCATCACATCTCACAGGTTGAGTGCTCAGTTCCACAAGACTGCCTCTCACTTCAGAGGTCAATTGCAACCCTCAGGTTATAACCTGATCTTCTCACTGGCTGGCTATAAATCAGGGCTCTTTGAGTTTGATTAACTTTCTAGAGTGGCTCATAGAGTTCAGGGAAATACTTTATTTACATGTACACATTTATTTTATAAAGGATATTACAAAGGATACAGACGAACAGCATGATGAAAGAGATACACAGGTAAAGGCATGAGGGAGGGGGATGAACTTTCAGGCCATCTCTGGGCACACTACCCTCTAGGCACCTCTACATGTTCTGCAATCCAGAAGCTCTCTGAATCTAATCATTTTAGTTTTTTGTTTTTTGTTTTTTTGAGACGGAGTCTCACTCTGTCGCCCAGGCTGGAGTGCAGTGGCGGGATCTCAGCTCACTGCAAGCTCCGCCTCCTGGGTTCACGCCATTCTCCTGCCTCAGCCTCCCGAGTAGCTGGGACTACAGGCGCCCGCCACCTCA
>NW_012120154.1:524786-527142 GCF_000951035.1 Colobus angolensis palliatus | reverse complement strand
GTTCAAGCGATTCTCCTGCCTCAGCCTCCCAAGTAGCTGGGATTACAGGCATGTACCACCACGCCAGGCTAATTTTGTATTTTTAGTGGAGATGGGGTTTATCCATGTTGGTCAAGCTGATCTCAAACTCCTGACCTCAGGTGATCTGCTCTCCTCGGCTTCCCAAAGTTCTGGGATTACAGGCATGAGACACCACACCTGGCCCATTTGAGGTTTTTATAGTTTTCATTATGTAGGCATGATTGTGTGAAAATAAGTAATTCAAAATCTAAGTGGTTTTGAAAGCAGCAAGAGACACACAAATTCCTAGGCAGACAGAAGCAGGTCCTCGGTGAAACCCAACCTTCAAGTCGAAGACAGCCTGAGGCCTGAAAAATGGGCTGCCCATTCCATATAGAGTCCACAAGCAGAGTGAGAACTTCCTCAGTGCCTTTTTAGCCAGTCAAATGGTGCTTTTTCCAGGCCAGTCAGCATGCACTCTTCAATTCTGAGCCCATAAAAACCCTGGACTCAGCCACATGTTGGGACTACCCACCTTCAGGCCCCCTCTTAAACACAGGGCTACCCACTTTAGGTCACCTCTCACGCTGAGAGCTGTTCTGTTGTTCAATAAAAGCTTATCTGCCTTGCTGATTCTCTGGTGTCCATGTAACCTCATTCTTCTTGGACATGAGACAAGAACCTGGGGCCCACTGAACCATGGGTGCAAAAGGAGCTGTAACACTGTAGCCCACTCATCCTCTGCCAGTGTTGGGTGGCCATCCCACATGATGGGAAGAGGTGGCAGTGGGGCTGGGGCAGCCCAGGAACCGCAGGCCAGAGTGGGGCAGCAGGATTGACGCCCCATTCACTGAAGCATGTGGCTGGCAGGAACTAATGAGCTGTAACATGTCTTCCCATTTGCCACTGGGAGGCAGGAACAAACATAAGCTGTAACATGAATGAGCTGTAACATGCTCCCCACCACCACCATTTGCTGTGCTGTAGGCAGCAGGAAGGAGAGAGCACCCTAACAGTCCTTGGGGGCTCAGACCTCAGGACTCTCCAGGTGACAGTCATAACACCCCTTGGGGCTCTGTGGTTGCTGGCATCTCCAAGTTTTCAGGTGCTGCTGTGTCCCCCTCGTCCAGATGCCAGCACCCAAGGTAGTGACATGCCTGGACCAGCTGCAGGCTGAGTGCAGAGCCACGACGGGAGCAGAATCTGGGCTTGTAGCATGAACTGAGCACAGCCTGCTGGACTGAGTGGGGAGAGTGAGCTCAGCGGTGAGCTCAGAGCCAAGCAAGGCCCAGGTAAGGGTGCCCCAGTCGTGAAGATTTCTGGCTGGTGAGATGGCACTGAAAGAACCCTATGTCAGCTGGAACTTTAAAATATTTTGAAACTTAAGGGAATGTGATTATGGGACCTGAGTGTCATAACCAGGTAGCTATAACCTAGGCAGCTGTAACTTACATTTCTCTAATTATAAAGTGGCCTTCTTCCTTACCTACATTGTTTTTGTAAAATGTTGTAAATGACTAAAGAGCATCAGGGACCCCTTCTCTCTTAACTGTTGATCTTCATAATAGATTAATCTCCCTCTTTTCTTTCCCACACAAAGACTTCCTGACTATCACATTATCTAAGATAGAGTGTCAAATACACACCTTTGAATTGGAAAGGAAATGAAAACAGGTTGTAAAGAAAAGGAAAGCTGTAAGGAAAAGAAAAGAAACTGCAACGAATTATATCGTTGTAACTCATAAACCAGTCCAGTATAGAAAATGTTATAATCCTACTGAACTTCTTTATTTTCAGCCAATACAAGCAAGACCTTAACTTTTAATTTTGGAGCACTGACTCCATTTCTTTGGAGTCTATGTTACCTGGATGGCTGTTCCCAGCTTTTTGCTTGAATATACTCTCTAAAACTGGATGCTGATGCTTTTGGATTTTTTCAGGTTGACAACTGATTATATCATTGGCCACTGATGATCAACTCCACTTTCTGTCTCCTCCCTGGAAGTTGGGGGTGGGGTGGGGACTGAAAGTCCCAACCCTCTAATCCTGCCTTAGGCTTTCGGTGACCAGCCCCCATCTTAAAGCTATCTAGGGGCTGCCAGCCCCATCAGTCTTCTCATCAGCATATAAAAGATACTCTTATTACTCCTCTGATTCCAAGGAGTTGTGTGCCAGGAACCAGGGATAGACACCAAATGTATATATCTTATTATGAATCACCATATCAAAGACATAATTATATTACTCAAATATTCCCTTTTATTTTTGAGACGGAGTCTTGCTCTGTGCCCCAGGCTGGAGTGCAGTGGCACAATCTCGGCTCACTGCAAGCTCTGCCCCCTGGGTTCACGCCATT
>NW_012120154.1:515149-524661 GCF_000951035.1 Colobus angolensis palliatus | reverse complement strand
ACGCCTGGCTAATTTTCTTGTATTTTTAGTAGAGATGGGGTTTCACTGTGTTAGCCAGGATGGTCTCGATCTCCTGACCTTGTGATCTGCCCGCCTCGGCCTCCCAAAGTGCTGGGATTACAGGCTTGAGTCACTGTGCCCGGCCTCAAATATTCTTTAGCCTAATTTTCGAAAACAGATGTTAAGAGTTCCACGTAATTAGTAGATTTGTCGCTTTCTTTTTTTTTTTTTTTTTTTGAGATGGAGTTTCACTCTGTCTCCCAGGCTGGAGTGCAGTGGCCCAATCTCAGCTCACTGCAATCTCTGCCTCCTGGGTTCAAGAGATTCTCCTACCTCAGCCTCGCAAGTAGCTGGGATTACAGGCATGCGCCACCACGCCGAATTAATTTTTGTATTTTTAGTAGAGACAGGGTTTCTCCATGTTGGCCAGGCTGGTCTTGAACTCCTGACCTCAGGTATCAACCTGCCTCAGCCTCTCAAAATGCTGGGATTACAGATGTGAGCCACTGCACTGGTCGGATCTGTCAATTTCTTTTAGTAATTCTGACCATCTTTGTGTTATGCTTTTGAATCCATGTGATTAAATGTGTTAAATAAAAATTACAGGATGCTATTGTTTTGGACTAAGTTTCTGCTCTTGGATCCAACGGACAAGACCAAAAATCAAAATGGACTCACCTATGCCAAAGTTCCACATCACTAAACCCAGACTAAGTTGACTGACCCTCCCCAAGATCACAAATAATTTCCCAAACAGGCCACTATAAATCTTCAATTGGCATGATAATGAAGTTCCCTCTGCTTTAATCCTTACAGGAAAAAAGTAGCTTGATGTTTACTAATCAGTTATTTTTCTCTTCTTCTGTCTCTCTGTCCCTGCCTTATAAGAAACATAGCTTTGAAATCACCAGTATGCTCTTTGTTCTTCGCTTCTGCTTGCTTTGTTTTTTTGAGACAGGGTCTTGACCTGTCTTTCCTTAGCAATCCTGTCTAGAAAGTCAACCGCTTCCGTTGCCCAGTTCTAGAACTGCCAAAAAGCTAATTAACTAGGAGTGGGGTGAGGGGGAGTGAACTAGAAGACTTAAAAAATAATTGTATTTATGATATAATAATACTGTATACCTGACAGTGATTCATCCAGAACAGAGCTGAGAACCTAGGAATTAAGAGGCATTTAAGTCACCAAACAAGGTATATTGCACTTTATTCATAGGAAAATACCCTCCTCAGTATACTTGCTCTTGTTTTATAAAAACTTCTAAAAACTTTGGCTCTTTGGCAGTCTCACCAAATTAGAAATTGCCTATTAGGAGAGAATGTTCTCAGAGGCAGGCATATGAAGGTCAGAAAAAGTGTTAATTAATAGCTAGGAATAGGACAATATGTATTTGTTTAAAAAAGAAATAAAAGATACAGAAATGCAAAAACACAGCAGTTTGGAGTGATTCTTTGAAGGCACAAACCGTCCAATAAGTTCCCAAAGGGATTGAAACTGCCTTTGGAAACTTATAACTGAGGAAATCATGGCAGTGAAAGAAATCAGACCTAACTGACTCTGTCTTGCTTCTAAACTTTAAGCTGTCCTTGTTCATTCCTGGACATAGGCCAAGCTAGCTTTGGGAAGGAATTCAGTTCATGGTTTGACTCTGAAACAAAATTAATAATAGCCCTTTCCTGAAAAGACCCCCTTCTTGCCTGGGGAGCAGTCTGCCTTTGCAGGACTAACAAATTAGCTACAAGATCAGAAATTACAGTTTAGGGGTAATGTAGCCTCTGGCTCCAAGAGTCTGAGCCTCCCCAGATTACTCCTCCGGATAACATCTCTATTGTAAAACGTAAGATCAGTGCTTGAGATATTTTGCAGACCCTGCACTCCATGGATCAGCTGACACCACCCAGACCTGTAACAAGGCTCAACCAGTTCTGCCATCCCACCCAGGAACAGACGACAGCAAGAAAACCTTACTTCAACCCCCGATGATTCCACCTCCAACCTGACCAGTCAGCACTCCCCAATTCCCAAGCCCGTGCCCCCCAACTTATCTTTAAAAACTCTGATCCTCGAAGGCTCAGGAAGACTAATTTGAGTAATAATAAAACTCTGGTCTCCTGCACAGCCAGCTCTGTGTGAAATACTCTTTCTCCATTGCAATTCCTGTCTTGGTAAATTGGCTCTGCCGAGGCAGACGGCAAGGTGAACCCACTGGGCAGTTACAGTATCCTCACATCATGTGCCACCAGAGTGACACATCACAATGATGTCCAAGTGCTAAAGCAAAAACTGAACGATATGTATTACGTTTATTTTCATTTTTTACTTTTATTTTTATTTTTGGAGACAAGGTCTCACTCTGTTGCCCAGCCTGGAGTGCAATGGCATGATCATAGCTCACTGCAGCCTCCACCTCCTGAGCTCAAGTAATCCTCCTGTCTCAGCCTCCCAAGTAGCTGGAACTACAGGTGTGCACCACCACACCCAGCTAATTAAAAAAAAAAATTTTATAGAGACAAGGTCTCATTATGTTTCCTTTGCTGGTCTCAAACTGGGCTCAAATGATCTCCCAACCTTGGCTTCCCAAAGTGCTGGGATTACAGGCATGAGCCACTGTGCCTGGCCTATGTTATGTTGAAAGTGGCCAAGGATGTTTAGCTTTTGAGAATAATTTCTGTACAAAATGGTTAAAAGAAAACAAAGCAATAAGTCAAAACATTTTAGTGCATAAAGAAGTAGCATTGCAATGATGTTAGTGACACAGGATGCTTTTGATGCCGCTTTGACACCTGGAAATATCCACGGCTGGCAGCGCTTCTGTCCAGACTTGGCTTGGTTCTGGGCTCACTCCACCAGCTCGCCCTGGCAGGCTGCGCTCAGCTCGGGCTACCAGCCCAGATCCTGTGCATGTGCAAGGATTCTCTGCTCGGCCTGCAGCTGAGCCAGGCACGCTGTGGACCGTTTTCATATTAGGCACCAGCGTTTAGATGAGGGGAAGGCGGTGGTGCTTGCAAAATCAAACACGCCAGCAACCATGGAGCCCCAAGGGGTGTTATGGCTCTTGCCTGGGATGTCCCAAGGTTTGAGTCCCCAGGAATGACACAGCTCTCTCTCATTCCTACTGCCTGCAGCACGGTGAATGGGGGGCGTGTTACAGCTCATTCGTGTCACAGCTTGTCCAGTCCCGTCGCCCGCAGTGTGGTGAATGGGGGCATGTGGTGCACAGTGGCTTTTTCTCCCCCTTTGCTCGGCGAGCAGGAGGGAGACCTACAGTGTTACAGCTCTTTACGCACCCATCATTTGGTGGGTTCCAGGTTCTTGTCCTGCAACCAAGAAGAATGAGGTTAGGCAGACACTGGAGAGTGAGCAAGGCAGGGAAGAATGTTATTGAGTGACAGAAAAGCTCTCGTTAACGAGAGGGGACCTGAAGTGGGTAGCCCTGTGTGAAAGGGGAGCCTGAAAGAGGGTAGCCCATTGTGTGGCTGAGTCCAGGGTTTATATGGGCTCAGAATGGGGCAGTGCATGCTGATTGGTCTATGGGCAGTCCTGGAAAAAGCACCATTTCATTGGATAAAAGGCATCAAGGAAGTTCTCATTCCGGTTGTGGACTCTCCCCAGAACCGGCAGCTCAGTTTTCAGGCTTTAGGCTGTCTTTGGCTTGAAGGTTGGGTATCAAGAGGCCCAGGGACCTGCCCCTATCTGCCCAGGAATTTTTCTGTCTCCTGCCACTATGATTAGGAAAACAATCTGTTTAGGTAGTGCCACGTATCCCTAAGAATGGCTAGAAGTGCCGAGTCCAGAGTAGGAGCTCCGTCCTACTGAGCCTGCTTGCAGGCAGTGGAACAATGGAGAAGCCGGGCACGGTGGCTCAGTAATCCCAGCACTTTGGGAGGCCAAGGCGGGTGGATCACCTGAGGTCAGGAGTTCGAGACCAGCCTGGCCCACATGGCAAAACCCCGTCTCTACTAAAAATACAAAAATTAGCTGGCCATGATGGCGCATTCCTGTAATCCCAGCTACTTGGGAGGCTGAAGCAGGAGAGTAACTTGAACCCAGGCGGCAGAGATTGCAGTGAGCCAAGATCACGTCACTGTACCCCAGCCTGGGCAACAAAGCGAGACTGTCTCAGAAAAAAAAAGAAAAAAAATAAAGGAAAAAGAAACAATGGAGGAACTCTATGAAAAATCCATCGCTAATGCTCAAAAGCAAAAGACAGGATGCTTTCCCCTAAGATCAGGAACAAGACAAGAAATTATATACATATAATGCAATGGAATACATAAACTGTCTTAGCTGGGTGACACTAATGCAAACCAAAAATAGAATTCTAAGACCCCCCCAGTCAACTGAATGGACCCCTCCTCTCAGCTGAGGGGATTCCAAAGAAAACCTGAAAAACCAGTTCAGGCCATGATAGGAAGAGAGTGTTGAATGTGCCTCATTATACTCTCCTTTTGTTGGAATCCGGTCACAGCTGCCCAGCATTAACATTAAAACAGGGACCTTGAGGCTGACAAAACATACTCTTTGTAGCAATAAGATGCCAAATTCCAACCTGATTCTAGTATAGCATCAGATGACATCCAGCAGGCCCTAAAAATATTAAAGTATTTTACTCTAAATTATATGTCTTTGACATATTTCTAAATGGCCCTGCAAAGCGGTCTCTTATGGGGGAAATGTACATTCTGTAGAGAATTCTGACCCCTCTCCAGGTCTTTTTCTAATCCTGAAGAGATTAGCTGAGAGTCTAGCACCTTTTAGAGAACTAAACAGGAAACATTTGCCATCTATTGCCTCTAAGGGCAACCACCTGTGAGACTTCAGCTATATAGTAAGAACCTTAGTCTCCACAACCCACCCCTTATCTTAACCCAGACACTCCTTTCTATTGATTACAGATTGTTTTTTGTTTTGTTTTAAGACAGAGTGTCGCTGTCGCCCAGGCTGAAGTGCAGTGGCAGGATCTCAGATCATTGCAACCTCTGCCTCCCAGGTTCAAGCAATTCTCCTGTCTCAACCTCCCAAGTAGCAGGGATTACAGGCATGCACTACAACCCCCGTCTAATTTTTTTTTTCTTTTCTTTTCTTTTTTTTTTTTTTTTTTTAGAGGGTTTCACCATGTTGGCCGGCTAGTCTCAAACTCCTGACCTCAGGTGATCCACCCTCTTCGGCCCCCAAAGTGCTGGGATTACAGGTGTGAGCCACTGTGCCTGGCCTATTCCAAGTCTTAAGATAATAATCTAACTCTTTCAACAAATTGCCAGTCAGAAACTCTTTGAATCCACCTAGGACCCGTAAGCTCCCCTGCCCAACCTTTCCAGGCTGAACCAATGTATAGCTGCCATGTATTGATTGATGTCTTATGTCTCCCTAAAACATATAAAATCAAGCTGTAACCCAACCACCTTGGGCACATGTTCTTAGGACCTCTTAAGACTGTGCCTTGGAGGCTGGGCGCGGTGGCTCGCGCATGCAATCCTGGCTAACATGGCAAAACTCTGTCTCCGCAAAAAATACAAAAAATTAGCCAGGCATGGTGGCGGGTGCCTGTAATCCTGGTTACTCGGGAGGCTGAGGCAGAAAAATTGCTTGAACCTAGGAGGCAGAGTTTGCAGTGAGCCTAGATTGTGTCACTGCAGACACTGCAAACAGAGTGAGACTCTCTAAAAAACAAAAAATTCTCCCTAGTTTCTGTTCTTTATAGCTCTTAGGTATGTCTAAAATCACTTTACTGGTTTATATGCTTCTTGTCTGTCTCTTTCCATTCTAATGCAAATCCCATAAAACCAGAATCTTGTCTATCTCATTTACATTATATCCCTATTGCTTAGTAAAGTGGCTGACACATGGCAGATCTTCAAAAATTATTCATTGACATCTTTTTAATTTTTGTTTTTAAGGAACAGGGTCTCGCTCTGTCACCCAGGCCAGACTGCAGTGGCATGATCATAGCTCACTGCAGCCTCAAACTCCTGGGTTCAAGTGATCCTCCCACCTCAGCCTCCAGAGTAGCTCGAACTGCTGGAACATACCATCATGCCTGGCTATTTTTCTTTTTCATTTTTTGTAGAGATGGAGTCTTGCCATGTTACCCAGGCTAGCATGGCTAGCATTTTTTTTTTCCTTTATTATGAGATAGAGTCTCACTGTCTCCCAAGCTGGAGTGCAGTACCATGATCTTGGCTCACTGCAACCTCCACCTCCCGGGTTCAAGCGATTCTCGTGCCTGAGCCTCCCAAGTAGCTGTGATTACAGGTGCGTGCCACCATGTCTGTCTATTTTTGTATTTTTAGTAGAGATGGGGTTTCGTCATGTTGGCCAGGCTGGTCTTAAACTCCTAGCCTCATGTGATCCACCCAATTTGGCCTCCCAAAGTGCTGGGATTACAGACATGAGCCACTGAGGCTAGCGTTCTTGTTTTATTACATAGTACATTTTCTGCTCACAAGCTCCTGAGATCATGCACGTATTTCTCAGCTTCCTTCTGCCTAGACATGCCTATACTTTATTCAATTCAGACTAAGGTAGGAGTGCATCAACCATATGGTATTTAATATGGTGAAATTTCTAAGGCACTAAATCTTAGGGAAGCCATGTCTGACTTAACACTATAGCCCATCCCCCTCAATATAAACTCCATAAACAAATATTTACAGAATATTCATAGTAATGCCTGGGACTTAGCCATAGTAATGAGGGTTCAGAGCTCTGAATCTGCTAGATTGAGAGGGTAGGTAAGTAAACAAATAAATACAATTTAATGCTGAAGGCGCTTGACAGAGCTCCACCCAGAGTATCATGTTCCAAAAACTAACAAAGACATATATACCTCCCAGCCTAGTCAATATAGTGTAAGACCCCGCCTGCAAAAAAAAAAAAAATTAGCTGGGCAGGGTGGCACTTGCCTGTGGTACGAGCTCCTCGGGAGGCTGAGGTGAGTGGGTCGCTCGGGTGGTTGAGGCTGCAGTGAGCTTTAATCACGCCACTGCCCTCCAGCCTGGGTGACAGAGCAAGACTCTGTCTCAAAAAAATAAAATAAATAACATAACATAACATAAAATAAAATAAAATAAAATAAAAAGCATTCCAGAAACCTTTGTCTTAGGGACATCCTTACCCAAACTTGAAATTCAAATGATGGGCCTACTCATTTTAACGTGGGTGTTACTGCATAAATCATACCTCAAGGAAAGATGCAGGAACTCAGCCTTGAAAGATATTCTTTTTTTTTTTTTTTTTGGATGGTGTCTTGCTCTGTTGCCCAGGCTGGAGTGCACGATTTCAACTCACTGCAACCTCTGTCTCCTGAGTTCAAGCGATTCTCCTGCCTCAGCCTTCTGAGTAGCTGGGACTACAGGCTCCCGCCACCACACCCGGCCAATTTTTGTATTTTTAGTAGAGATGGCGTTTTACCATGTTGGCCAGATTGCTCTTAAACTCCTGACCTCCAGTGATCCGCCCACCTTGGCCTCCCAAAGTGCTGGGATTACAGGTGTGAGCCACCGTGCTCGGTGGAAAGAGATTTTTAGTAAAGGTCAATCAAGTACTAAAAAAGAATCCAATTTATTGTTTTCATTGACTGTATGCTGAATCTACCTTTGATCTTTGGAGAAAAGAGAAATAGTACTGGTAAACTTCTGAACTTATTTGCTAAGTTGCTTGTTAAGCTAAATAATCACAACCATCAAGTGGCTATATTTTTAATCTGCAGTCCTTTGGCATGTGATATGTATTGAGAGTAACAGGCTTACCTCTTCTGGGAAGACAGAATGCTGTTGTGGAAAGAAGGATGGCATTTGAAGTTAGAAGAACTGTTTGGTCCTGCTCTGTCATTTACCGGCTGTGTGACTATGAATGAGTCATTTAACAATTTGGAACCTGTCTCCGCACCTATAAAATGGAGATATCATCTGCCCACTCCATCTCAGAGGTCTGGAGTACCAAATAAGAGGGTGGATGCCAGATTGTTTTATAAACTACAAAGAAATATACAAAGATCAATAATCAGTGTTTATATCTGTATGCTACAGCTTTAGCAAGTGACTGGCACAAATGTACTCATAAGTGTTTGTAAAATAAATTAATATCTCAAATGCTCCTGGAGTATAGACCAATGAGAGCTCTAGTCAGCTATAACCAGGAAGCCTCAATAATTACAACATTTATTTCAGATGATATGGGCCACGTGCGGTGGCTCATGCCTGTAATCCCAGCACTTTGGGAGGCCAAGGCGGGTGGATCACTTGAGGTCAAGTGTTCGAGACCAGTCTGACCAATATGGTGAAACCCCCTCTGTCTCTACTAAAAAGAAAATACAAAATTAGCTGGGCGTGGTGGCGGGTGCCTGTAATCCCAGCTACTTGGGAGGCTGAGGCAGGAGAATTGCTTGAACCTGCCAGGCAGAGGATGCAATAATCTGAGATCGCGCCATTGCACTCCAGCCTGGGCAACAAGAGCAAAACTCTGTCTCAAAAAATAATAATAATAACAAAGATGATGTGGAAAGATTTTTTTACCTGTTTACATTAACAGCACTTGTTTAGTGAGGATTTCAGTTTTAAATTCATGGGTTGTCAAAATGCTTTTTACCTCCTGCTCTGACTTTTAATCATTTTTCTGCCTGTTGGCACTTCCACCAATGGTGAACAGGAACAAGGGAGTTAACAAACTGTGTGTCATTCTATTTTGCATGTTTCTTTTTTTTTTTTTTTTTTTTTGAGGCAGGGTCTCACTTTGCTGCCCAGGCTGGATTGCAGAGGTGTGCTCTCAGCTCACTGCAGCCTTGGCCTCTGGGGCTTGAGCAATCCTCCTGCCTCAGCCCCCCAACTAGCTGAGACCACAGGCACACAGCACCATGTCTGGCTAATTTTTGTATTTTGTGTAGAGGCAGGGTCTTGCCATGTTGCCTAGGCTTGTCTTGAACTCCTGAGCTTAAGTGATCTCTCTGCCTTGGTCTCCCAAATTGCTGGGATCACAGGCGTGAGCCACTGTGCCCAGCCGCTAATTTTGCAAGTTTCTGTCAACTCCAATAAAGGCCATAAAGAGGTGGATGCTACTGGTCAAAAACTGTAACTTTTGTGCCTCACACTTTGATACCTGTTGATATGGAGAGGTACTGGCTTCATTCTCTGGCCAAAAAAGATGATAAATGATAGATGACAAATTAAAAGTTTGGGCATATGCTTGGGGAAAGAAAAAAGTAAAAGAATATAATTTCAGCAAAGTACCACCAACTCCACTCTTCACTTTACATATAAAAAGGTGCTTCAGGGTAGTGTTCCACTAAGTTCAGGTCACAGCTCCTATTCAGACTGTTTATCAGATCTAAAAATGCTTCTTCTTTTTTTTTTTTTTTGACACGGAGTCTTGTTCTGTTGTCCAGGCTAGAGTGCAGTGGTGTGATCTTGGCTCACTGCAACCTCCACCACCCAGGTTCAAGCGATTCTCCTGCCTCAGCCTCCTGAGTAGCTGGGATTACAGGCACACACCCCCACACCTGGCTAATTTTTGTATTTTT
>NW_012120154.1:512418-514319 GCF_000951035.1 Colobus angolensis palliatus | reverse complement strand
CTGGGAGGCGGAGTTTGCAGTGAGCTGAGATCTGGCCACTGCACTCCAGCCTGGGCGACAGAGCAAGACTCCATCTCAACAGAAAAAATAATAATAATAATAATCAGAAAAGTGTAAAGAGATACATATTTTAAGGATTTTTATCACCACTTCATTTATAATAGCAAAAATCGAAAATGACCTAGAAGTCCATCAATGGGAGTCTAAATAATTATCTATATTCATATAATGCAAGTCTATGCAGCAACTATTTAATAAAATTAGCACGTATTTATTAACATTATATTTGAGATGAAAAAGTTACAGAATTAGGCATAGTTTCATCCTTTTTTTTTTTTTTTGAGATGGAGTCCTGCTCTGTCGCCCAGGCCGGAGTGCAATGTGCGATCCTGGCTCACTGCAAGCTCCGCCTCCCGGGTTCACACGATTCTTCTGCCTCAGCCTCCCGAGTTGTTGGTTCGGACTACAGGCACCCGCCACCATGCCCAGCTAATTTTTTTGTATTTTTAGTAGAGACAGGATTTCACCGTGTTAGCCAGGATGGTCTCGATCTCCTGACCTCATGATCCGCCTGCCTTGCCCTCCCAAAGTGTTGGGATTACAGGCATGAGCCACCACATCCGGCCCATCCTGCTTTTTAAAAAAACCTTTATCTATAAATATACTTGTGTATGTATACATTTAAACAAGTGTGAAAATGGATATACTGAAATATTAGCGAAACATATAGAAATATATATCTCCTCATTCTCTTTCTTCTTTTCTGTATTTTCTGAAAAATTTCATAATGACTATGTATTACTTTGGTAAGGAAAGAAAATGTCTAAAGCTAAACAAAAATTTTAACCAAAATATAAAATACATCAACTTGGGAAATATAGTGAGACTGTTTCTACAAAAAAATTCTAAAAAATTAGCCAGGTATAGTACAGTCCTAGCTACTCAGGAGGCTGAGGCAAGAGGATTGCTTAAGCCCAGGAAGTCACAGGGGCAGTGAGCTCTGCTGATGCCACTGAACTCCAGTTTGGGTGACAGAGTGAGATCCTGTCTCTAAAAAAATAAATAAATAAAATAAATACAGATAGCTCCAAGTAGGACAAGACACTGTAAGATTCTTGGGTAGAAAGAACATCAGGACGTTTGAATTCCTGTTTTAGACTCCCAGTCCTTTGCTATATGACCTGAGCCAGACCTGTGTCTCAATTTTCCATCTCTATGGTATGAAGTAACTAAAATAAATGTCACACTAGAGAGAATAAAATGAGAATGAGTATATTAGAAGAAAAATCTATAAACACTACACCTATAAACTGGTTGCAGATTAACAAAAGAAACAGGATTTTCTCAATTTAAAAAATTAAAAATATAAATATGTTATATATTTACTAAATATAACATATATGTAAATATATTTAATATGTATAACATATATTAAATGTGTATAAAATATATATCTAAAAACATTGAAGACTTAAGGTAAAGGATAATTTCTATATTATCCTTATATATATTACATATAATATGTATTTAATACATTTATATATAAACGTGTGTCTAATTTATATATACATATTATATCTATTTTTTGAGGCAGTATCTTGCTTTGTCACCCAGGCTGGAGGGTGGTGACATGATCATGGCTCACTGTAGCTTCAACCTTCTGGCTCCTGGGCTCAAGCAATCCTTCCGTCTCAGCCTTCTGAGTAACTGGAATTGCAGGTGCGCACCACCATGCCCAGCTCATTTTTTCTTTTTTCTTTTTTTTTTGAGACGGAGTCTCGCTCGTCGCCCAGGCTGGAGTGCGGTGGCGTGATCTCAGCTCACTGCAAGCTCCGCCTCCCGGGTTTACGCCATTCTCCTGCCTCAGCCTCCCGAGTAGCTGGGACTACAGGCCACCGCCA
>NW_012120154.1:501945-511939 GCF_000951035.1 Colobus angolensis palliatus | reverse complement strand
GTGCCCAGTTTTTTTCTTTCTTTCTTTTTTTTTTTTGAGATCGAGTCTCACTTTGTCACCCAGGCTGGAGTGCAATGGCATGATCTCGGCTCACTGCAACCTCCGCCTCTTGGGTTCAAGCAATATTCTCCCGCCTCAGCTTTCCAAGTAGCAGGCAAAAACAACAAAAAACAGACAAGTTGGACTTCATGAAAATTTTAAAATGCATGCATCAAAAGATACTACCAACAGAGTAAAAAGGCAACAGAATGGTAGAAAATATTTGCAAATCATATATCTGATAAGAGATTAATATCCAGAATATATACAGAATTCCTAAAACTCAACGACAACAAAAAAACACTTGATTCAAAAACAGGCAAATAACATTTTTTTTTTTTTTTTTTTTAATTCTGGGTTGGCTCACTAGGGAGTAGGCAAGTGACTTGTATAGACATTTCTCCAAAGAAGATATACAAATGGTCAATAAGCACATGAAGAGATACTCATTATCACTAATTAGGGAAATGCAAATCAAAACTACAATGAGATACCACCGCACACCCCATTACGATGGCTACTATCAAAAAAGCAGAAAATAGTTAAGTGTTGATGAGGATGTGGAGAAAGTGGAACACTTGTACACTGTTGGTGAGAGTGTAAAATGGTGCAGCTGTCGTGAAAGAGTATGGTGATTCCTCAAAAAATTAAAAACAGTGCCAGGTGCGGTGGCTCCCAGCATTTTGGGAGGCCTGAGGTCAGGAGTTCGACACCAGCCTAGCCAACATGGTGAAACCTTGTCTCTACTAAAAATACAAAAATTAGCCAGAAGTGGTGGCAGACACCTGTAATCCCAGCTACTTGGGAGGCTGAGGCAGGAGAATTGCTTGAACCTGGGAGGTGGAGGTTGCCGTGAGCTGAGATTGCGTCATTGCACTCCAGCCTAGGTGACAGAGCAAGACTCTGTCTCAGAAAAAAAAATTTAAAGATAGAATTACCATACGATCCAGCAATTTTACTTCTGGGTATGTGTCCGAAAGAATTAAAAGCAAAGTTTCAAAGAGATATTTGTATACCCATGTGCATAGCAGCATTATTCACAATAGCTAAAATGTGGAAGCAACCGAAATGTCCATAGAGAAGCACAATGTGGTATACATACAGTGGAATATTATTCAACCTCAAAAAGGAAGGCAGTGCTGACCTGTGCTACAACACAGGTGAACCTCAAGAACATTATGCTGAGTGAAATAAGCCAGTCACAGTAAGACAAATACTGTATGATTCCACTTAGATGAGGTACTTACCGTAGTCAAAAATCATAGAGACAGAAACTAGAATGGTGGCTGCCAGGGGACAGGGGAAGGTGGGGAGTGGGGAGTTAGTGTTTAATGGGCATAGAGTTTCAGTTTCACAAGATGAAGAGTTCTGGGATGAATGGTGCTGTTGGTTGAACAACATTATGAATATATTATATGCTACTGAACTCTACACTTAAAAATGGTTAAGATGGGGCTGGGCGCGGTGGCTCACGCATGTAATTCCAGCACTTTGGGAGGCTGAGGAGGGCGGATCACCTGTGGCTGGGAGTTCGAGACCAGCCTGACCAACATGGAGAAACCCCATCTCTACTAAAAATACAAAATTAGCCAGGTGTGGTGGCGCATGTTTGTAATCCCAGCTACTGGGGGGGCTGAGGCAGGAGAATCGCTTGAACCTGGGAGGCGGTGGTTGCGATGAGCCGAGATTGTGCCATTGCACTCCAGCCTGGGCAACCAGAGTGAAACTCTGGAAAAAAAAAAAAAAAAAATTGGTTACGATGGTATGCCATGTATATTTTACCACACACACACCCAGACACACACACAAATTAGGAGGGGAAAAAAAACCTCATCTAGTCTCTGTACTAGTTTCCAAGTAAACATTTCTGTATTAATCAAGATAAATCCAATTCTAGACCTTGAAAGTAAGCCTAAACTGTTCTTCCTGGTCAATCTTCATAAAGGTAAAACGGAACAATTAATGCTATGTCTCATTATTATTGTTATTTTTTGAGGCAGGGTCTCACTCTGTCGCCTCGTCCTATGTCTAATTTTTAAAGTACATTTAAAATTAGCTTTTAGGCCAGGCATGGTGGCTCATGTCTGTACTCCCAGCACTTTAGGAGGCCAAGGCGGGAGGATTGCTTGAGTCCAGGAGTTTGAGACCAGCCTGGGCAACATAGTAAGACCTCAAAATAGTAAGATCTCTACAAAAATAAATGAAATAAAGTTAGATTTAATTATTATGATTTTTTTGAGACAGAGTCACCCAGCATGATCTCACTGCAGCCTCCACCTCCTAGGTTCAAGTGATTCTCCTGCCTCAGCCTTCCGAGTAGCTGGGATTACAGGTGCCTGCCACCAAATCTACCTAGCTTTTGTATTTTTAGTAGAGATGGGAGATGGGGTTTCTCCTTGTTGGCCAGGCTGGTCTCAAACTCCTGGCCTAAAGTGATCCCCCGGCCTTGGCCTCCAAAAGTGCTGGGATTACAGGCATGAGCCACCGTGCCCAGTTTTTTTCTTTCTTTCTTTTTTTTTTTTTTTGAGACGGGGTCTTGTTCTGTCACCCAGGCTGGAGTGCAGTGGTGCGACCACGGCTCATTGCAACCTCTGCCTCCTGGGTTCAGATGTTCCTCCCACCTCAGCTTTGCAAGTAGCTGGGACTACAGGTGTGCACTACCATGCCTGGCTAATTTTTGTATTTTTTGTAGAGGAAGAATTTTGCCATGTTGGCCAGGCTGGTCTCAAATTCCTGGGTTCATGTGATCCACCAGCCTTGGCATCCCAAAGTGCTGGGGTTAAACGCGAGAGCCGTAACACCTGACCTAGATTCTAAATTCTTAGAGTACAAGCACCTTATCTTCCTTCCCAAGTCTACATATAGACATAACTGCTAAGTAGAATGGGGGTCCTAATCACCCCTCCTCCCTCGTTGCAGGCCCTCTGTGACCTGATGCTGTTTCTTCTCTTCCGCTTCAGTATTTGTTCAATCCAGAGGTCCAGGTTGGGAAGCTTCTGGATCTCATTCAGACTAATGCACAAATAATAAAGTATCATCCTCTTCCTACTTTGCATATGCTATTTATTTCCTGTGGAGGTCCTCCCACCCACTGCTTGGTGTGTTTCTAGTTCAAATGTCGCCTTCTGGTCCCACAGTTCAACACAGAGTTAGGTCCCGCTTCCTCATGCTTTCAAAGCAACTCCCGAATGTTTACAGCATATTTCCCATCAGAACTCACCAGCGGTACAATTTTAAGTTGTTTTTGTCTGACTCCCACGCTGAACAATGAGATACATGAGGGCAGAGACTATCATTCATCTGTATAATCCCAGCAATTTGTATAGTGTTTGGATATGGCAGACAATCAAAAATGATTTCTTAAATGAATATAACATTATTCTTAGAAGAGGAATTTGCAATTTAAGAAGGTCCTCCATATGATACCCACACAGGGAACCACCTACTTGACTGGCCATCCAGTTTGCCAACGGGTTCTACAGAAACCAAAGCAAAACAAGAATGAGGTGCACGTGACACGATTACATAACCAGTGCCCTTAGGGTAGATCATTTTGGTGACTCCAATTAAAGAAATAAATGAAGGTTACTTTTTTTTGTGGGGGATGGAGTCTTGCTCTGTCATCCACGCTGGAGTGCAGTGGCACGATCTCGGCTCACTGCAACCTCCGCCTCCCGGGTTGAAGCGATTCTCCTGCCTCAGCCTCTCAAGTTGCTGGGATTAAAGACGCCCACCACCACACCCAGCTAATGTTTGTATTTTTAGTATAGACAGGGTTTCACCATGTTGGTTAGGCTGGTCTTGAACTCCTGACCTCAGGTGATCTGCCCGCCTTGGCCTCCCAAAGTGCTGGGATTACAGGCATGCGCCACCATGCCCGGTATAGATGGCTTACTTTTAAGGACATCTGAAGAATGTAGTATGGCAGGGTAAAAGTCAGCCTCAACTAGGAATCCCTATCCCTATTCATGACATGTGTGACTGTAGATAAATTACCCTTTAAGCTTCAACTACTTCATCTGTTAATGGAAATAAACTCCATACACTGGAGTTGTTACAAGGATATCAAGATGTATATAAATTAATTGTAACTAGCATTTAGTGGGCATTCAATTTCTTGCATGGAAGTTTCAGTACCCACTCTCATGCTCTGTAACTAGTTTCAAACAGATTTCTCCTTCCTTTTCAATGTCATTACAGACTGAACCCCATTTGCTGGGTCCCACAGTTCACTGTCCAGTATGTACCTGCCACACATTTTTTGAACATCTCTTTGAGTGTTGTGGTAGGCACTGGTCTCTCCCTTTCCTTGACTCTCATACCATCTCCTAATTTCTTTTTCACTCTGTCTTTAGTAGTTTTCCTTCTTCTCCCACTTAGCCTCTAGAAAACTCTTTTTTTTGCTCATTAAGCCCACTGAATGCACTTTTCAGGGGCAACAAGTATGTCCCAGAAAGATCAGCACTAACCTTCAATTTACACAGTAATAAAGCCCTCCCGCTGCTCCTGTGAAGGCAAAACAAAACAAAACGAAACAAAACAAAACAGCCTGGGCGTGGTGGCTCACACCTGTAATCCCAGCACTTTGGGAGGCCGAGGCGGGCGGATCATGAGGTCAGGAGATCGAGACCATCCTGGCTAACATGGTGAAACCCCATCTCTACTAAAAATTAAAAAACAAACAAACAAAAAACCAGCCGGTGTGGTGGCAGTCACCTGTTGTCCCAGCTACTCAGGAGGCTGAGGCAGGAGAATGGCGTGAACCTGGGAGGCGGAGCTTGCAGTGAACTGAGATTGCGCCACTGCACTCTAGCCTGGTGACAGAGGGAGACTCCGTCTCAAAAAACAAAAGAAAACAAAACAAAACAATCAGGGTCTCAATCAGTCACTTTTTTGTGGTGGGTGGGGGGTGTGGGGTAAAGGTTCTTGCTCTGTCACCCAGGCTGGAGTGCTGTGGTGCGACCACAGTTCACTGCAACCTCTGCCTCCTGGGCTCAAGCAATCTTCTCACCTCAGCCTCCCAAGAAGCTAGGACTACAGGCATGAACTGTGGTGCCCAGCTGATTTTTTTTTTTTTTTTTAAGCAATTGAGACGGGATCTTACTATGTTGCTCAGGCTGGTCTCGAAGTCCTGGACTCAAGTGATCCTCCTGCCTTGGTCTCCCAAAATGTTGGGATTACAGGTGTGAGCCTTGGTGCCTGGCCTCAATCAGCCACTTTTAGTGCATACATAAATATCCTACAAATGAGGCTTTGTGTATGTCGGGTATTCTGGTGAATTCCACACTGCCAGGCAAGTAATTAATTCACTTGCTCAGAGAAGGACTCTTCTTAGGTGTGTGGCATTTGGCTCTTCAAGTCACCATTCGTTAGCTTTTCAAAAGAGCCAAGGTGAGTCACTAGCTCAGTCAGTGATGCTGCCATTAAACCAGTTCATGTTTTACTGATTAACTGATAAGTGTTTGGGAAGCTTGACTACTAAATAAAATATAGAATTACTGGATTTGGCTTTTTTTGAGAAGATACAACAAAGGAAAGTTCCCCAAAAAGAAATGTTCACAATTAAAACAAACGGAAAGTGGAGAAACTGCCCCAAAGCAGAACCTAGTTCATTTGCTTGGTTCAAACAGCTTTTATTAAGCACATAGATATGCCCTACACTGTGCCAGATGCTCTCCCGTATCTACAGCTGTTAATCATCAGAACGGCTTTGAGAGGTCATCATTTCTACCTGACAGATGAAGACCTGGAAGCTCAAAAAGCTCAAGTGATTTGTAGCCGCAAATGCTAATAAAGTGACGGAATGAAAACTGGAACCAGATCTGGCTCAAAATCCAGAGTGCCTTCCACTAAACCACAGATACATCTATTCAAACAGCCATATCCCTAACCAGTAACAATGATATCATAATAGTTGTCGCCAACATTTACCTAGCTCCTCTCATGTGGCAAGCCCTGTGCTAAGCGACTTACGTATATGATCTCATTTAATCCTCACAATCACCCTATGAGGTACGTTTATCAAGATCTCCATTTCATAGTTGAGGAAACCAAGTTTCATAAAAGCTCAGTAACTGCTTCGTTCCCACAGCTGGTAAGGAGTAGGGCAAGTTTGCACCTAGGTCTATCTAATTCCAGAACCCATTCTCTTAATCATTACACTAGATTGCAGGAAACTCAAACTCTAGTCCTGCTTCCAAAGAGGCAAGTCGTTTGATAGTTTTCTCTCAGTTTCCTTGTTAATTAAATGGGGATATTATTACCTGTCCCTACCTATTTCACAGAAATATTAGGATTATAAAATGAGAAAGCATATAAGCTTTCAAAAGCGAAATTGCTATATAAATCTAGGCACTGTCTAAAGTTTCACTCAGATCTTCCCTATTCCACAGTCACCAAGGGATTTGGCTGGCATCATTAGCTCTCAAACATCCTCTGAAGTGGATAGTATTATCTCCACTTATCAAACAGCAAATTACAAAGAGATGGCGTAAAATGCTAGTCAGCAACAGAGATGGGAATAAAACCCAAGATTTCTAACTCCCATTGAATATGTTCTTATGATAGATCTATTTCTGCATGTTTTACTTAACTGTAAAACAGACAAGGGTAGAAACATGATAGTGCCTGCTTCAAAACACACATTAAATACTTACAGAAATTAGATTTTCTACTGCGGTGACACTAATACAATCCCTAAGGTTCTTAATCCTCATATTCTAGAGAAACTGCACAAAGTATCAAAAATAAAAAATTTCCTTTTCCCTAGTACAGATTTCAGCTCTTCAGTTTTCTCAAACAACTTATGGTTACAAAACTAGGTGGGTTACTAACTAGTTTCAACTACTGAGTCTGTAAATTTCCATAAGGAACATAACCCTCAATGTTAAATTGTTTCCTCATAAAATCAGAAAAAGAGAAGCATCAAACACATTCTCACATCATAAATACCTAATAGAGCTATATAATTTGAATTGGAAATTATCCTAACAGACCAACTCGCAGTATTCTGAGCTCAAAATTCAAGTTCCAAAGGGAACAGCATAATTAAAACAATAATGAAAATACACATGGCACCTTTATGATCATTCTTCTCCTATTCAGAAATCAAAATAATTTTGTACTTCCCACTCAAGGTCTGCCACAGGCACATAAAAACCTTAAAGTAAAATTAAAAAGTAGTAAAAACAATTCCGTCTTCAATTCTCTGACTTAAATAGGGGATGAATGTTCAGTCCTCTTCCCAGATTATTAGCTCCTGTTAATTTTTGTTTGCTAGAGCAATACGATGATCTTTAACAATCATATACTTCGAAATTACCACAGGGACTAAAGAGGAAATTACAGAAGGAAATTTCCACTTTCAAAATTGAACTAAATCCTAAAGAATGAAGTATTTCATTATTACTCTCTCTGACTGAATCACGCACTTACAAATAAAAAACCTGCCATTTTGTTACAGGGACAAACACGAAGTCACAGAAATCCAAAGAACTGCTCTACTAATGTCAAGAAAATTTGCTTCTTGAGTGGGTCGAGATATCTAAATCCACTCCTAGCCACATAATAAAAGCCCTACCACCTAAACGACGTGCTGTGAGTAGAAAGCAAAAGATGACATAGGACTCCTAGATTTTCCAGAGGTTGTTTGAATACATTAATCTCTTTCGTTTGAGAAAAATCTTTATCTTGATGTCCATAATTGAAACCAATCACTTCTGGTGGGTCAGGGGGTCCTGTGGTCTCCCGACCTTTAATGTGGCTGAGAATCCCCCGGGGATGTTAAAATACGGAGCAGGATTCAGAAACTCTGGGTTGCATGCCCAGCAAGCTCGCAGCAGTGTCACTGTCTGATGGGCTACACTGAGCAACAGGACTCTAAGGCAGGTTTCCAAATGAAATAACCTCAACCAGGTGTTTATTTTCAAAATATACAGCCTACACCAAGTTTATCACAGGAGATAATATTCCAGACCTCAACAAGATACCTGCTCCCCCCCTTCTCATTTTTGTGATTTTTTCCCATCTGGCTGCAAACTCAATGTAATACCTTAATAAAGAGCAATTTTCAAGAGTATCTTTTTTGTGCTGACTATTTATTGGGACTTGACTGACCAGGGCTTGTAAGGATGGACACAAAACTTCAAGTCTTTCGTAATGAAAGGATTGATTCAAAATAAATATTCTAAAAATTATGTCCAACACTAACAAATAAGTGATATTTACCAATAGTTTATAAGAGAATCATTTTGGATGAACAATTTTCATTTCACAAAATAAATCGCTCATATCCTAAAAAGACACCTCTCCTTAAGCAGGAAAACAAAAGCCCAACAAAAATCAAGTCATGCCCGTGGCACAGCCTTAATGTTAGTTTTAGGGAGGAAAACGCCACCACTGAGACATACAAAAGTATTTGAGGAGAATTACATGTTATTAAATTTGTCCTAGAACCTGGGGGAGTTCAGGGAAAGAAAACAGCTGGTATATTTAAGAAAAATTTAAATAGAAAATATTACACATGAGAGCAAAATAGTCCATTTCTCTTAAGAAAACCAATAAACACTCACAAACTTTCATTTTTAGGTTTTCAACAATTTTTTTTTTCATATTAGTCCAACTGCCACCCCAAAATCCAACCAGTCAGCATGACAATTAAGGTGACAACAGGTCCAGTTGGCCATACTCCCTGTACACCCTTGGATGCTTTTCAAGCCAATGAGGGTAACATTTGTCGTAGCAGGAGCCAGAGTCAAAGGAGAATCACTTCTCTTCAGTCATGAGGAAACCTCCCTCTTGAGCATCTTCGGAATTTTTCATGGGAAGGCGTCTCAGTGTGTGTGTGCACGCTTCAGCCCCATAACTGTGAAGGTGGCAGCTGTCAGTTTCTCATAAACAAGGAACATGAGAGCAGCAGTGAGGACTGTCTGCAGCAGTTTGGCTTCCAGGCCTTTGTAGAGTCCCAGTATTCCAAAACGCCTAATGGGAAAGAGGTTTGAAAAAACAGAAGTCAGCTGCATCAGAGAACATGCTGCCTAGATAGCTACAGCACTTTGATGAGAACAAGCAGTGGAGGTTTTAGATTCAACACAGACTTCTGCTGTCAAAGTACTTCTTATCTTTAAAGGTATTTGGGGACTGATGAAAGTTTAGTATTCATGAACCACTAATACTTTGTCTTTATAGTCACCATTAATTAGCAGAATGTTGACAATATCCCACTGAGAGGATGCAGATCCTGAAACCTCCTGAAACCATCTTAATGGCAAAATCTGCGATCTAACTAAGAACTTCTGGATCTTCACTTTAACGCTAATACAGTTATTTCAACTTAGTCCCTAAATGGCAGGGCAGCTGCCAATATGTTTAGATCATTTCAGCTCAATATAACGAAAGAGACAAATGAAAAGCTACCTGATTCTCAAACTTCCCATGCATGTCATCCTCTCACTCGGTGGTTTTCAAATTTAGCAGGCATCCAAATCACCTGAAAGGCGTCTTAAAACATACATTGCTGGGTCAATTCCCAGAGTTTCTGATTGACTAAGTTTGGGATGAAATTCAAGAATTTGCATTTCTTCTTTTTACTAGAGACAGGGTCTCACTATGTTGCCCATGCTGGTCTCTGACTCCTACGTTCACGTGATCCTCCAAGCCTCGGCCTCCCAGAGTGTTGGGATTACAGGTGTGAGCCACTGCAACCAGCCCAAGAATGTGCATTTCTTACAAGCTCCCAGATGAGGAGGGTGCCAGTCACCCAGGCTGGAGTGCAGTGGCGAGATCTTGGCTCACTGCAACCTCCACCTCCTGGGTTCAAGCCATTCTCCTGCCTCAGCCTCCTGAGTAGCTGGGACTAAAGGCATGCGCCACCATGACTGGCTAATTTATTTTTATTTACTTTTATTTTATTTATGTTTTTGAGACGGAGTCTCGCTCTGTTGCCCAGGCTGGAGTG
>NW_012120154.1:498109-500295 GCF_000951035.1 Colobus angolensis palliatus | reverse complement strand
CGATCTCCTGACCTCGTGATCCGCCCGTCTCGGCCTCCCAAAGTGCTGGGATTACAGGCTTGAGCCACCGCGCCCAGCCAAATTTTTTAAAGAAAATGCCAAATTGCCTTCCAAAGCAGTTGTACCATTCTATATTCCCACCAGGAGCATGAGAAAGTAAGTTCCGGCTGCTCCAACATCCCTCCCAATACTTGACATAGTAAGTATTTATTTTTTACTTTATACCTATTCTTTGTCTTTTATTTTATTTTATTTTATTTTTTGATAGAAGGTCTCACTCTGCTGCTCAGGCTAGAGTGCAGTGGCACAATCACGATTTACTGCGGCCTCAACCTCCTGGGTTCAAGCAATTCTTCCACCTCAGCCTCCTGGGTAGCTGGGACTACAGGTACGCCAGCACGCCTAGCTAATTATTTATTTGTGTTGAGATGGGGTCTCACTATGCTGTCCAGGCCGGTATCAAACTCCTGAGCTAAAGTGATCTGCCTGCTTCGGACTCCCAAAGTGCTGGGATTATAGGTGTGCGCCACCATGCCCAGCCTAATTTTATCATTTAGTCCCTTGAATGTTCTTTCTGTTTTGTTTTGTTTTTTGAGACAAGGTCTTGCCTCTATAGCTCAGGCTGGAGTACAGTGGTGCCATCATAACCCAGCATAGCCTCGATCTGCCGGGCTCAAGTGAATCTCCTGCCTCAGCCTCATGTGTAGCTGTGATTACACATGTGTGCCACACACTTGGCTAATTTTGTAAATATTTTTTGTAGAGACGGGATCTCACTACTTTGCCCAGGCTAGTCTTGATCTCCTAGCCTCAAGTCATCCACCTGTCTCAGCCTCACAAAGTGTCGGGATTACAGGCATGAGCCACTGTGCCCAGCTGCATATTTTATTTTAATAACAAATTTATTTTCAAAATATCTTGTATCTAGGAACACTAATAAAGTTATAAGAGCTTCTGTTTCAAAGGAGGTCCCTGACGTACCTGACTTCACTAAGTGTCAGTTTCTTTAAACGAAACAGGAAATGGCAATAGTTCTTAACTCACAGAGCTACTGTTAGGATTGAGATTACCTACGTGTAGCCTCTAGCTCAGTGTCTGCCACACAGCAAACCACTGAAAATGTTAGCTACTCTTACCATCATCATCATCATCATCACTATTATTACTTTTTCCATTGCCCCCTCCCTTCTCTAGTACTCCTATTCTATAGGCAGATGTTACATTGCTAAGAGGGGTCATAGGATATGCCACTGATGAAAGCACCACTCAGGGTGACGGGAGTATAGAAGGGTTCTCTTTCTGAAGGAGTTCTGTATATTTGTGGTTTTTTTTTTTGAGACAGAGTCTCGCTCTGTCGCCCAGGCTGGAGTGCAGTGGCCGGATCTCGGCTCACTGCAAGCTCCGCCTCCCGGGTTTACGCCATTCTCCTGCCTCAGCCTCCCGAGTAGCTGGGTCTATAGGCGCCCGCCACCTCGCCCGGCTAGTTTTTTGTATTTTTTAGTAGAGACAGGGTTCACCGTGTTAGCCAGGATGGTCTTGATCTCCTGACCTCGTGATCCGCCCCTCTCGGCCTCCCAAAGTGCTGGGATTACAGGCTTGAGCCACCGCGCCCGGCCAGGAGTTCTGCATATTTGTAACTAACAAAGAATAACAACCTGAACTTTTCCATAATTTCCCAAAATACTGTCATACTGTACTAGGCTCCTAAAATGGGAAACGTCTAAGCACAGCAAGCAAGGGAAAGGCTTTGGAGCTTGCCACCAGCAAGGCAGTAGTGTGAGAGAGGGAAATGGCAACCCGTCCCTGGCAGAGACGGCTGCTGAAGGAGAGCACGGAATGCGAGGCATCTGCAAAGCTCACCTTACTCGCTGGTGAAGAAGATAGAGAATATTCCGAAGACTTCCCAATGTTCTGTTTTCTGGGTTTAGTCTATGACGCCCAAACTGAGGAAAGAGGGAAAAAAAAGTAAGTACTGTTGGCTGCTTTTTTAAATCTTCATTGCTACCTGGAGAGGATATGATGTTGGAGCAGTATCTTATAGCATACATTAATAAATTTATCCAGTTAGTACCATAGATTTCATTAAGTCTGTATTTTTCAACTGAGTGAAATATTTAAATTAAATAAGTGAAAATAAGAAAAATTTTTCTCTTTTTTTTTGTTTTGTTTTGTTTTTTGTTTTTTTT
>NW_012120154.1:493879-497709 GCF_000951035.1 Colobus angolensis palliatus | reverse complement strand
ATTCTCCTGCCTCAGCCTCCCGAGTAGTTGGGATTATAGACATGTACCACCACGTCTGGTTAATTTTTGTATTTTTAGTAGAGACGTGGTTTCACCATTTTAGCCAGGCTGGTCTCAAATTCCTGACCTCAAATGATCCATCAGCCTTGGCCTCCCAAAGTGCTGGGATTACAGGCGTGAGCTACCACGTCCGACCTAAGAAAAAGTTTTCAATGAAGCAAGCATAATAATTTTCATTTTATAGAAATATATAGGAAAATTCTACCTCAAAAGAAAAAAATATGCCCAGGATGATGATTTAGATATTGATGGTAATAACTTCCACCTCTTTAGGAAATTCTGAGAAACGAATCATTTAGGACCTCTGCAGTCTAAGCTCTGCACATTATGTGTTTACATTATAAAAAGTGTTAAAATACATTTACAAGGATGCTACTGAATTCCCTTATATTAAGTACCAATTTTAAAATAATACATTAGTAAAAATGCTTTTAACAGAAAGTACTAATTTTTCTGAACTGGAATACTCTCACTAACACCCCTATTTTATCTAGCAACAAGCCTTTTGAAATTTTTCTCCAAAACAGACCTTGAATCTGTCCTCATCCTACCCCTCTCCTCTTTAGTGCCGCCACCGTGGTCCAGGCCATCATCCTCTCTCGCCTGTATTACTGAAACGGCCTCCTACTAGATTGCCCCTGGCTTTCTCTCTTAGCTTTCTGACCAGTTCACCACATCATAGCCACAACAATCTTCTCCAATTGTAAATCACAGCACATATTCCCCAGCTTAAAGCCCTTGCTATCACATATTCTTAGCTTAAAGTGCTGAGGATAAAAATCCACATTCCTCACCTACGGTTTCCCTGCTACTCTTGTAATCTCACCCTGAGCCACTCTACTACCACAGAGGCCTTCTTTCAGTCCCTAGGATGCGCCACATTCTTAGTACATTGATATGGTTTGGCTGGGTCCCCATCCGAATCTCACCTTGAATTGTAATAATCCCCACATGTCAAGGGCAGGGCCAGGTGGAGATAACTGAATTATGGGGGTGGTTCCCCCTATACTGTTCTTACGGTAGTAAGTCTCACAAGATCTGATGGTTTTACAGGAGGAGTTCCCCCTGCACTTGTCCGTGCTGCAGCCATGTGAAGAAGGACATGTTTGTTTCCCCTTCTGCCACGATTGTAAGTTTCCTGAGGCCCCCCAGCCATGCTGAAATGTGAGTCAATTAAATCTCTTTCCTTTACAAATTACCCAGTCTCAGACAGTCCTTTAGAGCAGCATGAGAATAGACTAATACACACATTATGCTCCCCCTGCCTGGAATGCACTTTCCTCCACTGTGCCTGGCTAGAGCCTTACCCTCCTTTGCATCTTGATTTAAACATCCCTTCTCAAAGAAGCCCACCTCCAATCATGCTAAGAAGATCCCTAACATGCCCCTCTCCAGGAAATAATTTCCTTTATAGCTCTTTTTTCAATTTGTAATTACCTATTTATTTTGCTTGTTTACCTGTTCATTCTATCTTCCACTAGCTCCATGAGGACAGGGATTATGACTTTTATTTACCACTGCATGCCCAGTTCCTCCCACAATGTGGGTGCTTAGTAAATATTTCAACAGATAAATAACTGAATGAATTAAAAAACAGAAATTTGAGAGTGCTTCAGAAAAGCTAAATCATTCATTCCTCCTGAGTGAACTAAAGGAATCAGCCTCTGACTTTGTAAAGGATAATCCCCCCTGGGGCACCAAACCAATGAACCTGAATGAGAAGGAAGCAAAGTTATGCTTTCCTGAGGTCTTTTTTTTTTTTTTTCTTTTTTGAGATGGAGTCTCGCTCTGTCGCCCAGGCTGGAGTGCAGTGGCCAGATCTCAGCTCACTGCAAGCTCCGCCTCCTGGGTTTATGCCATTCTCCTGTCTCAGCCTCCTGAGTAGCTGGCACTACAGGCGCCCACCACCTCGCCCGGCTAGTTTTTTGTATTTTTAGTAGAGATGGGGTTTCACCGTGTTAGCCAGGATGGTCTCGATCTCCTGACCTCGTGATCCGTCCGTCTCAGCCTCCCAAAGTGCTGGGATTACAGGCTTGAGCCACCGCACCCGGCCTCCCTGAGGTCTTTAAAGAACTTGTCTCCACATTTGTGTTTTCTGAGACATTATGTTACCTAAGAAATCACAAATGCAAACTTCATTCTAAACCAATGACAGCCAGCCTAGTTAAGCAGAATATCAAATGAAAAAATGGGGGCCAGGCACAATGGTTCATGCCTATAATCCCAGCACTTTGGAAGGCCAAGGCAGGAGGATCACTTGAGTCCAGGACTTTGAGACAAGCCTGGAAAACATGGTGAGACCCCATCTTCAGAAAAAAAAAATTTTAATTAGCTGGACAAGGTGGTGTATGCCTGTAGTCTCAGCTACTTGGGCGGCTGAGGCAGCAGCACTGCTTGCGTCTAGGAGGTCGAGGCTATAGAGACCCACGCTGCACCACAGTACTCCAGCCTGGGTGAAGAAGGAGATCCTGTCTCAAAAAAAAGAAAAGAAAAGAAAAAAAAATGGACAGGGAATAGTCTGGCATACCAACTAACTGCTTTATTGCTTTATTAACACTGTTTTAAATCAAGAGACCACATATATTAGAATGCTGTTTGACTAGATGCGAAAAGAACCCCAGTACTCACCCTCAGAATTGACTGTACCGTCTGCATGGGATAGGTGAGCGTGGTGGCAATCGCTTTGGCTACTGCACCAATGATGAACACATCCAAGGAAGAAAGCTGGAAAGCAAAGAAAGAACAAACCATATCAATCAAGTCAACAAGAAGGTGTCAGAGAGAATTACTTTACTGCTTTCAAAATCAGGGATTACCTTCATCCGTTTCTTTAAAAGCTGCCGTTTTAAACCTTCATAGAACATGAACTGGATGGCAGGATTGAAGACCAACAGCAATGAGGGAAATGTGCCATTCCATAAAGCCGAGATTCCTTCATCTCGAATGATCTGATGAAAAGCATCTAAACAAGAAATCAGGGACTTTTGAAAAGCATGATGACAATCCCCTAACTAGAGAAGACAACATGAATTCCATTCAAATGTACCCAGAACACAAACCATACTGGTTCTATAAAGATTTCCTTCTGGCAGCTGGGTACAATGGCTCACACCTGTAGTCCCAGCACTTCGGGAGGCTGAGGCGGGTGGATCATGAGGTCAGGAGTTCGAGACCAGTCTGGCCAGCATGGTGAATCCCTGTCTCTACTAAAAATACAAAAATTAGCCAGGTGTGGTGGCACACGCCTGTAATCCCAGCTACTTGGGAGGCTGAGGCAGGAGAAGTGCTTGAACCCAGGAGGCAGAGGTTGCGGTGAGCCAAGATTGTACCATTGCACTCCAGCCTGGGTGACAGAGCAAGAGTCCGTTTCAAAAAAAAAAAAAAAAAAAACAAGATGTATTTCTTGCAGTGATAGTTTGGGGGCAAGTTTATCAGTTAATTACTTTTTGATAATCAGACACTGACAGTCACCAAGTTATTGAGAGACCAACTTCAATCACAGGCAACTGTTCCTGATGATCGATCCAGAGTTAGAATGTCCAATTCTCCTAAGTCATTATCAACATCACTGGGAATTCTGGATTACACAGAACTGTGAACTGAGCCCACATCTTTCACAAAAAAGTCCAAGATAAGATCATTTCCTGGAGTTTATTATACAGGATTTGACTTTTAAAAACCACTATTTTGGGCCGGGCGCGGTGGCTCAAGCCTGTAATCCCAGCACTTTGGGAGGCCGAGACGGGTGGATCACGAGGTCAGGAGATCGA
>NW_012120154.1:489083-493569 GCF_000951035.1 Colobus angolensis palliatus | reverse complement strand
AAAAAAAAAAAAAAAAAACAAAAAAACCACTATTTCACTACAAAGATTGATGTATGGGAAAGGAGAACCTGGCAGTGTCGTACTACTGAAAGGAAGAAGCTCAAAGATACCAGATACCAATCTGGTGTCTATCCAAAGACAACACTAGAATAAAAAAGTACAGATTATTCTTCAAAAATATTCATCCCCTCCCACTGATACTCCTTGGGAGCCACATACTTCTCTACCCCTGGTCTTGGGCTTGGCTATGTGATGTGCTTTGGCCACTGGGATGTCAGGGTTGGCCAACAGGTGCCAACAGGGTTGAAAGGTGTTTATACTATTGGGTGTGTCCTCTTGACCTTTTGCCATCACAATAAGAATAATATGTTCATGCTGGTCCCAGAAAGAGGAGAGACATGTGAACTGAGACTGTTAGGCTAGGCTCAGCCTAGATGAGCCAAATCCACGTCAATCCACAAACACATGTGTTAAAAATAAAATGTTATTGATGAATGCCGAGATTTGAGGTTGTCTGTCATGTAGCTTTTTTTTTTTTTTAAATTATACTTCAAGTTCTAGGGTACATGTGCACAACATGCAGGTTTGTTACATATATATACATGTGCCATATTGGCATGCTGCACCCATTAACTCATCATTTACATTAGGTAAAAGCAATGGAAACAAAAGCCAAAATAGACAAATGGGATCTAATTAAACTAAAGAGCTTCTGCACAGCAAAAGAAACTACCATCAGCGTGAACAGGCAG
Source organism: Colobus angolensis palliatus (assembly GCF_000951035.1). Taxonomy (NCBI): domain Eukaryota; kingdom Metazoa; phylum Chordata; class Mammalia; order Primates; family Cercopithecidae; genus Colobus; species Colobus angolensis. Next base: position 492,817 of record NW_012120154.1, on the reverse strand, counting down.
CCTACAGAATGGGAGAACATTTTTGCAATCTACCCATGTGACAAAGGGCTAATATCCAGAATCTACAGAGAACTTAAACAAATTTACAAGAAAAAAATCAAACAACTCCATCAAAAAGCGGGCAAAGGATACGTTATGTAGCTTTATGTGGCAACATATTCCAGATACAAAGAAGAAAGAAAACCCTGAAATAGGAATTGTGCAAAGAGATACTTACCAATGATACCTTTGTAGTTCGTTGGTACAATGTCTTCATTCCTGAATTTTGCCCCTTGCAGCTTCAGTCTGGTGTTTACCACCCAGAGTGGAGTTGTTAGCAACACGTTAACTACTCCTTTAACAAGAAAGATGGAGAGAAAAAGGGAAAGCAAAATGTCAGCTTTTAAGCTTCGCTGTTTTAAAGCTACATACTAATATTCCATTTATATCTCTGTCACTGACCTCTTAGGAGACCTAAGGTAAGGTGTCTCTTCGTGCCAGGGTACAACACAAGCCACTACTGTTAGAAGCGATTTGGAAGCTTTGCTGATAGCAAAATGGCTGGCAGCAGCACCTCTCCAGATGAAGAGCAACAAGTTCCCTCATTTGTACAATAGGCAATCTATATGTCAATTTACATACCATTCAAAGTAGCAATTGTGATATAGTCATAGCTTTAAATATAATTTTTTTTTTTTTGAGACGGAGTCTTGCTCTGTCGCCCGGACTGGAGTGCAGTGGCCGGATCTCAGCTCACTGCAAACTCCGCCTCCCGGGTTCACGCCATTCTCCTGCCTCAGCCTCCGGAGTAGCTGGGACTACAGGAGCCCGCCACCTCGCCCGGCTAGTTTTTGTATTTTTAGTAGAGACGGGGTTTCACTGTGTTAGCCAGGATGGTCTCGATCTCCTGACCTCGTGATCCGCCCGTCTCGGCCTCCCAAAGTGCTGGGATTACAGGCTTGAGCCACCGCGCCCGGCTAAATATAATTTTAACGTAACAGCTTTAGAGATGGGAGTGGCTTATAGCTAATATGCTAAGTCCGTAAAAATATCAGGTAAAACACACAATTTACAACTCTTACTTAAGTAGCTCACATGGTTTGAAGTGAGTATGGATCTGGTACAATGAGTGACAGGGGTGGGACAGGAAGTGGTGACATTTAAAAATGCCTTCACAGAGACAGCTCACTAAAGAGTTCCTCATTGCTTAGAGAATTAGGATAGGCAGGCAGCAAGCATCAGTTAAGTGTCACAAAACACCTGAAACAGCTTCACAAGCATCATGATCCTTACAAGCTTAAAGATGGGGATCTTGGCCCCACAAGGTTGCCTCAGAGTAGAACAATACAATGAGCCAGGTGCTTCTTTTTTGAAAATACATGATCCCAATTTAACACCATCTTGAGATATTAAAATATTCCTCACCAGTCCTGAAATGATTAAAAAAAAAATACCAGATAGAATTGTAACAAAGTGCCTGACACATGGTATAGACTTTATAAATAAATATTTGTTAAATAAATAGTGGAACAAATGAAGCAATGAATAAACTCAGTAAAAAAGCGCACATCCAGCTCTCTGGCTCTACTCAAGATCTGAAGAACCAAGAGAAAAAATTCTAAGGAAGAGAAGTCTTTTACTAAAATTCATTTAAAGACAATTGAAGAAATAAAGTTTTGATTTAAGAATCTCAAAATATTATATATAGGAAATGCAGTCTAACCAAGGATAAACTTGACAAAACAGCCAAGAGATTCAAATTCTATTTTTTCATTGGTTGCATACAGTTGTTAAAGATATTTTGCTGCCTGTCTCTAAGGAGCATTATGAGAGCACATTTCTCAAAATAAAAGACATCACCTAATAATTTTATCAGTCATATTTGTTATATTTTTATAGATTCACATAACATTAAGAAGTCATCTTTAGTTATAACTTAAAATATTCATACATTGTCTAATACATAATCTAAAAAGCCTTAGTTACAGAGTCTTGCTAGTCTCATTTTTTCAAAAGCACCCATGCCCCAGAGGCCATTATAGAAGGATATTAACACATTCCTATTTGCCTAGAGTTTAGAACATATTCCCATTCAATGCAATGCACACTTCACTTAACAGAGAAAAACTAACAGTCAGAAAAACCAGACTAGAAAGTGCTATTGAGCAGTCTACTACATTTGTTTTAAGAGAAAAGGAGGACAGGAGAGCTCAGGAGCAGAGATCACAAGCTTCCGCAGATATGGTAGAAAGGCAAAGTGCACCCACCTTTCTAAACAAGTGAAATATGCTGCCTGTTAAATAAATTCTTTAGAAATCAAAATTTTCTTCATGTAAGAGGTAGGCACATACAAAAACACTTAGGGGGCAATGCAACTAAGATAAAGATCTAACCATTCTTTAAAATTCTGCTTTCAAACCCAGTGTGGTGGCTCATGCCTGTAATCTCAGCACTTTGAGAGGCCGATATGGGAGGATCACTTGAGCCCAGGAGTTTAATAGCAGCCTGGGCAACAGAGGGAGACTCCATCTCTAAAAAAATATTAAAAATTAGCCAGGCATGGTGGCACACTCCTTGAGTAACTCCAGTTACTCAAGAGGCTGAAGTGGGAAGATCGCCTCAGCCCTGGAGGTTGAGGCTGTAGTAAGCTGTGATCGTGCCACTGTACTCCAGAGCCCGGGCAACAGAGTGAGACCTTTTCTTATTTTAAAAATAACAAAAAAATCTGCTTTCCTATCCCCATTATTAACACAAGCAAAAAAACTAAAAGGATTCTTCTAAAGGACAACCTCAAGTACAAAAATGTACCACATTACTTAAATAACAGATTATAAAGTCCTTGTAAGAACATTTGGTATTTCAAAGCTTTTTATCTGAGCAGTTCAAGTACTTTTTTCACCCTCTAAGCCAAAATAGATGGAGGAGTACTTTTTAACCACTATAATTTTATGAGTTCTGAGAGAAGCTACTCAAAATACTTGGGAATCCAAAACTTTACTAAAACTTGCAACCTGTATCATCAAGCAATGGTCAGCATTCCACTGACAGAAGCATGCCACAAACCATTCGTGAGTACCAACTCCTGACAGGCCCAAAGGACAAAGAAAATTGTCTGCTTTTTTATAAGCCCGTGTAACTCTTCTGCCAGTTCCGGCCAGGCGCAGTGACTCCCGCCTGGAATCCCAGCACTTTGGGAGGCTGAGGCAGGTGGATCACGAGGTCAGGAGTTAGAGACCAGCCTGGCCAACATGGTGAAACCCCGTCTCTACTAAAAATACAAAAATTGGCAGGGCGTGGTGGCGGGTGCCTGTAATCCCAGCTACTCGGGAGGCTGAGGCAGGAGAATCGCTTGAACCCGGGTGGCAGAGGTTGAGTGAGCCGAGACTGCGCCACTGCACTCCAGCCTGGGCCACAGTGTGAGACTCATCTCGAAAACAAACAAACAAAAAAGAAAAATCTTCCGCCAGTTCCAAGCTGTGGGTGCTACTTCAGTCTAAAGTGGGAATACAAATTAATACTTTACCTACCAAAGGGCAGAAGACTGTTTTTTTTTTCTTTTTTTTCTTTTTTTTTTATTTGAGACGGAGTCTCTCTGTCACCCAGGCTGGAGTACAGTGGCCGGATCTCAGCTCACTGCAAGCTCCGTCTCCCGGGTTTACGCCATTCTCCTGCCTCAGCCTCCAGAGTAGCTGGGACTACAGGCGCCCAACACCTCGCCCGGCTAGTTTTTTGTATTTTTAGTAGAGACGGGGTTT
>NW_012120154.1:483489-488958 GCF_000951035.1 Colobus angolensis palliatus | reverse complement strand
AGCCAGGATGGTCTCGATCTCCTGACCTCGTGATCTGCCCGTCTCGGCCTCCCAAAGTGCTGGGATTACAGGCTTGAGCCACCATGCCCGGCCGACTGTTTTTTTTTTCTAATTCTAATGTCTATAATTCTATTTTCTTTCTTTCTTTTATGTAACAAATCATTTACAAGAAAGAATAAACCAAAATTAAGAGATGAAGAACAGTAATTGAACACACTGAAATTATTCACTAAATCAAGGAACAATTAGAACACAGCTATTTACTCCTGAAATCTTGAAAACAAAGAGTTTTTTTTTTTTTTTGTTGAGACGGAGTCTTGCTCTGTCGCCCAGGCTGGAGTGCAGTGGCCGGATCTCAGCTCACTGCAAGCTCCGCCTCCCAGGTTTAGGCCATTCTCCTGCCTCGGCCTCCCCAGTAGCTGGGACTACAGGCGCCCGCCACCTCGCCCGGCTAGTTTTTTGTATTTTTAGTAGAGACGGGGTTTCACCCTGTTAGCCAGGATGGTCTGGATCTCCTGACCGCCAGGATGGTCTCCATCTCCTGACCTCGTGATCCGCCCGTCTCGGCCTCCCAAAGTGCTGGGATTACAGGCTTGGGCCACCGTGCCCGGCCAAAAACAAATAGTTTTATCAGCAGTGAGTCTCCTTTGTTAAGGAAAGAAAACACAAGCGAAGTATGCTAATTGGGTATGCACTTCTGGGGAATACGTGCAATGACCATGGATATTATAAGAAAATGGCAAAACAAAGGCACAAATCTAACAAATCTCACTTGACTCCGTAGGAAGGAATGAAACTTTACACACAACAGGAACAAACCTGTCTTGCCAGATTTAAGGCCAGAGGGCAAGAAATGCATTTTTCACTATCACAACAATGATAATACCTTTGGCATTCAGTAAGAGTTTATTGGTAAAAATTCCAATTTCATAAAAATGAGTGTCTCTTCACTTAAGTTATCTGTTAAGGTTCTGTTCCCAAATTATTCCCCAGGATATTAAGCTTTATAGGCTGGTTTTTCTGGGAAAATACAACAAATAATACATTTCTAAGTTTCAAGAAGAATTTGAAGAGCAACAATGCTGTTCCTAGTTCTCCTTAGAGATGATACAACTCATTTCTGCAGTGATTATAATACAGCAGGAAGAGAGAAAGCTGTTATAATTTTTATAAAAATATGTACATATTAAGACATAAAAACTTGTTATGAACAGAAGTTTAAAACTCACAAAAGTAATTTTCAAGGAACTCCCAACCTTCAGAAAAAGACCTACAATCAGAGAATCTCACAATTACAAAGGATTGTAAAATTCTTTAACCCAGAGTCTCCCAACTGTGACAGTACTGATATTTTGAGGTGGAAAATTATTTGTTGTGTGTGTATGTGGGCTCTTGTGTAGGATGTTTAGCAGTCTCCCTGGCCTCTACCCACTAGATGCCACATTTGTCCTTGTTGGTCAAAATCAGCCTCAATTTTGCTGATTTCAAAACACAGGAATTCACTTTCACACCTGTTGTATTCCATTAGCTGTTACAATTATTTATTTTATTTTGTTCTGTTTTTTTGAGACATGGTCTTGCTGCAGTCTCCTACTCCTGGGCTCAACTGATCCTCCCTTCTTAGCCTCCCAAGTGGCTGGGACTACAGGCACATGCCACCTAATTTATTTTTAATTTTTTACCACTCCCAGGACTGAAGTTAAAATATGTTGATACAGCTTTAACTTAACATCACACTAGCTAAAATGGTACCTCTTTCTTTCTTTCTTTCTTTTTTTTGGAGATGGAGTCTCGCTCCATCTCCCAGGCTGAAGTGCAGTGGCGCGATCTCCGCTCACTGGAACCTCTGCCTCCTGGGTTCAGGTGATTCTCCTACCTCAGCCTCCCAAGTAGCTGGGATTACAGGTGCCCGCTACCACACCCAGCTAATTTTTGTATTTTTAGTAGAGCGGGGGTTTTGCCATGTTGGCCCGGGGGGTCTGAAACTGCTGACCTCAGGTAATCCACCTGCCTCGGCCTCCCAAAGTGTTGGGATTTCAGGCATGAGCCACCGCGCCCGGCCAGTGGTACTTCTTTCTAATCCTCAGTACTCTTTTTTTTTTTTTTTTTTTGCTCTGTCGCCCGGGCTGGAGTGCAGTGGCCGGATCTCAGCTCACTGCAAGCTCCGCCTCCCGGGTTCACGCCATTCTCCTCCCTCAGTCTCCCGAGTAGCTGGGACTACAGGCGCCCGCCACCTCGCCCGGCTAGTTTTTTGTATTTTTTTAGTAGAGACGGGGTTTCACCGTGTTAGCCAGGATGGTCTCGATCTCCTGACCTCGTGATCCGCCCGCCTCGGCCTCCCAAAGTACTGGGATTACAGGCTTGAGCCACCGCACCCGGCCAATCCTCAGTACTCTCTATCCCCTCTCTGCTTAAATTTTGTCTGTAACCATATCCTCTAACATACTATGTATTTTCCTTGTTTATTGTCTATCTTATAATATTAGATTGTAAGCTTCATGAGGACAGAGATTTTCATTTTTTATTTACTGCCATATCCTTAGCATCCAGAACTGTATTTAGCACATACTAGACACCCAATATATATTTGATGAACAAACCATGAGGAATAAATGGCTTGTGGGAGAGGGTATATACTTTTTCTTTACTGTCCAAGGGAACTAGGCCAGGATCACAATATATTTACTTATCCTGAAGTACACAAAAAATCATTTTGGAATTGCTAACTCATATCTTTGCGGGGGGGAGAAAACATATGTACTAAGTTTCATCTTTGTTTCTAGTTGCTTTAAGAAGGTAGATTTAATATCAGTAAAATAAATATTCTTTTTATTTTTTAAAATAAATACTCAGCTGGGCGCAGTGGCTCATACCTACAATCCCAGCACTTTGGAAGGTCGAGGCAAGAGAATCGCTTGAGGCCAGGGGTTTGAAACCAGCCTGGGCAACACAGTAAGACCCCCATCTCTACAAAAAATTTAAAAAAAATTAGCTGGGTGTGGTGGCATACCTGTAGTCCTAGCTACTTGGGAGGCCGAGGCAGGTGGCTCTCTCGAGCCCAGGAGTTGGGAGGCTGCAGTGAACTGCACCATTGCACTCCAGCACCTGGATGACAGAGCAAGACCCTGTCTCAACAACAAAAAAAAAAAAAAAAGAAAAGGAAAAAAAAAACCTTGAAGGTTTCTCAGTATATAGGGAAGTATAACCTACCTGGATCTTGTGCCAATCAGAGTTTCAGTCAATCACAGGCAGCCAACTGTTCAATTAAGGTAAACAAGTGGTAACTAATCTGGCTGTCTTTATACCTCACTTCTGACTTCTATATGTCACTTTCCTGTTTCTGTCCATATTCTACCATGTGACAGCTCCACGGTCACTCTGACCTTCTGGTTCTGAGGGCTGCCCAATTTGTGAATTATTCTTTGCTTGATCAAACTCTGTAAGGCCAGGCATGGTGGCTCACGCCTATAATCCCAGCACTTTGGGAGGCTGATGCGGGAGGATCACCTGAGGTCGGGAGTTTGAGATCAGCCTGGCCAATACAGTGAAACCCCATCTCTACTAAAAATACAAAAAATTTCATTTTTGGGGCATGACGGCATGCACCTGTAGTCCCAGCTACTTGGGAGGCTGAGACAGGAAAATCGCTTGAACCTGGGAGGTGGAGGTTGCAGTGAGCCGAGATCGTGCCACTGCACCACTGTACTCCAGCCTGGGTGACAGGGTGAGACTCTTTCTCAAAAAAAACAAAAACAAAAACAAAAAAAACTCTGTTAAACATAATTTGTCTAAAGTTTATCATTTAACAGTGGCCATTTAGGGAAAAACCTAAAAGGAGGTGAAGGAGTTAATCACATGGTTACCAGGCAGAGGTCATAGTAGGCACACAGGCAGACACATGCCAGGAGTGTTCAGGAAGGAGAAAAGAGGTCAGGGTGGCTGCAGCCGTGTAAGTAAAGAGAATAGGACGGCCAGGTTAAACAGGCTTTGCAGGACAAGGTAAGGGCTTTGGCTTTTCCTCTGAGTGAGATGGGAAGCAACTGGACAGCTCTCAACAGAGAAATGACACGATCTCATTCACTTTTTAAAAATTTTTTCTAAGAGACAGGGTCTCACTCTGAACGACTCCTGAATAGCTAGGACTACAAGTACATGCTACCATGCCCAGCTAATTGTTTTTTTTTTTTTTTTGTAGAAATGAGGTCTTGCTATGTTGCCCAGGCTGTCTCAAACTCCTGGCCTCAAGTGATTCTCTCACCTTAGCCTCCCAAACTGCTGGGATTATGGACATGAGCCACCACACCCAGCCCTCATTAACGTTTTAACGTGATCACACTGGCTGCCATGCTGAATACAGACTGAAGGGGACTAAGGAGGAAGTGAGAGATCAGTTAGGAGGCTCTGACTGAGTGCAGTGGCTCACGCCTGTGATCCCAGCACTGCCGGAGGCCGAGGAGGGCAGATCACTTGAGGTCAGGAGTTTGAGACCAGCCTGGCCAACATAGTGAAACTCCGTCTCTACTAAAAGTACAAAAATTAGCCAGGCGTGGTGGTGTGTGCCTGTAATTCCAGCTACTCAGGAGGCTGAGGCAGCAGAATCACTTGAGCCTGGGAGGCAGAGGTCGCAGTGAGCCGAGATTAGGCCACTGTGCTCCAGCCTGGGAGAGAGAGTGAGACTTCGTCTCAAAAAAATAAAATAAATAAAAACAAAACACTGAAATACTAGAAAACAGTGAATGAATAAATAATATGATTTTTCATCAATGGTCATTCATTATTTTGCTTTTAGAAACCTGGAAGAAATTGTCTTGAGTTTCAAATGTTCTGGTAAATCTAGTCATTTCTTAGCTTCCTCAAAAATCACCTTGAATTGCTGAAATAAGTGACTCTAATGAATCAAAGTTCTTTTCTGGTCTGAGGTAGCCAACAATGGCCACACGCAGTATTTCCCCATAGAAATGCTCTTTGAAGGTATGCATGGTATGTGATTCCATGGACTTCTTCGTATTTTCATAGTATGGGTTCCATCCTATGCTCACCACCATCTTCTGACCATCTCTACTTCCAATACTGGCCCAATCATAATAAATGCCACTGGATATATCAGCTGGCAGATTATTTACTTTGCTCAGGGAAATTAGACGTGGGGGGATGCCCAGCTGCTTGTAGCCACGGCCGAAGCCCAACACCACTTGGTCCCGGCAGGAGTAGGGTAGATGCCTCGTAATGGTCTGCTTGAGGCATGGGCTGTGGCCCGGTCCCTGCGTCCTAAGGAGCCGCCGTCCACGCGGTGCCTGGACCCTGGACCAGCTGCGGGGTGGGAAGGGGCGTGAGCTCTGTCTGCCATAGTGGGGGTGGGGGGGCACCAGGGGCCAGGTGACACCGATGACACGCCACGGAGGATTCCTGATGTCGGCAACCCAGGAGCTGGGTCTCCCGACCATTTTCATTTTCTTTCCTTCTTCCCCC
>NW_012120154.1:474329-483413 GCF_000951035.1 Colobus angolensis palliatus | reverse complement strand
GATCTCAGCTCACTGCAAGCTCCGCCTCCCGGGTTTACGCCATTCTCCCGCCTCAACCTCCTGAGTAGCTGGGACTACAGGCGCCCGCCACCGCACCAGGCTAATTTTTTGTATTTTTAGTAGACAGGGGTTTCACCATGGTCTCGATCTCCTGACCTTGTGATCCGCCCGCCTCGGCCTCCCAAAGTGCTGGGATTACAGGCGTGAGCCACCGCCCCCAGCGAGTTATAATCTTTCAAATGCAAATACATATAAACTAATCTAAAGTGATTAAAATCAAGGTATTACAAATAACTGGTCTCAAGTATAGAAGATCCCACTAGATTGCCATTTGTTGTAATTTATGTAAAAAACAAGTCTTTTTCTGTACAGGAACTATTCTAATTTTTTTTCCCCAAGTGAACAAATCTCAAACTTGAGTTCTTTGAGTTGTGATACTCTTTGAAAACTTCTCTCCTAGAAAGGCTGCAAAACTGCAAAGTGGGTTCATGAGGAAGACCTCAAAGGGAAGATCAGACTAGTGCAATAGTCCAGGTGAGCAATGATAAGGTTTGATTTGGGGAAATGGATATGGATATGGAGAAGAGGAAATGGATCCAAGAGATACTGGGGAGACAGACCAATGGTTCTGGATGGCGAAGCAGATGTGGAGCGGGTGAAGGCATGAAGAGCCTGTGATGACTCCTAGACTTCCATCCTGAGTTATTTATCCACAATTCAACCTCTCCCCACTTCTCTCTAAGCACATGGCTGGTTCCTCTGGCCACCAGCCTCCATCCTGGAGCTATCTAGGAGCCATCCAATAGTAACCTTATTAACCTAAACTCAGCGATAGTTAAAAGGGGCTCATTAGGAATAACAAAAGATACTACCACTCAGGAAATTCCAATGGTTTTAGGAACTGTGCCAGGAAGCAGGGACAAAGGCCACATGTATTTTTTATTATACCACATACAGAAATCCTATAACTTTAAAGCAAAAAAATCTAATAACCCGATTAAAAAATGGACAAAGAAACAGAACAGACATTTCTGCAAAGATAATATACAAATGGCCAACAAACATATGAAAAGATGTTCAACATCACTAATCATCAGAGAAATGCAAATCAAAGCCACAGTGAGATATCACCTCATACCCATTAGGATGGCTACTATCATAAAACAGAAAATAAGTGTTAGCAAGGATGTGGAAAAACGGGAACTTCTGTGTACCGTTGGTGGGATTATAAATGTTATAGTGTTATGGAAAACAGTATGGAGGTCCCCGAAAAAACTAAACAGAATTTCAAATGATCCAGCAATCCCATTTCTGGGTATATATCCAAAAGAATGGAGAGCAGGCTCTCAAATAGATAGCTACACACTCATTTTCATAGCACTACTCACAATAGTGAAAAGATGGAAGCAACTTAAGTGCCCATTAACAGATGAATGGATAAACAGAATGTGATATACACATATAATGGATTCAGTCATAAAAAAGTAAGGAAGTCATAATACATGCTATATGGCATGGATGAAAGTCAAAGACATTATACTAAGTGAAAGAAGCCCGTCACAAGAAAAACAAGTAGTATATGATTCGACTGGTATCAAGTATCTAAAGTAGTCAAATTCTTAAGAAACTGAAAGTAGAATGGTGGTTACTAGGAGCTGAGGGAGAGGGAAAAGGGGAGTTTAATGAGAATAGAATCAGGTCTGCAATATGCAAAAGTACTGGAGATTTGTTTCACAACATTGTGAACATATTTAACACTACTGATCTTACACTTAAAATTATTAACATGGTAAATTTTATGTCACATGTTTTTTAACACAATTAAAAAAAAAAAAAAAAACCAAGTTGGAAAACTTGTAAGCATTACTTTGGGCTAAATAACCTCTTAGAGTATATAAAACCACAAGGTAAATATAAAAACATTTTATACCCAGAAAACCTTGTTACCTGCAACAAACCCAACTACCAGATCTTTTCCAGTGGTAGAACGTTGACCTTTGACCCAGACTGCTTTGAGGCTATTGAAAGTGTAGAAATAGACAAAATTGGAGCAGCAGAGACTGGAAATCACTGGAAACCACCCTCGATATGGTGCCAGGCTAGGGGAAAAACACAATAAGCAAAGTAAAGGTCATGGACAAATTAGAAATTGGCAGAGAAATCCTAGGAAGGGCTGACCATCACTCACATGGTCTCAAGCTTCACTCCTACAAGAATACAAGGGACTCCAAACTGTACACACACCTCACATTCTGAAGGATGTCCAAATCAAGGAATCTATTCTAGCACTAATGATACCAAAGAAACAACACAAAGTCTGACTGATTTATTAATTCCCTCCCTTAATTTTCTTTAGTAACGTTGGTATATAAAAGTAGAGACAACTTCCTTATGGCTGTCAGTTAATACAGTACCATTCATGTTTTATGACAGGGCAAGAACAGTTAAAATGAAGTAATTATAGAAAATAAGTACTGGAAAAAAAAAAAAAGATGGAATTTGTAAGGGCACAGGAGCTCACAGGATTTGGCTACAGGCCAAATCTGGGGCAATTTGAATACCAAAATAATTAAGTAATCAATTGTAAACCACTGAAAAATAGACATTTCTGAGTCTATACCAATAATAAGTAGATAAATAAATGAAGTTCTCAAGAAGGGGAAGTCCTGCTTATAGCAGAATGCCAACACTGGTAAAATTGCCACTGTGGAGGCAATGCTGGAGTTGGAAAGTTGTCATTTTGCAACTCGTGGTAAATTTAGCGGAGAAGTGTTGACAAGGCGCAGGATATTTGTATTGTTTTAAAGTATCTCCACATAGACTGCTTACAGTTGCAAGAGAAGAAAAAGGTAATCACACAATGGCCAAATCGAATTGAAGAAATCATAATTAGCTAAGCAAGGGCAGGCAGACAATATGTGAGTCAAGATGTGGTACCTTGAGGACACAGTATCACCTGTGCGTTATTCAGGCCAAGAACGTACAACCTCAATGGAATCATGAGGACATGTGAGGCAAACTTAAAATGAGAAACATTCTTTTTTTTTTTTTTTGAGACTGAGTTTCACTCTTGTTGCCCAGGCTGGCATCCAATGGCACGATCTTGGCCCACTGCAACCTCCACCTCCTAGGTTCAAGTGATTCTCCTGCCTCAGCCTCCACAGTAGCTGGGATTATAGGCACGCGCCACCATGCCCAGCTAATTTTGTATTTTTAGTAGAGATGGGGTTTCTCCATGTTGGTCAGGCTGTCTCAAACTCCTGACCACAGGTGATCCGCCTGCCTTGGCCCCCCAAAAGGCTAGGATTACAGGCGGACTATATTCTTTAAAAGTGTCAACATCATGGGGCTAAAGGCTTTGATGTACATAACTTACTCTCAAATAATTCAAAGAAAATCTGTGTGTGGTGTGAGTAAGAAGGAGAAAAGGGAGGTGGGAGAGGGAGAGCATGAGCAAAAATGGTAAAACAAACAGGAAAAGATGTTAACAGATGAATCTGGGTAAAGCATATACTTGTCTTCTTTGTACTAAGTTCAGTTTTGCAAATTTTTGTAAATTTAAAATTATTTCCAATAAAAAGCTAAAAAAAAGGCCGGGCGCGGTGGCTCAAGCCTGTAATCCCAGCACTTTGGGAGGCCGAGACGGGCGGATCACGAGGTCAGGAGTTCGAGACCATCCTGGCTAACACAGTGAAACCCCGTCTCTACTAAAAAATACAAAAAGCTAGCCGGGCGAGATGGCTGGCGCCTGTAGTCCCAGCTACTCGGGAGGCTGAGGCAGGAGAATGGCGTAAACCCAGCAGGCGGAGCTTGCAGTGAGCTGAGATCCGGCCACTGCACTCCAGCCCGGGCGACAGAGCGAGACTCCGTCTCAAAAAAAAAAAAAAAAAAGCTAAAAAAAAGAAGTACATCATCTGTCTAAATGCACCTGACAGGAATGAACTAAACAACTATTATATTTTTTTCAGTTTACTGTATATAAAACAATGCATTTTAGTTTCATGGAAGACTCCATGATCAAGAATCAAATGGCTTAAGATAAATATTGTAAAAAATAAATAAATAAAAAGAATCAAATGCCTCACTACAGATCTTTAAGAAACTGAAAACAATTATGTACTTATAAATCAGGCAATTATAAGTTTACAACATTATAGTGCTATGAAAATAGATAGAAAGTAAGCGTAACTCTACTGGAGGCACAGGAATCTCGTAACAAGTTGCTTTGTTTAACGAAGGTGAAATGAAGTGGTACTCACAGTCCTTCTTCTTTAATGATCTCCAGGAGCACCATGTGTGTAGTTTTGGATTTTCTTTTCTCATCAACTACAAGACCAAACAATGCATGTTTATTTTATTTATTAGTTAAATTTTTTTTTTTTTTTTGAGACAGAGTCTCACTCTGTCACCCAGGTTGGAGAGCAGTGGCGTGATCTCAGCTCACTGCAACCTCCACCTCCTGGGTCCAAGTGATTCTCCTGTCACAGCCTCCCAAGTAGCTGGGATTACAGGTGCACACCACCATGCCCAGATAATTTTTGTATTTTAGTAGAGGTGGGGTTTCGCTATTTTGGTCAGGCTGGTCTCGAACTCCTGACCTCAGGTAATCTGCCCAACTCGGCCTCCCAAAGTGCTGGGATTATAGGCATGAGCCACTGTGCCCCATCTGTTTTTTAATATTTTTAGAGACGGAGTCTCACTATGTTGCCCAGGCTGGTCTCAAACTCTTGGGCTCAAGGGATCCTCATGCCTTGGCCTCCCAAAGTGCTAGGATTACAGGCATGAGCCACCACACCTGGCCTGTGTATGTTTAAACTAAATCCTTTGATAATTATAATTGTCAGCATCAGCAAGTTTCACTAAAATGCCATTTTACCTCACCTTTGAGCTCCCTAGGTTGCCCCAGAACTAAATGATCCCCCTGTGTGACCATGTGCTAAATTCCCACTGCAGATCCCTCGGCCTTCATCTGTTACTCATGAACCATAAAGCAATCTAATGTAATTCCTAATTTCCAAAGAAAAAGACATGACAGAAACAATTTCTTTTCTTTTTTTTTTTTTTGAGATGGAGTCTTGCTCTGTTGCCCAGGCTGGAGTGCAGTGGTGCAATCTTGGCTCACTGCAAGCTCCACCTCCTGGGTTCATGCCATTCTCCTGCCTCAGCCTCCCAAGTAGCCGGGACTACAGGTGCCCGCCACCACGCCCAGCTAATATTTTGTATTTTTAGTAGAGACAGGGTTTCACTGTGTTAGCCAGGATGGTCTTGATCTCCTGACCTCATGATCCATCTGCCTCAGCCTCCCAAAGTGCTGGGATTACAGGCATGAGCCACCGCACCAAGCCTAATATATTTCTTGTATTTCATAAAGCTCTCTTGTTTTATTCAATTGATGTATATATTTACTCATTTTAGCATCTTATAAAGCAGAGAGGAAATAAATTACTCTCTACCTTTTACAGGAGAGGCTATAGACACAAAAGCTGGAAGGACAGATGTGGTCGGCAGCAAAGCCAGTATTAAAATTCAAGTTTCTTTTTTTATTTTGAGACAGAGTCTTGCTTTGTCACCCAGGCTGGAGTGCAGTGGTGTGGTCTCGGCTCACTGCAACCTCTGCCTCCTGGGTTCAAGCAATTCTCCTGCCTTAGCCTCCTGAGTAGCTGGAATTACAGGCTCCTGCCACCATGCTCAGCTAATTTTTTATTTTTATTTTTAGTAGACATGGGATTTCACCATGCTGGCCAGGTTGGTCTCGAACTCCTTATCTTGGTAGCCACTCGCCTCGGCCTCCCAAAGTGCTGGGATTATAGGCATCAGCCACCATGTCCAACCTAAAATTCAAGTTTCTTAAAGGGTTTTAGCCTTGTGTTCTGTCTCCTAATCTAAAAAATAAAAAGTCTCAAAAGGATGAGGACTGTGTTTTTCCTGGCATTCTCACTGAAAACAAAACTCACCTTAATTAACTTCAAATTTCCTACCCATACCTGAAAGGCAATTTTAGAACATAAAATATGCAAATTAACCAATTTCCTAAGAATTAAAATTGGTACCAGTATGGCTTGTGGGATGGCAAACTGGCAAACCCCTATAGAAGGCAATCTGAGGCCGGGCGCAGTGGCTCACGCCTGTAATCCCAGCACTTTGGAAGGCCGAGGCGGGCGGATCACCTGAGGTCAGGAGTTCGAGACCAGCCTGGCCAATATGGCGAAACCCCGTCTTTACTAAAAATATAAAAATTAGCTGGATAGGGTGGTGCAAGGCTGTAATCCCAGCAACTCGGGAGGCTGAGACAGGAGAATCACATGAATCCAGGAGGCAGAAGTTGCAGTGAGTCGAGATTACGCCACTGCACTCCAACCTGGGCGACAGAGAGAGACTCTGTCTCAAAAAAAAGAAGGCAATCTGGCAATAACCATCAAAATTACAAACACAATTACCCTTCAATGCAGTAATCCTACATCTGGGAATTTATCCCACAGAATTCACAGAAACATCGTGGCATAGGAACAAATCTATTCTTACATCATTTCTGTAATAACAAAAGGGTGGAAACAACCCAAGAATCTACAACAGGGAAGGGTGACACAGACTATGGTGCATTCACACCACGCATCACTCCACGGCTGTAAGACAGACGAAGATGCTCCCAATGCACTGATTCGGAAGGCGTCTAAAACATACTGTTAAGTGAAAAGTTCAAAGTACAGGACAGCATGTAAAGTATGCTGTTTGTGTAAAAAAGAGAGAAAATTAAGACTATATATTCTTATTCACTTGTTATCCCATAAAGAAATTCTGCAAGGCTACTCAAGAAACTATCTAAACGTTACCTGCAGTGAAGAGGAAAGGGAGACAGGGCAGACTAAGAGTGAGCATTTTCACTGCACTGTATACCTTTTTATATATTTTGCCTTTTGAATAATATAAAATTATTTATCCAAAAACTCTAAAATTAACCAAAAATAGTAGGTATGAAGGGTTTAACCTTTGAATTACTAATCGAAGCTAATCTTACTCATCTCTTCATGCAAGTTCTGGCATAGGTTTACAATTTCAACTTGAAAAAATCTGAGGAAAAAACAGGCAAGAATCACAGTGAGTTGTAGAGTCCAATGAAGCTGCAAAGGCAGGTTAGGACCACATGCCTACATTAGCAACGGCATCGAGTATGTCGCTCCAGTATGTTCCTGTTCTGCCTCTTCTTTTGAGACCATC
The DNA here is from genome assembly GCF_000951035.1 of Colobus angolensis palliatus. Classification (NCBI taxonomy): domain Eukaryota; kingdom Metazoa; phylum Chordata; class Mammalia; order Primates; family Cercopithecidae; genus Colobus; species Colobus angolensis. The sequence continues at coordinate 476,198 of NW_012120154.1, read as the reverse complement.
TAACTCTCTCAAAAAACTCTCCACTGTGTGCCTTAAAAAAGTCATATGGCTTCTTAGAGAAGGATTGTTAACGATTCAAAATTATTAATGCAAGCCCACTCAGGTTCTTAGATTAGAAAATGGCTGTGGCTATGACTCATCCAGGAATGACTCTGTTAATTAGGAAACATATCTTCTGGAAAGAAAAGGAAAATAAAACTTAAAAGAAAAAAAAGGAAACAATGATGACCAGTATTTAAAGTCAATGGTGGATCTCTATAGTATCAGAAATCATAGACTAATTCAGAAATCACTAGACTGGGGTGGAGGCTGAGGTGAGCCAGGCCTGTATGCCCGACCAGCCCTTCCTCTGCAGCCAACAAAAGCACATGAGTTTTTCTTGCTGTGGCCACAGGGACATCTGATAAAGCCTTTGCCCCATGGGCACCTCTGGCTTTCCCGCCCTGACCTGCAACCTCCGCGAGGGCGGTAGAGTAAGCACTGCCTCTGCACCCCAGGAGGAGCAGCGGTCCTGAGCATCTTAGATCTGCATAGAAGGGGGCACTGCCCGTTCTCATTTCCAGGCTAAAGCCACCCCAGAGTGTGGCTTCACAGGGTGTGTGGAGAAAACCGCAAGCAGCTCATCTAAGGAATGAGTTTGAAAGCTCCCCGCTTAGCTCTGATAGAAATACACCTGCTCTGGAAAGTCGAAGGGGCTGTTGATGTGGCCTTGATCTTTGCCTGTCTTGTCATCAGTTGTTAGCAACAACTGGGCAAAAAGCTCTGGAAAAGGTCGGAGGCAAATTGAGTCCATACAGCTACAGTCCATCCTTTACCCTGGGTGTTAGAGAACTCATCTCAGACAGAGAAAGTAACATGGCCTGATGTGCACCATTGGTTCCTCGGAGCCTTTTCCCCATCTGCCTCTTTCAGATCATCGATGGGCAGAAGAAAGAGTGAAAGCTTCCTTCCCCACTGTAATCTGGAGCAGGAAGGGGCCTCTAGAGTCGGAAAGGGGGTGGCAACTTTAGGCCCCAGTCTACCAGGTATCTATCTTCTCCCGCTTCTACAACTTATTTCAAACTTCTGAGATACAGTTTCAGCTGAAAAGTTGATTTTCTCAGTCAAAACTTGTTTCCCCTTAACCCTATCCCCCCTAAAAAAATAAAATCACACATACATTAAAAAAAGAAAAAAAAAAGAGGCTGAGTGCAGTGGCTCATGCCTGTAATCCCAGCACTTTGGCAGGCCAAGGCAGGAGATCACCTGAGATCAGGAGTTCAAGACCAGCCTGGCCAATATGGTGAAACCCCATTTCTACTAAAAAAGAGGTTCCTGTAATCCCAGCTACTTGGGAGGCTGAGGCAGGAGAATCGCTTGAACCCAGGAGGCGAAGGTTGTGGTGAGCTGAAATCACGCCATTGCACTCCAGCCTGGGCTACAAAGGTAAATCTCCGTCTCAAAAAAAAAAAAAAAGAAGAAGAAGAAAAAAAGAAATTACTAGAGAAAACGTTTGCTTCCTGACACCAAATGAATAGGAATATGATTTCTACAAAAGATAAATACTCACCCTGAAGTCGAAGTCTAGCTGTATCCAGGGGAAAAAACACTGTCATTGCTGTCACGCTTCCCTGAAAAGTTTGAAAAAGGCCATGACAGTATCACAAACATAGTAAGTCACAACTTTTTTTTTTTTGAGACAAGATCTTGCTCTGTCATCTAGGCTGGAGTGCAGTGGCGTGGATGTGGTTTACAGCAGCCTCAAACTCTTGGGCTCAAGTGATCCTGCCTGCCACCTCAGTTTTCTCAAGTAGTTGGGGTTACAAGCACATACCTTCCAGGTGCACAGCACCATGTTTGGCTAATTTTTAAATTTTTTTTTTTTTTTTT
>NW_012120154.1:466491-473941 GCF_000951035.1 Colobus angolensis palliatus | reverse complement strand
CGCCTCCCAGGTCCAAGCGATTCTTCTGCCTCAGCCTCCTGAGTAGCTGGGATTACAGACGCTTGCCACCGCGCCCGACTAATTTTTGTAATTTTAGTAGAGATGGGGTTTCACCATGTTGGTCAGGCTCGTCTCAAACTCCCGACCTCGTGATCTGCCCACCTCGGCCTCCCAAAGTGCTGAGATTATAGACGTGAGCCACTGTGCCTGGCTGGGAGTCACAACTTTTAAATGAACAAAAGTTTATTATTAGCAATGGATCAAATCAGATTTTCAGTGAACAAATGCATACAATATTTTAATCTATTAGGATTAGTAATGTTGAAGGTTCTACTATGCTTTAGTAGAAGTATTTAATTTTTCAGAAGAAAACTCCTCTTTCTCTCCTCTCAGACATTGAAAAAGAAAATGTATTTCCCTGCATATGACAAACTTAGGGGTTTGCAACCTAGGACACATGTCAAAGATAGCAGGCAAATGGATTTTTAACCTTCTACAGGTCAGTTTCTGCTATCATGAGCACTCCCTGATAACCCCCAAAACCAAAATACCCAGTAATTAAACAGATACATACTTTTATTCTGTGCTTAATACATTCACCACAAAGTGAAAGGACATGTAAAAATCATATTGTCTTTGAAATAGTGCTTTGCTTGTGTTTTAAATTAAAAAGGAACAATCTCTTTGCTAACAATTCTTTAAGCTCATCCAGGATAACACAATGACACAAATTATCAATGAAAAAAACAAGCAAACAACAGTCTTTCCACTCAGAAGGTCATATATAAAAACCACAAGCATATATTTAAGGATGAAACCTATATGCATGAAATTTCCATTTTGGTTTGTGGTTCTCAACCCAGATGTATACCCACTGGTATAGCAAGTTTCAGACTGCTGATCTAATAATGGTTACAAAAAAATAACCAATGTATTAGTTAATTATTTTAGAGACAGGGTCTTGCTATGTCATCTAGGCTGCAGTGCAGTGGCAAGATCATAGTTTGCTGTAACCTTGAACACCTAGGCTCAAGCAATTTTCCTGCCTCAGCATTCCAAGTATTTAGGACTACAGATGTGTGTCAGCACACCCAGCTCATTTTATTTTTTGTAGAGACAGAGTCTCACTATATTTGCCCAGGCTGACCTCAAACTCCTGGCCTCAAGTGATTCTCTGGCCTCAGCTTCCTAAAGTGCGGGAGTACTAGGTGTGAGCCACCGCACCTGGCTTCATACAATATTTTAATCATGAGGTGGAGGCTGCAGTGAGCCGAGATCGCGCCACTGCACTCCAGCCTGGGGGACAGAGCGAGACTCTGTCTCAAAAACAAACAAACAAACAAACAAAAAATTGAAAAAAGGCCAGGCACGATGGCTCATGCCTGTGATCAATCCCAGCACTATGGGAGGCCGAGCTGGGCTGATCATGTCAAGAGTTTGAGACCAGCCTGACCAACATGGTGAAACCCCCCTGTACTAAAAATGCAAAAAAACTAGCTGGGCCTGGTGGCACATGCCTGTAATCCCAGCTACTCGGGAGGCGGAGGCAGGGGAATTGCTTGAACCAGGGAGGTGGAGGTTGCAGTGAGCTGAGTTCGTGTCACTGCACTCCAGCCTGGGCAAAAGAGCGAGATTCTGTCTCAAAACACACACACACACACACACACACACAAATCAAGATAAATAGGAACTAGGTCAACTTTAATGATAAATAAGAAAATTTGGCAGGCCTATTATCAATTTAAATAGGTCAACCTCCAAGACAAGGGAGAATATTCTAATATTTGTATTCTTCAAAACGCGTATTAAATGTTACCTCTCCCTACCTATCAGCTTACAATTGGTTGTTCAGTCCTTAGGCTGCCGTAGCACTTATTTATGGCTCTTTCAGCACATATACTACAGTGAAATCCAACCCTTCTACTAATTTGTGAGAATATTCATTCTACATCTGTGCACATCCTAGATTCTCAATTAAACATTTATTCAATTCACTGTACTTTCACTTATTTATGTTGTGATGACCCCAACATAAATGTTCTTTTCTAGTCATGATAAATGATTAAATGATATTCAATGTTTCAAGAAATGATACTCAACGACTAAATGATATTCAATGTCTCACAAAACACTGAACCCACAAAGCTTTACAAATCCTATAAATCCCTGCATCCAGCATCCTTTTTCATCTTCAGGAGGCAATTTCCAAGAAAAACGGGAGCTGGAAAGTTAGAGAAAGCTTATTAAGTTTGTTACGGCTCTGGCATTGGTTTTCTATCACATGGTATTGCATTTCTTTTTTTAAGATGGAGTCTTGCTCTTGTCGCCCAGGCTGGAGGGCAATGGCAGGATTTTGGCTCACTGCAAACTCCACCTCCTGGGTTCAAGCGATTCTCCTGTCTCAGCCTCCTGAGTAGCTGGGGTTAAAGGCGCCCGCCACCATGCACGCCTGGCTAATTTTTGTATTTTTGGTAGAGAAGGGGTTTCACCATGTTGGCCAGGCTGGTCTCGAACTCCTGACCTCAGGAGATCCATCTGCCTCGGCCTCCCAAAGTGCTGGGATTACAGGTGTGAGCCACCATGCCCGACTTGATTTGAATTTTCATATGCCAGTTCTTGAGGTAGTAACAGACCTCAATAGGTAGTGAGTCAAGATTGTGCCACTGTACTCCAGCCTGGGCAACAAGTGGGAAACTGCATCTCAGAAAAAAGAAAAACAGAAAATTCAAATGAGTAACACCAAGTAACAATTTTATAAATTTAGTAGTAATAGAAAGACTGGATCAAGAGGGTTAGCTGAAAACCCACCACTGCCTCCTCCGTACTCCAATGATTAGTAATGAGAACAGATTTATATATAAAAGGACTATATAGAAAAAACAAAAAGGGGTCTAATTAGTAGATAAGAATTAAAAGAATACCAGAGTGAGACATTTTAAAATTTATTTATTTATAAGTGCCATATAATAACTGTACATGTTTATGGGGTGCAGTGTGGTGTTTCAATGCATGTATACACTGTATAATGATCAAACTGGGGTAATTACCACACCCATTACTTTAAACATCATTTCTTTGTGGTGATAACATTTGAAATCTTCTAGCTAATGCTGAAATAAACACAACATTGTTATTTGCTATAATCACCATACTTTGTAATAGAACACCAGAACTTATTAATGTCTAACTTTTTCCTTTTCTTTTTCTTTTTTGAGACAGAGTCTTGCCCTGTCGCTGGAGTGCAGTGGCCCAATCTCAGCTCACTGCAAGCTCCGCCTCCCGGGTTCAAGTGATTCTCCTACCTCAGCCTCCTCTGTAGCTGGGACTACAGGCATGTGCCACAACGCCCGGCTAATTTTTTGTATTTTTAGTAGAGACGGGGTTTCACCATGTTAGCCAGGATGGTCTCAATCCCCTGACCTTGTGATCCGCCCGCCTCGGCCTCCCAAAGTGCTGGGATTACAGGCGTGAGCCACTGCGCCTGGCCAACTTTTTCTTTTTTAAAAGAGATGGGGTCTCCCTGTGTTGCCCAAGTTGGTCTTGAACTCCTGGGTTCAGGCAATCCTCCTGCCTCAGATTCGCAAATAGCTGGAACTGCAGCCCTGTGCCACCACCATACCCAGCTTAAATGAAACTTTGTACCCTCTCCTGGTCCCCTTCTCCTTCGTACCATCTCTAGCCCCTGGTAACCACTATTCTACTCTCTTACTTCTGTTAAATCAATTTAGATTCTACTTATGAGTAAGATCATGCAGTGTTTGTTCTTCTGTGCCTGGCTTATTTCACTTAACATAATATTTATTGTCCAGGTTCATCCACGTCACCACAAATGGCAGGATTTCATTCTGTTTTACAGCTGAATAAAATTCCCAATTGTGTATACTTACACTTTTCTTATCCATTCATCTGTAGATAAACATTGATTCCACATCTTTTCTATTGCAAATAGCACTGCAATTAACACAGATATGCAGAGGTCTCTTTGACATGCGGATTTCATTTGCTTTGAATATATACTCAGTAATGGGATTGCTGGATTATATGGTAGTTCTATTTTTAATTTTTTGAGGAACCTCCATACCGTTTCCATAATGGCTGTACCAATTTACATTCCCATCAACAGTGTGCAAGAGTTCTTTTCTCTGTGTCCTCACCAGCATTTGCTAGTTTTTGGCTTTTTTTTTTTTTTTTTTTTTAAATGGCTAAGTTGGAAAGTGGCTCACCATATGCTACACATTTCCACTATGTCGGATCTCACTTCTAGTTTCCAGCTGAGCCATCTGAGGTGACTGGGCAGGTCCTTTCTCTGAATGTTTCATTTCCCATAAATGAGAAAATAGGTGGAGGACCTTAGAGAGTTTTGATGCGAATAATGGCTATTAGATATCCTCAAGAGCTTTTTCTCCAGACGACATGGACACAGGCACACTGGGTTCTGCTTTCCTTATATCCCACTTCTGAGCCCAGGCCCTGTTCCTCTCACTTTCAATCCCAATTCGGGTTCCAAAGGAATAGCAAAAGGAGTCCTTTTAAGAATATCTAGTGCTCCTTTGTCCTGAAATCTGGCTAAGGGAGGATTTCAGGGCCTCAGCTGGTTGAGGGAAGGTAGAGACAATCCATCCTTGCCCATCTACCCACCCAACCCTAGAGCAAGTGAGTACTTGGGGCTCTCTGGTACCTAGACATGCAAGTTCATTCTACCAGGGCCCCTGTGAAGGAATGGGATCCCTATTTTCTGTCATTTTTATAACAGTCAATCTAATCGGGGTGCAGTGATATCCCATTGTGATTTTGACTTGCATTTCTCTAATGATTAGTGATGTTGAAGTTTTTTTTTATATATCTGTTGGCCAATTCTTTTTTTTTTTGAGACGGAGTCTTGCTCTGTCGCCCGGCCTGGAGTGCAGTGGCCGGATCTCAGCTCACTGCAAGCTCCGCCTCCCGGGTTTACGCCATTCTCCTGCCTCAGCCTCCCAAGTATCTGGGACTACAGGCGCCCGCCACCTCGCCCGGCTAGTTTTTTGTATTTTTTAGTAGAGACGGGGTTTCACAGTGTTAGCCAGGATGGTCTCGATCTCCTGACCTCGTGATCCGCCCGTCTCGGCCTCCCAAAGTGCTGGGATTACAGGCTTGAGCCACCGCGCCCGGCCCTGTTGGCCAATTCTATGTCTTCTTTTGAGAAATCTATTCAGAGCTTTTTTTTTCTTAATTATTTACTTGGTTTTTGTTTGTTTGCTTTGTTTTGTTTTTGCTATTGAGTTGAGTTGCTTATATATTCTGGATATTAACCTCTTGTCACATGCATAGTTTGCAAATAGCTTCTCCTATTGTATAGGTTGTCTCTTCACTCAGGCCAGCCATTGTGCCAGGCCTGAAGTGTTTTATTGAGTCTGTGAGAAAAGGGTGGGATTACAGTTGACATGCAGGAGAGCCTCCAGGTCTGTGTCAACTGTGAGCATCATTTGTTGTCTTGTCAGAAAATGGTCCAAGGCCAGGTGCAGTGGCTCACCCCTGTAATCCCAGCACTTTCGGAGGTCAAGGCAGGAGGATCACTTGAGCCAGGAGTTTGAGACTAGCCTGGGCAACATAGCAAGACCCTGTCTCTATAAAAAAGGTGAAAAAAGAAAGAGAAGGAAGGAAGGAAAGAAAAAGACAATGGTTTACAACTGCTATTCTGAATAAAGCATTATTGGCTGGGCACAGTGGCTCACACCTGTAATCCCAGGACTTTGGGAAGCCGAGGTGGTAGATCAATTGAGGTCAGGAGTTCGAGGCCAGCCTGGCTAAAACAGTGAAATCCTGTCTCTACTAAAAATACAAAAATTAGCTGGGAATAGTGCCACACACCTGTAATCCTAGTTACTTGGGAGGCTAAGGCAGGAGAATCACTTGAACCTGGGATGCAGGAGAATTGCTTGAACCAGAGGTTGCAGTGAGCTGAGTTTGTGCTACTAAACTCTAACCTGGGCAACAGAGTAAGTGAGACTTTGTCTCAAAAAAAGGTAGCAGAGGAATACAGAAGAGTAGTGGGAATGTTGCATTGTGATGAGGACTCAACCCACCATTGCTGGCTTTGAAGATGGGATAAAAAGCCACTAGCCAAGGAATGTGGCGGCCTCTAGAAGCTAAAAAGGCAAGGAAATGGTTTATCCCCTAGAGCACACATGTCCAGCCTTTTAGGGATAATCCTGGGACACACTGGAAGAAGAATTGTCTTGGGCCCACATATAATACACTAATACTAATGAAAGCTGACGAATTTAAAAAAAGATCCATGCATAATTTTTGTGATATCCGCTACAACACATGAGCAAAAAAGTCCTTGCATTCAAAGGACTGGACACAGTTGCAGGCCTGGAGCCTCCAAAAAGGAACACAGCTCTGCTAACACTTCGATTTCAACTCTGTGAGACCTGCATCGGTCTGATCTACAGATCTACAACGCCTACAGATAATAAATTTGTGTTATTTTAAGCCACTAAGTCTGTGGTCATTTGTTACCGCAGCAATAGAAAACTAATAATACAACAGAATTACTATTATACAAATGGTGGACACAAACCCTGGGAAGCAGAAGGAAGCCCTGGGCCAACTTTCAGGTTGATTGGCTGGGTGCCACAGTAATACCAGACAGGTAGTACCAGTCCCAGCTAGTAACTGTGAGTACGGGAACCTGACTTGCCAAAGGTGACTTGGAGCACCCAGTTGGAACAGGAAATTCTGTGCCCAGAAAGCTAACCATTATCATATTTTGCCAGAAACCCATTCCACCTTTTTGCTACAATCCCTGGAGGGTGGAAGCAGTAAACAGATAGGCAGAGGCAGGGGGAAAGCTGTGAAGTGGGGAGGAAACTAAAAGCTGACCAGTTTTAACCAATTAAAGGAGATTTGTTTACACACACACGTATGGATTTGTTTTAGGCTTTGTTAGAAAACATAAGTGTAAATGTGAGGGTTAAATATTTAAAGTTGAAATGTAGGCTTCCATTTCCAGCAATATGGTAGCCTAGACAACATGCTACAAAATACCTAGAAATGTTGAATAAAATATATATAACAAATATCCTTTAAACGCTTAGCTGAGCTCACAAGAAAGTAAGGGAAATCCACTGGGGCCAGGAAGAAGATTAAAAACCTACAGGGTTATGAAGTGTCTTCTATTTTGGTTGTCTGAGGATTTTTTTGCCAGTCTAATTGCTCAAGGGACTTTAAACAAACAGGTGGAATTAACATATTATAAAATCAACCATTTTAAAGTATTCCATTCTATAAATTCATAATATTGTTCAACCACCACCAAAGTTCCAAAATATTTTCATCATCCCAGAGAAAATCTCATACCCATTAAGCAGGTATTCCCCACTTCCCCTCTTCACTCAGTTTCTGGCAGCCACTAATCTGCTTTCTGTCTCTATTCTGGATATTAACTCTTTTTTTTTTTTTTTTTTTT
>NW_012120154.1:456482-466191 GCF_000951035.1 Colobus angolensis palliatus | reverse complement strand
ATGGTCTCGATCTCCTGACCTTGTGATCCGCCCGTCTCGGCCTCCCAAAGTGCTGGGATTACAGGCTTGAGCCACCGCGCCCGGCCTATTCTGGATATTTACTCTAAAGGAATCATATAACCTGTGACTTTTTGCTACTGGCTTTTCTTTTCTTGTCTTATAGAGCTAGGGTCTTGCTATGTTGCCCAGGCTGGAGTGCTGTCTGTACCTATTCATAGGCACAATCATGGTACACTACAGCCTTGAACTCCTGGCTCAAGTGATCCTTCTGCCTCACTCTCCCAAGTAGCTATGACTACTGATGATTGCCACCACGCCCCGCCATGGCTTCTTTACACTTATGCTTTCAAGGTTCACCCATCCTGTAGCACGTATAAATTCTTCATTCCTTTTTATAGCTGAGTATTCCATTGAGTGTATATGCCACATTTTATCTATTCAAAACGGTTTGGAATGAGATAGAGGTGGTGGTTGTACAACATTGTTTATATATTAAATGTTTGGACAAACGGAGGCAAGATGGCGCAGTTCCGGGTTCTTCACCCTCAACTTTCCCGCGCCCGGACACAGGTCGACTGCGCAGGCGCAACCCGACCTCCGACGGCGAAGAACCGGAACCCGCCTAGCCACGCCTACCGCCCCGCCCCCAACCCGCCTGTGTCCCGCCCACTGCCCGCCCACTTCCGGGCCCAGGACATAAAAGCCGCTCCCGGCGGGTGCGCGGAGCGAACTTCCTCGGCCCATCCTCATATGGCGGACCCGGAAACCTTGTCCGTCCGAGAATGCCAGAGCGAACTTCCTCGGCCCCTCCTTGTGCGCGGGACCCAGGAACCTCATCTGAGAACGCAGGAGGGAACTTCCTCGGCCCCTCCTCATACGCGGGACCAGGGAGCCTCCTCCGAGAACACCGGAGCGACTTCGTCGGCCTCCACCTCCGGAGGCTGGTGAACCTCGCCCCTCCCTCACATTGGCTTGTAAATAAAGTTGTTTTTGCCTTGCCTACTTCCCTTTTCTCTGGCATTTGCTCTGGGGGTCGCATTAAAGCAAATCATTAAATACCACTGAACTATACTTGAAATAATTTTATGTTGTATGAATTATATCTCAATTAAAAAAATTTAATCCTCACAACAACCCAATGAAGCAGGCACTATCATTCTCTTTATTTTACAAATGAGGAAGCAGATGCCCAAAGGTACAGCAATTTTCCTAAAGTCAGAGAGTTTGTGACAGAATCAGTATTTGAACACAGGCAGCCTGACTACACAGCTCATGCTCTTACTATAATGAAAACTTTTAAAAAATTATAGAATTAAAAATAAATTAAAAATAATACAGAAATAAAAATTAGAGGCCGGGCAAGGTGGCTCAAGCCTGTAATCCCAGCACTTTGAGAGGCTGAGACGGGCGGATCACGAGGTCAGGAGATCGAGACCATCCTGGCTAACAGGCAGCCTGACTACACAGCTCATGCTCTTACTATAATGAAAACTTTTAAAAAATTATAGATATAGAATTAAATTAAAAATAATACAGAAATAAAAATTAGAGGCCGGGCACAGTGGCTTACGCCTGTAATTCCACCACTTTGGAAGGCTGAGGTGGGCAGATCACGAGGTCAGGAGATTATCAAGACCATCCTGGCTAAAACGGTGAAACATCTCTACTAAAACTACAAAACATTAGCCGGGTGTGGCAGCATGCGTCTGTAGTCCCAGCTACTCGGGAGACTGAGGCAGGAGGATGGAGCGAACCCGGGAGGCGGAGCTTGCAGTGAGCCGAGATCGCGCCACTGCACTCCAGGCTGGGCAAGAGAGCAAGACTCTGTCTCAAAAAAAAAATAAAAAAAATAAGAAATAAAAATTAGAAAATAGTATTAATATAGAATCTATTTTATGTGTCAATTTTTTTTAATGAACTAGTCTGAAAATACAGCATAGAGCCTGGTATAGCATAAGCCCTGAACTTGTTAATGAATGTATAAATGTGTACCTTTACAGACAAGTTTATATCTACAAGATAATGTACTCCAGGCTGGGTACGGTGGCTCACACCCGTAATCCCAGCACTTTGGGAGGCCAAGGCAGGCAGATCACAAGGTCAGGAGATCAAGACCATCCTGACTAACATGGTGAAACCCCGTTTCTACTAAAAATACAAAAAATTAGCCAGGTGTGGTGGTGGGCACCTGTAGTCCCAGCTACTCCGGAGGCTGAGGCAGAATGGTTTGAACCCAGGAAGCAGAGCTTGCAGTGAGCGGAGATCGCGCCACTGCACTCCAGCCTGGAAGAGAGAGCAAGACTCTGTCTCAAAATAATAGTAATTAAAAAAAAAAAAGATAATGTACTCCAAATGCTGAAAGTAAATTTAGAACACAGCATTCTATACCTCAGGGGCTTGCTGTATTTGTCTCCCAGCCAAGCAAACACAAAGATGACTGTTTTTATAAGCAGCTGTTACCTGAAGCAAAGTATTTGTTATATATATGAGTCTTATGCCAAGCTGTATAAGCACAAACTTTTCAGAATCTGAATTAAATTTGTCTTAACATAAATATTCATTTTTTTTTGCCCTTGAGGACTGTCTGTTCACTTACATAAAATTAGAAGGCACAAAATACCGAGAAGATAACCACAATGTACAATACTGTTGTGCCAGAGAGGCATAAAATAAATCCATTATTTTGAGTCCCACAGAATTCTAACCATCTATCTGAGTGGGAGTTCTACTGCTGACAGCAATTATAATTTTAAAGAATCTATTTCCCAAGAAACACCATTCTTTGTATCTCACTCAAAACATTTTTAATTACAACACTCCATCTTCCCACCCCCACAGCATTTAACCATTCAGTGTAGGGAGAGTAAGTGACTTCCTACACTATCAGTACTTGAAGCAGAGGAGTCCCTTCAGCTGAGAAATGAGGAGACAGGGCAGGGGTCTGCCCAAAGCCAGAGTAGCAGAGGCAAGGTTACAACCAAGATCTCTGACTGCTACTCCTACTGTTTGTTGCTCTCCTACCAACATTCTCAACCTTTTCTCAATCAAGACACACATGATGCTGAAATTTTCTCTTCCACTTATAAAAGTGTACACAACACATACAAATAAGATCTGGGAAAATCAAACAGCTAATTCTTACGAATGATTATATGTGGAGGGAAGGAATTAAGAGTGGTTTCTATTTCTCATGTTACGCATGCATCTCTGTACAATTTTTTATAAAGAAGCATGCGTTAAACATTTCAGTTTTGAAGTGGGTAAGAGGTAAGTATTTTTTGTAAAAGACATCAGAACACAAGATATAATATAGTCTAGTGATTCTCAAACTATAGTCTGGAGATCCCTAAAAGTCCCCAAATCCTTTCTAGGAGGCTTTGTAGGATTACAAATCTCTTCATAAGAATCATTATGAAATAATAAGATGTTATTTGCCTTTCTCATTCTCATTCTCTCACAGTGTGTAGCAAAATTTTCCAAAAGCTATGCATAAGTGTGTGATATTGCAACAGACTGAATTCAGAAGCAGAGAAAAGGATCCAGCTATCTTCTATCATGTCAAAGAGAGGTGTTTGCCAAACTATGTATCAATGTCATTCATCTTATAACGTTTTGGAAAATATGGTTTAAAAAATATAGCTTACATATGTTAACATGTAATGGATGTATTTTACCTTTTTTTTCATTTTTGTAGAGGCGAGAGAACATTGGAATTATAGGTATGAGCAACCACACCCAGCTAATGTATTTTTAATGATTTTTAATGAATTAACAAATATCTTGGCCGGGCTCAGTGGCTCATGCCTGTAATCCTAGCACTTTGGGAGGGTGAGGTAGAAAGATTGCTTGAGGCCAAGAGTTCAAGACCACCATGGCCAACAACATAGACTACATCTCTTTAAAACAAACAAACAAACAAAAAGGCCAGGAGCGGTGGCTTACACCTGTAATTCCACTTTAGGAGGCCAAGGTGGGCGGATTGCTTGAGCCTAGGAGTTTGAGACCAGCCTGAGCAACATGGTGAAACATGTAGAAACCCAGTCTCTACAAAAAAAAAAAAAATTAACTGGCATGGTGGTGCACGCCTGTAATCCCAGCTACTTGGGAAGCTGAAGTGGGATAATTGCTTGAGCCTCGGCTGTCAGGGCTGAAGTAAGCTGAGATTGCGCCACTGTACTCCAGCCTGGGTGACAGAGTGAGACCCTGTCTCAAAAAAAAAAAACCAAAAAACAAAACCAAATATCTCAATGATTTCTCAGTTTTAATTTCAACACAATAATATTGATAGTTATAACCACATAAGCAAGACTCTGGGGTAGGCGAAAATTTTTAGGAGTGTGAATGGGTCCTATGACCATAGTTTGAACACAGGCCATTAACTACAAAAAAAAAAAAATACATTATTAACAAACTTCATTATTATTTACTATCAATTCTAATACTCCCTTCAGCTAATCTTATTATACCAGTGTCACAAAAAACAGAACCTGACATCATCACACTACCTCTGGGTTGGCCACTGTCCTTTCCAAGAAAACTCTATAAAAAGGTAAATACCACTAGGAAAAATAAATTATATAATTTATTATCTCTATATATTATATAGGATATTACTTATACCCTATAATTACTGTCTTACAGATGACCATTTGGTAGGGTTTTTTTTTTTTTTTTAATGACGGGATGTGGTATCATGATGCAAAGTATATATTTGGTCCTTATCCCAGGCTCCTGACGCAGAGCTCCTGGTAAAATTCTTGTAATTTCCTGAATGATAGGAATGTCTTTTGTTATAACAGTGTCTTAGTCCCTGGTTCCTGATACAAGAGCGTCCAAGACCCTTGGAATCTCCAGAGTGCTAAGAATGTCTTTTTGTATACTGGTGGCCCCTATCTTTTAGTGCATTAATTGCATCTTCAGTTGTATCTAGTATGTTCAGAAATCTGTGCTTGAATTTGAACATATCACTAAGCTTCAACAATTAACATAAATTCATAGCTATGTATTAAACATATATATATATTTTTTTGAGATGGAGTTTCACTCTTGTTGCCCAGGCTGGAGTGCAATGGCGCAATCTCGGCTCAATGCAACCTCCGCCTCCCAGGTTCAAGTGATTCTCCGGCCTCAGCCTCCTGAGTAGCTGGGATTACAGGCATGCGCCACTACGCCCGGCTAATTTTGTATTTTCAGTAGAGACGGGGTTTCTCCATGTTGGTCAGGCTGGCCTCAAACTCCCGACCTCAGGTGATCTGCCCACCTCAGCCTCCCAGAGTGCTAGGATTACAGGTGTGAGCCACTGTGCATTAAATATTATAATTGTAAATTTTTAATTGATCAAAGCAAAGCATGCACATAGTTTAAAAAATCACATAGTATAAATGACAAAATACAGCAGTTTTTGCCCCACTCCTGTCTATTTTATCCAATCTTCCTTCACAGAGGCAATTAAATTCTTCTAGTTGTTTGTTTTGGAATTTATACATCTTCATATAATAATATACTGATACCTTATGAATCACTTTTAGACATTATTTACATTCTCTTATGGGGAATGAAAATTCAGCTCTCTTATACCACATTCCCTCTTTTTTAGTGGTTATTGTTTTGAGACAGGGTCTCACTCTACTGCCCCAGCTGGAGTGCAGTGGCACGATTTCAGCTCACTGCAACCTCACCTCTGGGTATCAAGCAATCCTCTCACCTCAGCCTCCCAGGTGGCTGGGACCACAGACGTGAGCCACCACACCCAGCTAATTTTTGTATTTTTTGTAGAGACAGGGTTTTGCCATGTTGCCCAGGCTGGTCTCAAATTCCTCTTTATTCTATCCAGCCTTCTAATAGTTAAGATTTTTGCTTAAATCAATATTTGGTGTTCCCATGATTATCATGTATTAACTTTTATTTTAAATTTTTTTTTTTTTTTGTAGTAGAGACGGGGTTTCACTGTGTTGGTCAAGCTGGTCTCAAACCCCTGGTCTCAAGTGATCTACCCATCTCGGACTCCCGAAGATTACAGGCGTGAGTCACTAAGCCTGGCCAATTGTGCAGTAACTTTTAAATTGTAGTCATTTTATTTCTAGATTTTTTTTTTTTTTTTTTTTATAGGGTCTCATTCTGTTGCCCAGGCTGGAGTGCACTGGTGCAATCGTGGCTCACTGCAACCTTGGCTTCCCAGACTCAAGTGATTTTCCAGCCTCAGACTCCTGAGTAGCTGAGACTACAGGTATGAGCCAGCACAGTGTGGCATCTGCTTCTGCTGAGGGCCTCAGGTGGCTTATGATCATGGTGCAAGGTGAAAGGGGAACAGGTATGTCACATGGTAAGAGAGGGAGTAAGAGAGAGAGCAGTGGGTACCAGGCTCTTTTAAATAACCAGCTCTCCCATGAACTATCAGTGAGAACTCACTCATCACCAAGGGGATGGCACCAAGCCATTTATGAGGGATCCACCCCCATGACCCAAACACTTCCCACTAGGCCTCACCTCCAACACTGGGGGTCACATTTCAACATGCAATTTGGAGGGGTCAAACAGCCAAACTGTATCAGTCACATAAACGATTTTTAGCCTAAGTTCCTGGGGATTTGGGGGTTCCTCTTTTTTGTGAACAATTCTGCAACTGACACCTGGATTTCTTTCTTTTTCTCTTTCTTTCTTTTTAACTTATTTATTTATTTTTAGAGATGAGGTCTCACTATATTGCCCAGGCTGGTCTTGAACTCCTGGCCTCAAGTGTTCTGCCTGCCTCAGCCTCCCAAGTGCTACGATTACAGGCATGAGCCACCGTGCCCAGCCTGACACCTGGATTTCTTAAGAATGCATCATCACCTACACTTCAGGCTACTTACTAAAAAAAAAAAAATAGATGGTTTATTCATTCTGGGCTATATCTCTCCTGTAAAAGGGCAATAAATATCTAAAGTATACTTTTAAATTTGGCCAACACAATCCACTCATGAAGTTGAGCTTATGGACAGAGTAAGAATGAAACACTGGGTAAATCTGGTCAAGACTTGGTCCCCCCAGCGTGTGCAATCTTATGGGAGTAACAGATAGGAACATACATAAATACAGAAGCAGATTTTCATGTCTTTTAAGCATAAAACAATGATGTTTGGGTTGGTATACCAACCAAATCACCAAATGTGACTATTTCTAAAATGCTGATTCATCCTAGCAGGGTGAAAACTAGTTGGGGGGTGGGGGGAGACAAACTGACAACTGATTGCTAGTCCAAAATCAGTTTCCAGAGGAGTCCAGAAGTGGCTGAGTCACAGCAGCACCACTGAAATCAGTGTACAGCCTCTCCTGATTTAGAACACTGCATTATAGAACAGAAAGGTTATTTTAAAGCCGGGCACGGTGGCTCATACCTGTAATCTCAACACTTTAGGAGGTGGGAGAATGGCTTGAGCTCAGGGGATTGAGGCTGCTGTGAGCTGTGATCATCCCACAGCACTCCAGCCTGGGTAACAGAGTGAGACTTTGCCTCAAAATAAATAAATAAATAAAAATTTAAAAAAAAATTTTTAAACCACCTAAGATGTTTTCTGTGGTTTGAGCTAATAAAATTCTGAAGATTAAAAGTCACTGACTGTGGCTTTCATATTTTAAAATGTTATTCACCTTATCAGAGTTAATGTAAGTCTTTTCCCTAACATAACAATCAAGCTAACTCACATACGTACACAGACAGGCAAGTTACACAAATGGCTTCATGGATGACACTCTAGAGTGTTTAAAGGAAAGACTGTGGGCTTTGGGATAAAATCTAGGTTCAGGTCCCGAGAATAGTATACATTACCTAAGTAACTTCAAATCTCTATGTCTCAATTTCCTCATTTGTAATTTTGAGACCAGTATCTGTCAAGGTTGCTATGAGAAGTTAGAATCAAATTATGGAAAGTAGCTGGGCGCGGAGGCTCACGCCTGCAATTCCAGCACTTTGGAAGGCTGAGGTGGGTGGATCACTCGAGGTCAGGAGTTCGAGACCAGCCTGGCCAACATGGTGAAACCTCATCCCTACTAAAAATGCAAAAATGAGCCAGGAGTGGTGGCGCACACCTGTAGTCCTAGGTGCTCTGGAGGCTGTGGCAGGAGAATCACTTGAACCCAGGAGGCAGAGGTTGCAGTGAGGCAAGATCGTACCACTGCACTCCAGCCTGGGTGACAGAGTGAAACTCTGTATTTAAACAAAAACAAAAACAAAACACCACATCTCTACTAAAAATACAAAAAAAAAAATTAGCCAGGCGTGGTGACAGGCGCCTGTAGTCCCAGCTACTCAGGAGGCTGAGGCAGGAGAATGGTGTGAACCTGGGAGGCGGAGCTTGCAGTGAGCTGAGATTGCGCCACTGCACTCCAGCCCAGGCGACAGAGACTCCATCTCAAAAAAAAAAAAATAAATTATGGAAAGCACCTAGCATCATACCAGGCACACAGTCGGCACTCAGCAATTGCTGGTTTCTGCATGTCCTTTATAGGTGTAGCATCTGTTAGTACTACAAGCCAGTGTTAATTTTAGGTCCCTAAAATGAGTAATGTCTTCTCAAGTTCCTTCCAAAAGAGCAATTGCTGTTTAGTAAAAAACACCAACTGCTCTTTCAGAAGGAGCTTCAGAAAGGTAGAAGGGTCAACAGTATCAAATACTTACAAAGAACTGGAATCAATTAAGAATGCAAAAACAGGAGATGTACAGAGCACTCTTGACATAAGTAACTCCATCTTAGAAAAAGACTCCATCTTACATTTTAAAAAGCACTTTGACAACAGGGACCAGATGTTTTTCCACATAAAGACACAACCAAGCATACTCTTACACTATCAGTCCTCACCAGAAGGCTCTGTGACCATAAAAAGAACAAGACTGAAAATACTCAATGGTCTTCTTAACAGACACTGTCTTGCTGTCACTTGTTATAAACGCCTGACATCACGCCGGGCGCGGTGGCTCACGCCTGTGATCCCAGCACTTTGGGAGGCCGAGGCAGGTGGATCACGAGGTCAGGAAATCGAGACCATCCTGGCTAACATGGTGAAACCCCGTCTCTACTAAAAATACAAAAAGTTAGCTGGGCCTGGTGGCGGGCGCCTGTAGGAGCTTGCAGCGAGCCGAGATCCAGCCACTGCACTCCAGCCTGGGCGACAAAGTGAGACTCTGTTTCAAAAAAAAAAAAAAAAAATGCCTGATATCTGTGTCCGAAGGCTCTGCCTACATCAAGGATTCTTTCCTACAAGACCAACACACCGCCATGACGCCATGACAAGACCAGGATACTTGTCTATATCGCTCTTCCTGGACTGGTTAGGTAACCCTTTTTCCTAATCCTTTTCTCTTAATGTTCAATGTTACTTTGTTGCAGAATGTTTAACCTACAACATTTATATATTAATTAGGTATACTATTATGTATGATTTACAATATTGACTGACTAGTGAATAAGAAGTACTAAAAAAAAATTGCCTCCTTGAGAACTCCATGTAACTTGTGACTTCTGTAACTGAAATAACACAGTAAAAGTCTGACATTGTGAAAAGACACAAACATGTGTGTACCTGGTTATCCCTGACCTTATACCATTCACAATAGTAGATTAAGCTGTTAGGAAGTCAGAGTTGACCTTTGGAAGAGCAGTTCCAGTGGTCAAAGTAGGATGAGGAAAGGCAGTACATGCAAAAAAAAAATACATATTTACATATTTATAAA
>NW_012120154.1:447639-448918 GCF_000951035.1 Colobus angolensis palliatus | reverse complement strand
TTTTTTTTTTTGAGACGGAGTCTTGCTCTGTCGCCCAGGCTGGAGTGCAGTGGCGCGATCTCAGCTCACTTCAAGCTCCACCTCCCGGGTTTACGCCATTCTCCTGCCTCCCTCCCGAGTAGCTGGGACTACAGGTGCCCGCCACCATGCCCAGCTAATTTTTTGTATTTTTAGTAGAGATGGGGTTTCACCGTGTTAGTCAGGATGGTCCCGATCTCCTGATCTCGTGATCTGCCCGCCTCGGCCTCCCAAAGTGCTGGGATTACAGGCATGAGCCACCACATCCGGCCCAGGATATTCTTTAAATAAGCTTAGCACAAAGGGAAGGAGAACAGGCAGAGGCTGAAGAAGCTGCCAGATTCCAGATCAGATTGGTATAGGTTTCTGATAGGACAGGCCTGACCATGTTTGCAGGCTGAACAGAAGCAGACACTAGGTTAAAGCTATAGCAAAGAGGTGAAAGATTACTGGAGCAAGGTCCTAGAAGAAAACTGGCAGTGGGGTGGAAGGGAGGACCAAGATCGAAAGTAGCAGACACTGAATATGTCTGTTTTTCCTCTGAGACTGGCAGAATGTAGAAAACTGTACAACTGTAATTAGAAAAAAATGAAAAAACTCATCCCAAGTAGGTTCTATTTTATCTAGAGAGTAAAAAAGTAATCTGCAACAAGCGAAGGGAATGGGTGGAGATGGCCATGAGGCAAGAGAACATTTCAATTCCCTTAAATTTCTAAAACTGGGTATAGTGCTGTATTTGCAAGAATATACTTGAGACAGAAATGAATAATTATGGTTTTACTACAATGTTCCATTAAGGTAGATGCTCCACAAATATAATCACATTTACTTCTCACAAGAACCCAGTTAAGTGAGGTGGTGTTATTGTCCCTGTTTCACAGTTCGGTTAAAGATAACACTCATAGTTAAGCTTTACTACAGAACTTTTTTTTCAGCTATTATGCCATATTTCCTTCTTAAAAAAATTAAGTTATAGAATACTGTGTATGATGATATAATTTCATTAATCCTTTTTGATTCAGGCATAAACAAACAAAGTTAGAAAAGCAATTCCAGGCCAGATGGAATGGCTCACGCCTGTAATCCCAGTACTTTGGGAGGCCGAGGCAGGCAGATCACCTGAGGTCGGGAGCTTGAGACCAGCCTGACCAACATGGAGAGACCCCGTCTCGGCCGGGCGCGGTGGCTCAAGCCTGTAATCCCAGCACTTTGGGAGGCCGAGACGGGCGGATCACGAGGTCAGGAGATCGAGACCATCCTG
>NW_012120154.1:445790-446724 GCF_000951035.1 Colobus angolensis palliatus | reverse complement strand
ATTCATTTACTGTCTGACTCCCCTGTTGGAATGCATAGTTCATGAAGAAAAAGACCTTCTTCTCTACTATATTCCTAGCACCTAGAACAGTGCGTGGCACACAGAATGCACTCAGTAAAGGTATTTAATGAACAATATTTATTGCAAGAAGGAAAAGAAAAACATTTCCCATCTCCCCACTTTCTTCTCTTAGATGCACTCCAACTATTTACCCCACCACTCCATCAAAACTGGTCTTCTCAATTAACCACTGATTTCTCAACATGATAAATTCTCAGTTATTTCTCAGTCCTCGCCTTACTCGACCCCTCAGCAGCATCGGACCCAGCTGGTCTACATCCTTCCTGGGAAACTTTCTTCAGGTGGCTTTCACTCTTAGTTCTTAGCTTCCCTCCTACCGTACCATCTTTCCTTTGTCTCCTTTGCTAGTGCAATCTTATTTTCCCGGCCTCTTAATGGTTAGCCTGCTCCAAGACTCAGTCATTCAGATTCTTCTGTCAGTCTATACTCACATCCTTAGTAAGCTCATCCAGTCTCACGACTACTCTTAGGCATTTCAAACTCTTCCAAAACCAAAGCCAAATCTATCTTTTCCCGCAAAACCTCCTTCACAGCCTCTGCCATCCCAGTAAATAACACCATCCCTCCAGTTACTGAAGTCAAAAGCTCGGAGTCAACCAACCCTCATTTTATAAATATTTTCCAGGTCAATGACCACTTCAACCATGTCTGCTACCACCCTGATCCAAGTCACCATCATCTCTCACCTGATAATTAATTGTCCCCTGTTCCCTTACATTCTACTCTCAACACAGCAGCCAGGGTGATCACGTTTAAAGGTAAATCAGCAGCTAGCCAGAGCGAAAGTCTCACACAATTTGGTCCCCTGAAAACTATTTGCCTCTTTGTTCCCTCCACTCCGGACACCCAGGCC
>NW_012120154.1:430577-445533 GCF_000951035.1 Colobus angolensis palliatus | reverse complement strand
CTGACCTCGTGATCCGCCCGTCTCGGCCTCCCAAAGTGCTGGGATTACAGGCTTGAGCCACCGCGCCCGGCCCTCCATGCCCATCTTAAAGCAAGTCACGCAAGCGTCCATCTCGGCCTTCATACTGGCTGAAAGGCTCATCTGGCTGAACTGAATGAACCAGGCTTCCTGAATTAGGCATTTTCATGAAATGCTGTGTCACTTAATTCTCTAAACTTTGTGAGGTAGGTATCACTTCCCCCACTTTACACATCAGGAAAGTGAGGTTTACAGGGTATCTAGCTAACAAATGATGGAGTTAGGGTTCAATCCAGATTAGTCTACACAGAACATGAGCTCTCAGTGAAGTTTCTGGAGGCTAAACAGAGGATTCAGTGATGTTCCTCTGAAGTCACAGTGATTTTAACAGCTAAAGGTGTGTGCTAACTGGTGAGGGATAGGAGAAAAGGCAGTCAAAGAGATAAAACAACCACAAGAGGAGTCACCCAAGCCAAAAGTGGAAAGTTTTAAGGAAAAGCGGGGAGAGGGGAAGTGGCAAGTGGAACCTAGACACCAGAAGTCCAAGAATCAAGAGTATACCTCATAACAAACCACACTCGTGGTAGACAGGAACCCAGATCTTGATTTAGAAAGAAAGAAAAAAAAGCCAGGCACAGTGGCTCATGCCAGCACTCTGGGACACCAAAGAGAGATTCGTTTGAGGCCAGGAATTTGCGACCAGCCTGGGCAACATTGCCAGACCCAAAAAATTAAAAAAAAAAAAAATGTAGCCGGGTGTGGTGGCTCGCACCTGTAGTCCCAGCTACTCAGGAGGCTGAGGTGGGCGGATCGCTGGAGCCCGGGAAATCCAGGCTGCAGTGAGCCGTGATGGCGTCACTGCACTCCAGCCTGGGCAACAGAGCGAGACCCTGTCCGGGGAAAGAAAGAAAAAAAAAAAAAAACCTATCTTCTTTTGCCGATAATGCTGCCCAGAGCTATCCTACTAGGTATTGAAACTTGCCCGCGGCAAGCGTGAAGACAGGCTGTAGGGAAGCATGTGACTAAGCAACACGGCTTCACACCTACGTTCTCCTCCGGGCCAGTGAAGCAAAGTGTGTGAGTGTGTGGTGGTGGACTGATCTTAAATTTCCCAAGGCAAAGATGTGGACGGATCTTAAATTTCCCAAAGCAAAGATGTGGACCCTGACTGTGCACGTGTGACCACGGCTCTCTACCCCACAGTCTGTAGGAGACCAGGACGTGGCGGATTCTCGGCCCTTACTCCGAATTCCTCCAACAACTTTCCGCCTATGGCCCATTCCTCTCTGCCCCACAGTCACGACAGAGGACCCCAACCCACACTACCTCCCTCTCAGACCCATCCCCCAGGCATATCCCGGGACTGGCCGCCGAGAAGCCTTACAACCAATTAAGGCCCGGGCGTGAAGACCCCGTCTCACCACGGCTCCGGCCACGGCGTGGACCAGGCTTTCGTAGGACAGCACGGAGGCCATCGGTGCGGCTCCTCAAAGACCCAGCCACACTTTTCCCACAGATGCCGCAGCCAGTGAAGTTAGGAAAGGAGAACCGGAGCCCGGGGCGTGAAAGTCGCAAGCTCCACCCACTCAAAACCGCCCGCCTGCCTTAGAACCACTTCCGGGTCGTGGGGTGGGAAAGCGGGCCTAAGAACGCCCCTGAGTGCTGATTGGCCCCTGTTGGCGCGGGGCGGGACAGCGAGGTATTCGCGGGGGCCGGGCTCCAAGGCGCAGGGCGGCCTGATACCAGGTACCTGGCTCCCAGGTCCCGGGTCCCGAGACGTTATCTCGTGTTCCCGAGCCCTGACCAGTCCCTCCATCTCAGAAATCTTAATGGCCCTCTTTTACTCTGGTGACAAAGATGGGGAAACTCAATGAGACTCCAGTCTCCCTGTTTCTCTGCGCCTGAGCTCTTTTCTGAGTCACATTTTGACCAAGAGGAAAACAGCTTAATTGTGGACTTGGAAACTTCTCCCTCCAGAAAAACCCTTGAGTGTGATAGGAAGAGATATTGAGCTCAGGAGGCCAAGATACCAGACGCGAGTGGGAGCCTCCCCTTAGTTGGCAACTAGGGAAATCATTTAACCTCTTGGGTTTCCTCCTTTGTGAAATGACAACGTGCTAGTACCAACAATCCCCGTTTGCTGTGAGGATTATGAAAGCCAATTTATGTAGCAGTACTTCATAAAATACTGAAGGAAAAAATTTTTTTTTCCATGTTGCAAAGTAACAAAATTGCATAGCACTAAAGAAGCCACATTCAGCTTTAACCTGTCATATTGTGAGATTCTGCCTCAGGATGCTCCTCAGGCACTCAGGGATTCTTTCATGAGACACCATCACCACTTGTTTGTACCATGTTTCCTTTTACAATACCCCTCGTGATAACTCCTGAGTGCTGACTACATGCCAGGCTTAGTGTTTTATGCCCAACGTCACACTTAATCCCTAGGAGACGGTCCTAACAAAGTTTAACTTGGCCGATTTCACAAAATTTGCAGAAGATACTGCTTCCAGGAACATTCCCATCACACCATAGAATCATGACGTGAACGTGCAGGACCAAAAGTGAAGCGAAGATGATTTTGGGCTGGGCGCAGCAGCTCACGTCTGTAATCCTAGCACTTTGGGAGGCTGTGGCGGGCAGACCACTTGAGGTCAGAAGTTTGAGACCAGCCTGGCCCATACGGCAAAACCCTGTCTCTATTAAAACTAGAAAAAATTAGCCGGACATGGTGGCACGTGCCTTGTAGAAATTACAGTGTAGAAACTGCAGCTACTAGGGAGGCTGAGGCAGGAGAATCGCTTGAACCCAGGAGGCAAAGGTTGCAGTGAGCCAAGATTGCGCCACTGCACTCCAGCCTGGGACAGAGCAAGACTCCTAAAAAAAAGAGAGAGAGCTTTTGGCACGGGAACGTAGACAGAAACTAGTTGGTTGTAAAACTTGAGAACTCAGTTCTCACTGACTCCTGATCAAATTGGGAGCTTGCTGTCAAGAATATACTAGATTATACATCATAGTTATGAAAACATTAATACTCCGTTTTGACGTTTTTGTATCTTAGCTGCCAAACACATTTTGATCCGTTTTTTTTTTTTTTTTTAAACCTGAGACAGGGTTTCTCTACGTTGTTCAGGCTGGTCTCGAACTCCTGGGCTCAAGTGACCCACCTGCCTCAGCCACCCAAAGTGCTGGTATTACAGGCATGAGCCACTGTACTGGGCCTTGCAACTTTTCTTTTTTTTGAGATGGAGTTTCACTCTTGTGGCCCAGGCAGGAAGTGCAATGGCGCAATCTCGGCTCACTGCAACCTCCACCTGCGGGGTTCAAGTGATCTTCCTACTGCAGCCTCCTGAGTAGCTGGGATTATAGGCACGCGCTACCACGCCCAGCTAATTTTTTTATCTTTAGTAGAGACGGGGTTTCATCATGTTGGTCAGGATGGTCTCAATCTCTTGACCTCGGGATCTGCCCGCCTCGGCCTCCCAAAGTGCTGGGATTACAGGTGTGAGCCACCGCACGCGGCCTGATAACTAAAGACTGACATACTGAGAACAGTAGAGTCACTTTTTTTTTTTTGAGACAGAGTATTGCTCTGTCACCCAGGCTGGAGTGCAGTGACGCGACCTTGACTCACCTTAGCCTCCATCTCCCGGGTTCAAGTGAATCTCCTGCCTCAGCCTCCCAAGTAGCTGGGACTATAGGTGCATGCCCCCATACGTGGCTCATTTTTGTATTTTTAGTAGAGAAAGGGTTTCACCATGTTGGCCAGGCTGGTCTCGAACTCCTGACCTCAGGTGATCCACGCATCTCGGCCTCCCATAGTGCAGGAATTACAGGTATGAGCCACTGCACCCAGCCAAAGTCATTTTCACATCATCAGAGTATGCACTGAAAAATGTAGACATTGCATAGCTACCTCAGTTATTAAATGGAACTATGAAGTTGTGACATTTGAGGCATAATTTTATTCTTACTTTATATATACATACATACATATATATATATATATTTTGAGACAGTTTCGCTCTTGTCGCCCAGGCTGGAGTGCAATGGCGCAACTTCTGCTCACTGCAACCTCCGCCTCCCAGGTTCAAGAAATTCTCCTTCCTCAGCCTCCCAAGTAGCTGGGACTATAGGCATGCACCACCACCCCCAGCTAATTTTTGTATTTTTTTGTAGAGACGGGGTTTCACCATGTTGGCCAGGCTGGTCTCGAACTCCTGACCTCAAGTGATCCGCCCCGCCTTGGCCTCCCAAAGTGTTGGGATTACAGGCATGAGCCACTGTGCCCAGCTGAGACATAATTTTAAAAAATTATAACTTAGTTGAGCACAGTGGCTCACATCTGTAATCCCAGTACTTTGGGAGGCCAAGGCAGGAGGATTATTTGAAACCAGGAGTTCCAGACCAGCCTGGACAACAAAGTTAAGACCTCATTGCTGTTAAAAACAAAAACAGATGGTCATGGTGGTGCATGCCTACAGTCACATTTACTTGGGAGGCTGAGGTAGGAGGATTGCTTGAGCCCAGGGGTCAAGGCTGTAGTGAGCTGTGATCGCATCACTGCACTCCGGTGTGGGTGACAGAGAAAGATTGTTTCAAAAAACCTAAGGACTGTAATTTTTGGCTGATTTTTTCATTCCAAACAAATATCCACTACACTGTGTGTCCAATTTGGTGTTCGTAATTACATTCTTTTCCTTAAAGAGGGTCCTTTGAATTATATAAGCATCATATCCCTTGACACTACATGAAGTATATATTTACGGCCATTCTGTATACACCCATGCTGTAAGAATTAAGGAACCTAGCTAGTACTTGCCATTTCATGTATGTTGCTTTTACACTGGCTTAAGTATGGTCAGGTTACTTACCCTGTATCTAAAAATGTCCCAGAGATGTGTGAGAGTGAACTACTTAATTATGTATTAGAGTCCTAGATTTTCAGAGCACCATAGACATTTATATTAGTTCTACTTACCTCCTGGCTTCTTAGAGCCGTAATTTTAAAATTAGGATTTCACCAAACATAAAAATTTTTAGTTTACTGCTAAACGACTTTATAGAAGACCATAAACTCCCACTTCCACCAGCACTATACAAAAGGTCTCACGGAAAAACTGCCAACTTGACAGGCATACTATTTACATTTGCTTTTTAAAGCTCAACAGTTATTCAGTGTTGTTCCCTATTTACCTTAGGGTATTTTCCTCCCCAAACTGCATGAGCTCTATTAAGTACATTATATACTGGTTGTAAATACTGGCACATATTGAACTTTTTAGAATTACTGTGCTATAATTCTTTTACTTAGTTTATTCTTGTCCTTATTTGGGGGCTTGTCATGTACTTCAATTATGCTGTGTCCCTTACTATTAGGAAGAAACCCCCTGGATGTACACATCAGCACATCAAGTGTGTGACATTCCTTATTTAACCAACCTTATTCAAATGTACATTTTAGTTGTTTTCAGTTCCTTAAACAATTCTGCAAGAATCAACCTGGTACACAGGCAGCGCAGTATAGAGTTTGGGAGGAAGCCCTTTGAAGCCACAAACCTCTGTATTCAAGAATTTCAGCTTTACAAATAGTCAGCTGTGTTATCCTGGGCAATTTACTTATTAAGTGCTTCAGTTTCCTCATCTATAAAATTGTAAAGTGGTGCTAACAGTATCTACCCTTATGGTCAATATCAGAATTGATCCAGGCCAGGTGCGGTGGCTCAAGCCTGTAATCCCAGCACTTTGGGAGGTCGAGACGGGCGGATCACGAGGTCAGGAGATCGAGACCATCCTGGCTAACACGGTGAAACCCCGTCTCTACTAAAAAATAAAAAAAAATTAGCCGGGCGAGGTGGCGGCGCCTGTAGTCCCAGCTACTCGGGAGGCTGAGGCAGGAGAATGGCGTGAACCCGGGAGGCGGAGCTTGCAGTGAGCTGAGATCCAGCCACTGCACTCCAGCCTGGGCGACAGAGCAAGACTCCGGCTCAAAAAACAAAAACAAAACAGAATTCATCCAATACTTACAAACGGGTAACAGGGTTTGGCACAAACACTACTTACCTGTGCCTACTCAAGTGCATTAATTTTAGTCATTAGCAAATCTCTAAAATGAAATTATTTCTCCTTTATCTTATCATACTAGTATTTCCTAGTATGGTAGACTGCTAGGTGTCACCCCAAGTCTTTCCTGTTTCTACTGTAAGTTTTTTCTTGAGCACGTGACCACAGTTACAGATGACAAACTGGCTTTCGCTGCAGCTAAACATAGCCTTAACACACAAACTGACCAGTGGGATATTAGAAGTAATAAAATGTTAACTTCATTATATTAGCTTCAGTATCTCAGCATGTTTCCCAGACTCCCCTTCTCCTATTTCCTCAATTGGAGGATAAGCACCAGAGCAAGCAACTTTGGACCTAGAAATGGAAGCTACCTTCCATGTATGGCAGAATGCCTGCCCCTGAACAGCTACCCACAATAAAGTACCTGTTTTTTAGGGGTTCTTGTTTGCAGCACTTAATAGTCTGCAGCCTAATATACCTAGTAAATAAGATGACCACCAGAGACACAAACAGAACATATGCTACAAAAAGGCAGGGGTGGGGGAATCAGTATCTAGTTTTTGTTTTTTGAGGCAGTGTTTCACGATCTCAGCTCACTGCAACCTCCGCCTCCCAGGTTCAAGTGATTCTCCTGCCTCAGCCTCCCGAGTAGCTGGGATTACGGGTGCCCAACACCATGCCTGGCTAAATTTTTTTTTTTTTTTTTTTTTTTTTTTTTTGAGACAGAGTCTTGCTATGTCACCCAGACTGGAGTGCAGTGGCACGATCTCGGCTCACGGCAAGCTCTGCCTCCTGGGTTCACGCCATTCTCCTGCCTCAGCCTCCCAAGTAGCTGGGACTACAGGCGCCCACCACCACGCCTGGCTAGTCTTTTTTGTATTTTTAGTGGAGACAGGGTTTCACCATGTTGGCCAGGATGGTCTTGATCTCTTGACCTCGTGATCTGCCCGCCTTGGCCTCCCAAAGTGCTGGGATTACAGGAGTGAGCCACCACGCCCAGCAATTTTTGTAGAGACAGGATTTCGCCATGTTGCCCAGGCTGGTCTCAAATTCCTGATCTGCCTGCCTCGGCCTCCCAAAGTGTTGATATTACAGGCGTAAGCCACCACACCTGCCCAGTATCTAGTTTGAAACCGTATTTTTTAATATAGCTAGAAACATAACTGTATTTTTAAGCAGAAAAAAACTTCCTTCTGATAGCATCATTAGTATGAGAAAACATTTCTAGTTTAGAATATTGAGTTGAAAATTAAGAATGTATATTATGGAATTTAAAAATCTAAAAGCACAGGACACATTTTCAAAAGAGGAATTTTACTTTTACCCACTTATGGTAACATTTGCAATATTAGAATATAATTAGGTTAAATAAATCAAATAAGGAATCCAGAAGAAACTGTTCTTGAGTTAAGCCAAGTACGCACTGGCAATTTTGAGAAAGGAGAACTCTACACATTAAGAAAAAGAACACACAAGCTCAAATGCAAGTTTATATGGTGAGTGTTTTTAAAGGATTTAAGAAGCATGCTCCATCAGCATAATAGCTTTTTCTCATTTATGTAACAGATGCATTTCTGTCTGCTTGTGTACAGCAAAGGGTTAGAACCTGACTAAACTTATTTATGATTTTAGAAATGTACTCCATAGAATTTACTTCACTGCTCCTACCACTGATTCTTCAAATAAGCAAAGTACAGAAGGTCTTATCCCTTGAAAATGTTTTTAAACACCAGCACTTTAAATTGAAACACTGGTAGAAACGTAGCAATGTCAGGTACAATGCCTATACTTAGTCTTATTTAAAATAAGAATTGAATGCACAACAGAAAATTTATCATTTTCTTTATCATCGGAGGGGAGGCAAAGAAAGCAAGCAGAGGTGGGGGTATGGTTACACTATTTAAGAGCTGAATACAAAGACAATGAGTCTTTCATAGTCTCAACAACTCCACAATGAATAACTGTGGATTATCTCATTTATAATTCACACTGGATCAAAAAAAAATTGGTTCCTCTGTGTATATCAATTTAATTCAAACCATATTATCTTCAGAATACAAAGATGAATACTACAAGATAAACTCTAACAGCAATAAGTATTTTCTAAGTAGAAGACCAAACACCAAAGGGAATCCCTCTTTCCAATGTCTTCTGATATGGCAAGATTTTGCCAGAATGGAAGTCTAACACTTAAATAAGCATTCTCTTGGCCAAGTAAGAAACTACAGTTGTTGTGGGTATTACCCTACAATTACCATATGTATTACATATTAAATTAAACTCAGCATTAAATATGCTTGTATATTATGCTGTTAATGATGATAGCAGTGATGATGCTGGTGGAAAAAGCCTGTCTTTAGCCCAAGAAAAGGGAGAAAAATGTAACAAGCAGAAAACAAACATAGAGTTGGGCAATTTTTGACTAAGAAAGAGAATTTTAAGCGTAGAAATATAAAAAGAAAAGTACTCCCTTATTTCCCTTATGTGGAAATAATATGAAACACTTATTAAATACAATGGACAAGAAGAGAACTAAGTACTCCAACTCTACTGCAGCATTACAAAAAAAATCATCCCTTCACCACAGTGTAAGATTTAAGGGCAACCTGCCCAAGGACGCATGTTATATAAAACACAGCAAGACTGCTGCTGCCCTGCTAAGTACTTCCAATCCCTACCCAGGTCCTATTGAAATCCGGGTGGTCCCAATTAGTTTTATTGAAATAAATCTTTAAAGAAAAAGATAAAGCATTTAAAAAGACAAGTCAAAATGCATCAGGAACCACATATCCAACACAAACTTTATCCTCAAATGAGTTATGTTTGCCTCGCACTAATAACTTTTATTTCACTCAAATTAGAGCAATAATCTTCCATACATATCTTCCCTGCCCAATTCAATGAAAAAAAAATCCAAAATGATTAGTAAAGAAAAATATAAGAATTAACAGACCCTTTAAATTTGTTTTAAATATTTTGAATATTTAAAAAGTGTTTAAAGTTTGTAATTCCTAGTAGGAAAACATTATCTGAATGAATACCCTAATGGCAAACGACTGTAAAATGCTTCAGCTGAATTTGGGGGAGAGGGGTAGGGATTATCTTCAAAGCACCCCAGCTCTCTTGATAAGAAGGTCAGAGGTACACTGGTTTGTATTATTGCGACATCCATAAGGTGATCTAGGTTGCTTTTCCTTCAGCAAGGGCTTTATTTATCAGAAGGGCATTACGCTTGACCTCCAAATTTGGCTGACAATTTACTGATGAGATTCATAACCTTTGGGTTGCTCTGGTATTTTGACATATTTGCTGGGTTCTGAGCCACATCCTGGAAGGCCACCATAACTTCTGGATCCTGAAAATAAAGGGTTTGTTAGTATTTAAAAAGTATCCTACTGGGTCAATAAGTTTATTATCCTAAATTCCATCTCTTATTTAGACCTATAATTTGGTCATAGTTAAGTTAAATGGGGTTTAGACAAGTGCTTGAAGTATCAAAATCAAGCTGAATTATGTCACTTGAACTATATGATGAAAAAAGCACAATTGTGATACAAAGAAAAGGACAACTGGATATAATTGCCAATTATTACTAAGTATTTCCTAGTTTTAAAAATTTAATTTACTCACTCTGCATAAAGAAAATAAATGTCACTCCTGCATAATTAGCTATTTGATAATTGTGATAAATAAAAAATAGCTACAAGAGTAACCTTTGTCTCCACACAGAATTGTGAAATAATTGCCTTAATGATACAAAGTCCAAAGTTCTTCCTCCAAGTCTTACCTGCATGGCTGCAAGAACCTCTGGATCACTAAGAATTTCATTGAGTCCAGGCATTCCAGGCATTCCAGGCATGGCCCCTCCCATTCCAGGCATTCCTCCGGGAAAACTACCAGGCATTCCCCCAGGAAAGCCACCTGTAATAAAAAATGAATAGACACTAATCATACTGCCAAATATTCTGACCCAGTACTTCATCCACAAAAAGCACAGGTTCAATGAATAAGGGTGCCACTAAGCACAAAGTAGTCTGAAGAGTCTGAAAATTCTAATCAGACTGACACAAGACACAAGTTAAAAAACAAGGCTGTAAATCTCACTTTGCTACCTCCTGGATCAGCATTTTTCTAATAATAACAGTTTTTTATTTTTCTGTGTCTTGAGACAGAGTCCTGCTCTGTCACCCAGGCTAGAGTGCATTGGTGCCATCTTGGCTGACTGCAACCTCTGCCTCTCGGGTTTAAGCAATTCTCCTGCCTCAGTCTCCCAAGTAGATGAGACTACAGGCACGCACCACCACACCTAAGTTTTGTCTTTTTAGTAGAGACGGGGTTTCATCACGTTGGCCGGGCCACTCTCGAATCCTGACCCCAGGTGATCTGCCTGCTTCAACCTCCCAAAGTGCTGGGATTACCAGTGTGAGCCACCGTGCTAAGCAACTGTTTTCTAGTAATAACACTGTTAAAAAAAAAGACTAATCTCACCTTAAAAACAAAGAGTCATCTAACAGTTCCTTAGATTATAAAGTTAGTCATTTTGATCATCTTTCAACTTTCCATTCTTGAATATTTGTTTCAATTTAAAATTGATTCATATGAGTTTAGTTTAGGTTTTTGTTTCAATTATACTCATCTAGCATAGATCTTCCTTCAGTTAAGGACTACTTTAAAGGCTTGTTTATTTGTTGATTTTTCATTTCCATCTCCAATAAAATAAAAATTATCTGAAAGTTAAACTGGAAACCTGCATTTTTAACAAGAAATCCTGGTGCTTCTTTACAGAGAACAATGCTCCAGCAAAAAGGATTTTATCCTCCCAGTATAATTTGTTAGATTATAAACCCAAATAATCTACTCTGTTCTTCAGTATCACAAACCTGTATGTCTACTGGAGATATTCTAAAATTACAATTAATAATATAGAGAAAGATAACATTAATGTATTCTACAAAGGGTCACTATAAGTAAAGCCGTTTTAAAGAAGGAAACACATGATAAAGTCATTTCTACCTGCCTCAACAGTAATTAAAACATGGCCATTAATAACTAACAACCACAGATGAAGAAATCTAAGGGGACCAAAAAACATCATCTAGCTTCTCTTGCTGCCCCTACTTACCCCAATGCTTTGAAAAATTAGTGCCTACCCATAACAAAATTACTGACCCAAGGCTTGTCAATCTAAATAAAATGTACATAACAGAAAATTATCTCTAGTACTAGCCCAACATTAGCAGTCACTTTCTAAAACAAAGGTATCTGACAATAAGATTATTTATATTTTAAATAGGAAGTAAACTATGAGCTAAATTTAATTTCTTGCTTTTTCTTCAAACATCAGGTCATCCTCAGTATTTGTTCTAGGTTTGAATTCTGTTGCTGTGTACTAGATTTTCTAGTCTCACATCATGCAACTAAGTTCTAACCAGTGACATATAAGCATAAATAGCCTCTAAAAACTTTCCTTAAGAGAAAGCTAGTTACCATTGAACAACTGGA
This sequence comes from Colobus angolensis palliatus, assembly GCF_000951035.1. Taxonomy (NCBI): domain Eukaryota; kingdom Metazoa; phylum Chordata; class Mammalia; order Primates; family Cercopithecidae; genus Colobus; species Colobus angolensis. The sequence continues at coordinate 433,947 of NW_012120154.1, read as the reverse complement.
GGCAGCTGTTTAAAAAACAAAAAATTAAGTCTTGTCCTAGTCTTTATGTAAATTCCACACTGTTGTAATCAGGGAGTGCTCAATAAATCTTCTGTGTGCCTTTTCCGTCTCTTCTATCTCCGTGTTAGTCCTGTCCTCTGGTATTCAAAGATTTGCCTCACTAGCAATTTCTGATCACATTTGAAAGAAAAATAATAATATGCTATTTTTACACTGGACTCAAAACATCATTTTTATGCCTAATAATTCCATCATTTCTTTTAACTAGGTTCTTCATGAATATCACTGTATAAGAGAAAATTAGAACTTTATAATAAATATTGAGTATTATATTAGAATATCACTGTATAATAGAACAAGTTTTAACTTTGCTTTAAATATACCTGGAAAAGAGCCATACTGAGCTCCTGACTGTCGTCTGGCTTCTTCCTCCTTTGATACAAAAGGAAATAAATTATATAATAAAAGAAGAAATAAGTGCTGTCCATTCAACCTGTCCATGCAAGACCATGAAAAAACTGTAAAATGACCTAGTAGATGGTAATACTGAACTAAAGGATATACCCCACACCCACTTTCAACATTTTTTCCAACTGGATTCTCAGTGGGCATTATTCTCTGTAATAATTTCAAGTGTTTTACTTCTACTCTGGAAACAAACCTGGAAAACAATTTACAGTACTAATATGAAAACTCTAAATTCATCCTGGTTTTAAAACACCTACAGGGAAGGACATGGCTAGATTACCAAGACTACCATGACTTTTGTTTCCTAGGTACATCTTTTCCATACTCTCCCTACATAATACAAATGTAGATTTATTGATTTGTTTTTGCTGCTTTTCAAAAGAGAAAATGAACGAAAAATAAATTTCCCTCACATGTATCGAGGAGATATATTACTTTTAAATATCAAGGAGATAAATTACTTTTAAAGATTATGAACTATAACCTTAAAATCAAGTATTGATGCTTAATATTAAATGGACAAAAAATTAGAATGTAACGAGTTATATAATACAGCCTTACGTTCTTTCATTCAACGTTAGAAATAAGTAGATGAATTATTGTTATTTTTTAAAGAGACAGCATCACACGATGTTGCCCAGGCTAGTCTCGAACTCCTGGGCTCAAGTGAACCTCCCACCTCAGCCTCCCAAACAGCTGGGACTACAGGCACTTGCCACCTTGCCCTGCTAGAATCAATTTTAAATAGCAACGCATCCACTGCTGGAAGAGAGGAGGAATCATAAATTGAATTAATCTGGCCAAGAATCCTCAGAAGATCAAACAATAATACTGCCACGTTTCAAGTACCTGATCTGGAAAAACTCCTGATTTTATAAAAACACAAACAAGAATATAAAATGGTGAAATAAAAGCTCACTAAAGAATTTAAGACTAAAAATGCCCCCAAAATTAGACACAGTGAAAGGAGACTCCTTATACGTAATATCATTACTCTATAGAACTGTAGCCAGCATTAAATAAAAGAGCCAGCAATTAGAATTTTAGTGTCCTAAAACCTCTATATAATTTGCTGTATTTTCCTTTCATGGCTTTGCTACAGGAAATTTACCCTCTGGGCTCTCTCATGCTCTTCTCGAGCCTTCTTAACTCGTTCTATTCTTTCTTTGATCTCTCGCTCTTCACGTTTTCTCTCATACTTTCTCCGATGTTCGGCAATTTTCTGTGCCTAGAAAAAAGAGCCATAGCAAAATAAGCCTGCTCCAAAAGCTGAATAACATCAACACAAATATTTTTTTGTGGAGAGATGTTTAATTCAACATGCAGTTCAGAAAAATGACAGATTTGTCTTGTAGAAAAAGACCTAACACAAGCTCAGGCTTTAACAAAACCAACCTCAACTGCACAAGGCACTGTAAAACAGAGTAAAGGGGCCTGGGATTTGAAGTTAGAAATGTTACAATCTCAAACAATTAAGCTCAAAGATTAACAAATAGGTTTCTAAGTGCATGACAATTCTTGCCTGCTAGTTTCTACCAGATACAGTGTTTAGGTTTCAGAAGGACAGCTGAGATCAGCGGAAAGAGTATCATTACGGTGGTGAATCCTGGGAAGGCAAAGACTGGGAACACATACACCAAGTATATGTCACAGTATATTTAAGTTTCTGTATCCATAAAACAGGAGAGGAAGAAATACTTAGTCTTATCAAATTGCTATAGGGATTAAGAGGAGAATATGTAAATATGTGTACCAGACACTAGTAAGTAGTATCAAATAAAAGCTCTGGATTTGTTATTTCCTCAGAGAATAAAGTAAATTTAAGAGATTCATATTCAATTGTCACTTTAGCTTCTTTACACTTTGCTGACAAAGTTACAACTTTGCCCTATTTTAAGAAGAAAACAGAAAACCAAATGAACTCTCTGGCAGTAAATAATTAAGCTCAATACAATTTCCACCATCTTAAAATCTCTGACAGTAAATTCCTGACAGTTGAACTTTCCACAAAATGAAAGATTTACCATGTAAACACATTAATATTATCTTAACCAACAATTTCAGAGAAAAATCATCCTTAAAAGCTGGAATGTTCTACCTTTGGGATTCAATATTATTATTATTATTATTATTTTTTTTTTTTTTGAGACGGAGTCTCACTCTGTCAAGCTCCGCCTCCCGGGTTTACGCCATTCTCCTGCCTCAGCCTCCCAAGTAGCTGGGACTACAGGCACCCGCCACCTCGCCCGGCTAGGTTTTTGTATTTTTTAGTAGAGACGGGGTTTCACAGTGTTAGCCAGGATGGTCTCGATCTCCTGACCTCGTGATCCGCCCGTCTCGGCCTCCCAAAGTGCTGGGATTACAGGCTTGAGCCACCGTGCCCGACCAGTATTATTATTTTTTAAAGATTGAAAATTCTTTGTTTTATTAAGACAGCTTCGCTCTGTCACCCAGGCTGGAGTGCAGTGGCGTGATCTTGACTCACTGCAACCTTCCACCTCCCAGGTTCAAGTGATTCTCCTGCCTCAGCCTCCCGAGCAGCTGGGACTACAGGCGTGTGCCACCACACCTGGCTAATTTTTTGTGTTTAGGAGAGACAGGGTTTCACTATGTTGGCCAGGCTGGTCTTGAACTCCTGACCTCATGATCCACCCGCCTTGGCCTCCCAAAGTGTTGGGATTACAGGAATGAGGCACTGCGGCCGGCCGGAAAGACTGAAACCTCTTAACTTCCACAAGGCCTTCTTGCTTTATAAAGTGGCTGTATACACCTGTATCTAAGGACACATCAGATTCAATCTTGGGTAATGCTTTTTTTTTTTTTTTTTTTTTTTTGAAAAAATTTTTTTTTTTTTTTTTTTTTTTTTTTCAGAACCATACTACATTTTTGTACAATTTCACTT
>NW_012120154.1:412712-428977 GCF_000951035.1 Colobus angolensis palliatus | reverse complement strand
AGACTCTGTCTCAAAAAAAAAAAAAAAAAAAAAAAACCAGAAATAAGCTATGGCTAGGCGCAATGGCTCATGCCTGTTATCCTAGCACTCTGGGAGGCTGAGGCTGATGAATCACCTGAGGTCAGGAGTTCAAGACCAGCCTGGCCAACGTGGCAAAACCCTATCTCTAAAATAAAAAATTTGCCAGATGTGGTAGTGCACACCTGTAATCCCAGCTACTAGCGAGGCTGAGGCAGGAGAACCGCTTGAGCCCGGGGTGGGGTGAAGCGGGTGCAGTGAGTCGAGATTGCACCACTTTACTCCAGCCTAGGTGAAAGAGCAAAACTCCTCAAAACAAAAAACAAAAAACTGTGTATTTTATTAACAACATAAGCTACACAGAAAAAATGAATTCAAGTAACTTTTCATACCGTTATCTTCACTGTGTATTTCAAGTGGGATATATATTCTAAGAATAAGAACATCCTTGGGTCATGCCTGTAATCCCAATGCTTTGGGAGGGAAAGAAGGGCAGATCACTTGAGGCCAGGAGTTTGAGAATATCCTGGTCAGTGGGCGAAACCCCCTTTCTACCAAAAATACAAAACATTAGCTGGGCATGGTGGGGCACGACTGTAAGCAATCCCAGCTACTCAAGAGGCTGAGGCAGGAGAATCACTTGAACCTGGGAGGCAAAGGTTGCAGTGAGCCAAGATCATACCACTGCACTCCAGCCTGGGTGACAGAGCGAGACTCTGTCTAAAAACAAAAGACAAAGCAAAACAAAAACTTCCAAAAAAACCTTCAAACTTTACTTAGGGCGTATACTGTTTTTAAGGTACTATAATTCTGAAACAGTTTTACGTATATCATAGCACTGTAGTAAGTAAATGTAAAACTAGGACAAAAATTTTTACCACACAAGTGTCAAAAATACAAACTAAAAGGTAAAAGAAAACATTTAATGTTAAATTTTAATAGAAAATATCAGTATAAACTCATAATTTCAAGCATTTTTTCCTTAAATTCATGATTTTTAAAATGTCTTTTTCTAGCTGTTCACTGAAATGACAGTACATACCAGAAGCAATGAACACGCATAGTGATCAAATCTTAGTTTCCACTATGATGAACCATGATTTCCCACAGAAATGGCTTATTTTCAGTCTGAGACAAGCAAAGCACAAGATAAGCCAACGCTGTCTTGTATTAGAAGGGAAAGAAATACTTGGACTAATGGGATTTCAAAAGGGATCAACAGCAATGCATGGGCTTTTCCTGTGCTGACACAGCATTAATAAATTTTATTTCAACTTTTAATGTTTATCTTTAATGCGTCATAAAATCCACTAGAGCTACTCTGAGTCAGCTAATAAAGTTGTCCTAAACATATCCATCTTTATTTCCATCCACATTTGAGGTATAAGACCTTTCAAACCATGTAACATGTGAAAGTCACTGAACGCTTCATCCCCAAGATAAAAATATTCGTAAGTTTTGCTACAAGGTATAATTACTAATCTGGGTTAAATTCACCTCTTTATGCCCCCCTCCTTTTCCTAATTTTTCAGGTGGCCTAGCAGTGACTGAAGTAGTTTCAGGCTGGCATACTCCTTCTTCTATAATACATTGGTAATTCAATGTTAACTTACAGAGTCTGAAAGTAAGAGAAAATTTGTAAGGACACTGATAAAAGATCATTCTTTCTTTTCCTGGAATTAATTTTAAGGAAAAATCCTTATCTTATATTTGGCCATATGTAGTCAAAAACTGGTAAAAGTAGCTTCATTTGAATGAAAAAAATGAAAAGAATTTTTATTTCTTCCTTCCTATATTCTCACTTCCTTTTTAAAAAAATTTCCTTTTTCTTCTGCCTTTTAAGCAGCTCTCTACAAGCTATCTCATTTCTTGACACTAAGTACATACTAATTTGAAAATTAAGTCATTAGGAACTTCTGTGTTTTTGTTTAAACAAAGCATCTTAAAACATCAGACTTAAACGTAAAGAGTTCTGAAAATAATTAAATTCAATTATTTACCTGTGTGCTTTCCCTCGCCACTTGTAAGGCTGAGCTGAATCAGGATTTATCTCAATGGCTCTGTCACAGTCTCGGATAGCAGCATTTGGCTTCTGTAATTTGACGAAGACACTGAAAAATACGTGTGTTATTAAAAAGTATTCATTTCAGTAAAACTTTTGGGTGTCAACACAGAAGCAACTCTATTTAAACAAACGTGCAGAAATTATTCGCCAGGGGATGCTTTTCTGTTTAGAGTTCTCACCTGGCCCTCTTGGCATACAAAATGGCCAAGCGAGGATTCAGCTTGATGGCATCTGTGAATAAGTCAATGGCTTTCTGGAGTTCACCTAAAGTGAAACAAAAGTTATCGAAATATTGAGAGGATAAAAATATTAATAAAAAGTTTTTATCTCGTATCCAGTTAAGTCTTTTATATTTTTCTTTTAATCAAGTAAAAATAAAAAAGACACCTAAGTTATACAAAAACTGGCTCTTGAAAGCAAATCTTAGCACATCTATACTGTAACTCACGAGGTAAGACAATTTCTGGGTACGTAAGCCCCTAACTAACAATAGAATAGCACATTCTCAGTATGACTCATATTGATTATGTTTAAGAAAAAAGCAGCCGGGCGCAGTGGTTCACGCCTGTAATCCCAGCACTTCGGTAAGCCAAGGTGGGCGGATCACGAGGTCCAGAGTTTGAGACCACCCTGGCTAACACAGTGAAACCCCATTTCTACTAAAAAATACAAAAAATTAGCTGTGCGTGTGGGTGGGCGCCTGTAGTGCCAGTTACTCAGGAGGCTGAGGCAGGAGAACTGCGTGAACCTGGGAGGCGGAGCTTGCAGTGAGCCAAGATTGCGCCACTGCACTCCAGCCTCGGCGACACAGCATGACTCCGTCTCAAAATATAATAATAATAAAAAAATAAAATAAAATAAAGTAAAAAGATAAAATCAATTTAAAGGATAAATTAATTTTATTCCATTGATTTTCTTTTATCCATTAAATTAAAAAGATAAAATTAAGTTTAGGAAAAGGAACCCATGCTAACTTCACAGGGCTGATTTTAAAAGAAAACAACATGCTCGTTATTTGAATTCAAAGAAATGGTATAAAAGTTCAAAAAACTAGAATTCATAAAAGACTATAACCTATACTTTAATTCACTGTGTCCTATTCTCATAGTTTCTTTACTAATCCCTTAAGTAATATGACACATAAAACACCCTATAGAATCAGAACAGTTCTTTGCACGAAGTCTAAATCTTGGGGAAGCAAGACAAATACAGAATTTTTTTTTTTAAGAGACAGGGTCTAACTGTCACACAGGCTAGAGTACAGTGGCAAGATCACAGCTTATAGACTGAAGTTATCATCCCACCTCAGCTCCTGGGTAGCTGCGAATACAGGCCCACACCACTAAACCTGGCTAATTAAAAAATTTTTTTAGAGACTGGGCCTCACTGTGTCACCTAGGCTGCTCTCGAACTCCTGGACTCCAGCGATCCCGTCCGCCGGCTCAGCCTTCTGAGTAGCTGGGAGTACCACTGTGCCAGGCCGAACACAGAAATTTTAAAATAAATGTCACAATTCACTGTGAAAGATACTTAGCCAGTTAGCAAATGAGTAAAGGACTTGAAAAGAACTCACGAAAACAACACAGAAAAATGCTCAGTCTTATTAATTACTATTACAGGTATCTATTATACGTAATTATACTTGGATGTCTAATAAGCAACTCAGACCTACCATGTTCAAAACCTAAATTTTTTTATGACAGGCTCTTGGCAGGGCGCAGTGGCTCACGCCTGTAATCTCAGCACTTTGGGAGGCCGAGGCAGGTGGATCACATGAGGTCGGGGGTTCAAGACCAGCCTGACCAACATGGAGAAATCCCGAGAGCAGTCTGACCAACAAGGAGAAACCCCGTCTCTACTAAAAATACAAAATTAGCCACGCATGGTGGCGCATGCCTGTAATCCCAGCTACTTGGGAGGCTGAGGCAGGAAAACTGCTTGAACCCGAGAGGTGGAGGTTGCAGTGAGCCAAGGTTGTGCCACTGCACTCCATCCAGTCTGGGCAACAAGAACGAAACTCCGTTATCAAAAAAAAAAGAGTCTTGCTCTGTCACCCAGGTTGGAGTGCAGGGGCACAATCACAGCTCACCGCACCCTCAACTTCCTGGGCTCAAAGGATCCTCCCAGCCTCAAGGGAACCTCCATCTCAGCCTCTCAAGTAGCTCGGATTACAGAAACGTGCTACCACATCCAGCTAATTTTTTGTGTTTTTTTAAGAAATGGAGTCTCACTGTGTTGAACAGGCTGATCTTGGACTCCTGGACTCAAGAGATCCTTTCGCTTCGGCCCCTCAAAGTGTTGGGATTATAAGTGTGAACCACCACACCCAGCCAAAACTGAAAAACTGAATTCCTATTTCCCACCCCATTTCCAAATCTATTCCCAATCTGTATCTTCCCAACTAAATAAATGGTTCCTCCATACATTTAGTTCAGGAGTTGGTAAACGTTTTCTGCAAAGGGCCAAATGAGAATTATTTTAATCTCTGCAGACCATACAATCTGTCATAACTAATCAATGATGCTGTTGTAGTGGGAAAGCAGCCACAGTTAAGTGCCAGACTTGGGATTCAAACCATAGCACTCTGGCTCCACACTCCAGGTTTTAACTACATTCTCCAAACAAAACTGCCTTCACCAACCCTTGGTGGGGTTTGGATTCACAATCCCTGCTTTAGAATACTAATCTTTTATCCTTTAGAATACACTATAAAATTGCATAAATTCTAAAATCAGAACTAGATTAAATTTACAAAGGCACATGAACAGAGAGTTCAGAAAAAAATGAGAAAACAAAAACATGATTAGGTGATAGCCTCATTTTCCTTTTGTTACACATTACTGAGACAGTAAATTTTAAAATGGGCCGGGCACAGTGCCTCACATCTGTAATCCTAGCACTTTTGGAGGCTGAGCTGGGAGGCCTGCTTGAGGCCAGGAGTTTGAGACGAGCCTGGGCAACAGGGTGAAACCCTATCTCTACCAAAAAAAAAAAAAGATAATAATTAGCCAGGCATGGTGGCACGCACCTGTATTCCCAGCTACTCAGGAGGATTGCTTGAGCCCAGGAAACTTGAGGCTGCAGTGAGCCATGACCATGCCACTGCACTCCAGCCTGAGTGGCAGAGTGAGACTCTGTCTCTTAAAACTTAGGTGGTAGGGAAATCAGCAAAACTTTCGTGTGAAGAAAAGGAATGGTACAGAAGAGCAATGGCTGGGAACAACTGATAGGTATGAATTAAAAGTTGAAATATGTGAAGAAAAGCTTTCCAGAAAAACAGTATAGCACAAGTAAAAAAAACATTCTAGAACAGTAAAGTCTGACTGGAGAAAACAAGGCTGGAGAAGTAAAATGAGGGGTCTGAGTCTGGCAGGTCTATAATCCTCTGATGAAGACCTTAAAATATGTATGCAAAACTTAGTTACAGGTTACAAGCAAGAGTAGTATAATAAAAAACAGCTCTAAGTAAGAATAACCTAGGGAAAGTAAACAGAAAGCAATAAAGGAATAATATTTTTCAGGAAAGTAAACTATTAAGGCAACTGCAGTATAAAATAGTATAAACATGTTCTAAGGAGCTAATCAGGTGGTAGAATCACAAAATGTTTAAAATATGTACCAACTCAGAACATCAATACTGAACTCATTCTAAAAATAACTTCAGTCATCTTCTAAATCTAATAATGAAGTCCAAATGCACATGAGCACTATATAATAGCATCTAGTCGACTATGGCATTGTGACACACTATGACAGTTATAAAGAACGAAATATTACTGAAGCAGCCACAGTATCCAAGTTTATACATGATTTGTTCTTACAAATTATAACCGATTATACATTATATTTAATACTACCATGGGCCAGGCACAGTGGTTCGCGCCTGTAATCCCAGCACTTTGGGAGGCTGAGGCGGGCCGATCACTCGAGGTCAGGAATTTGAGACTAGCCTGGCCAACATGGTGAAATCCGTCTCTATTAAAAATACAAAAATTAGCTGGAGCTGGTAGCACATGCCTGTAATCCCAGCTACTAGGGAGGCTGAGGCAGGAGAATTGCTTGACTCGGGGTGGAGGTTGCAGAGACTTGAGATCGCACTACTGCATTCCAGCCTGGGTAACAAAGCACAACTCTGTCTCAAAAATAAAAATAAAATAAAATACAACTAAAAAAAAGAAAAAGTAACCTATTGTTACCTTGGAGAATTAAAAAAATAAACATATAAAAAAAAGAGGCTGGGGTTGGGCGCGGTGACTCACGCCTGTAATCTCAGCACTTTGGGAGGCTGAGACAGGTGGATCATGAGGTCAGGAGATCGAGACCATCCTGGCTAACTCCGTCTCTACTAAAAAAGACAAAAAAAAATTAGCCAGGCGTGGTGGTGGGCACCTGTAGTCCCAGCCGAGATGGCCTCACTGCACTCCAGCCTGGGCAACAGAGCAAGACTCTGTCTCAAAAAAAAAAAAGAGGCCAGGCACAGTGCCTCATGCCTGTTATCCCAGCACTTTGGGAGGCTAAGGCGGGCAGATCACCAGGTCAGGAGTTCCAGACCAGACTGGCCAGCATGGTGAAACCCCACCTCTAATAAAAATACAATAAATTAGTTGGGCATGGTGGCACACGCTTGTAATCCCAGCTACTTGGGAGGCTGAGGCAGGAGGATTGCTTGAACCCAGGAGGCAGAGGTTGCAGTGAGCTGAGATCACACCACTGCATTCCAGCCTGGGTGACAGAGCAAGAATTTGTCTCAAAAACAAAACAAAAACAAAAAAACAAAACTGAATACTATCAGCACTTTCTCACTCTGAGGGGATTTTCTGAAGAGAATCTAACATGCTCTGGCTAGGAATAAGATTGTTATGCCTATGAACATCATCTGTCAAGGGTATTAGCATGTAAAAAGTTAAGGGTCACTGTTCTACTACTACCTTTTTTTTTTTTCTTTAAAGCCTTTCACCCCTTTAAAGCCTCTTCTCAGTAGAAAAACACCATGATAGGGTCAGGAAATCAGAGGCACTGAATCAAATCAGGATCTGTCCTTGCAGAGAGAAGGTAATAGATACTGAGTGATTTCAGCCTCTTTATCAGTGAGGAAGGAGTGACTGGATAATAGGACACCATCTTCTCCAGTACAGGACAGGTACATGTAATTTCTCTTCTACTTTACCACGATTTAAGTTACTGCAATAAATATTCTGACTACCATAGAAATGTAGCAAAAAGATTACCCACCATCATTTAGGGCTTCAATAGCAGCCACTTTTTTATCATTTGCCTGATCCATCATCTCCTCCGTTATCTAGGAAGAAAATAAAAGTCCTCTTAGAACTGGTAGAGAGAGTGTGGCTCCAGTGGCGCAATCGGTTAGCGCGCAGTACTTATAAGAACTGGTAGAGAGAGAGAGAAGGAAGCAATTCGTACTTTCTTAGGGATGAGGTGCAGTCACAATACCCATTTTCATTCATTCTTCTCTAGTCTCCAGAGAACAAAGAGACAATTATGATAACTCATTAGTGAGAAATTACATATGAGTTTTAACTTTTTACACAAAACAAATTTCACTCCTACACTCTGCCTGAGACATAACCTTTGCTTAACCTTCCCGTCCAACCAAGGCATACCACCTCCTTCCCAGCTATCCATAAACATTAAACCCAATCTCCTCACAGAGATAACTAGCTCCTTTTAGGTTTGAATTCTCAGAAGAGAAAGGTCTCATTCTTTTGTTCCCACAAACAACTACTGAGCACTATATATATATAGATAGACCAAACACTGTAGAAGATGCTGACAGTATAAAGATTAGTTAAGAACAAGAACATGTGCATCTGGGCAACAGAGGGAGATCCCATCTCTCCAAAAAAAAAAAAAAAGAAAAAAAACCAAGCTGGGCATGGTGGCACATGCATCTGGTCCCAGCTACTCAGGAGGCTGACTTAGGAGGATCACTTGAGCTCAGGAAGTCAAGGCTGTAGTGAGTCGTGATTGTGTCACTGCACTCCAGCCTGGGTGACACAGAGCAAGACCATGTCTCACCCTACCCCTGCAAACAAAAAGAACAAATACTTATAGCAAACGTCCTCCTAAAATGGAAAGCTCAGGAGATCTTTAACCACAGGAAAAAAATACACAACTCATGCCTGTAATCTCAGCACTTTGGGAGGCCGAGGCAGGTGGATCCCTCGAGCCCAGGAATTCAAGACCAACCTGGGCAACATGGCAAAACCTCGTCTCTACAAGAAAATAAACAAAAAATAAATATTAAAAATTATTTTTTCTTTATTTAAAGACAGGGTCTACTTCTGTCACCCAAGCTCCAGTGCAGTGGTGCAATCACGGCTCACTGCAACCTCCATCTCCTGGGCTCAGCCTCCCCTCACATGTAGCTGGAACTACAGGCTCGCACCCAGCTAAATGTTTTGCATTTTTTTATAGAGACGGGTTTTCGTCATGTTGCCCAGGCTGGTCTGGAACTCTTGGACTCAAGTGATTTGCCTGCCTCAGCCTCCCAAAGTGCTGGAATTAGAAGCATGAGCCGCCACTCCTGGCTGCAATTTTATTTTGAAGGTAATGCAGGACATAGGATACAAAGTCTATACTCAGAGGAAAAGAATCTATGTGGTCTAACCAGACACCTTCCAAAATAAATCTGAAACTCCAAATGCCAACACCGGCAAGCATAATGGTATAAACCTGTCCTACAGAAACGGACAGTTGAGTAGTGAGATCAAAAGAACTTCCCCTGAAAATTCAGAGCCACAGGCCAGCCTTTCATCTGGAATTCATTCAATTATCAAAGTAACTGGAACAAACAAAAAAACATCATGCTGAGAATTTCAAGGGGGGCCTTGAGTTGGTAGCACCAATTCAGAGACTTGATGGAAGCAATCACCTTCTTAACTAGGCCTCAAAAATTTTCTACAGGCTAAGTTCCAAAGAACACATTTTCAAAATATCACACACAACACACAAACACACACATCATAAAGTAAACAAGGTACTTTAATGAGCTAGAGCCATGAATAATAACAGAGTAAGACTAGCAAAGAGTTCAACAAGGAATTGAATGTGTTTAATAAAAGTAAATTCTGAAAATGAGTAATGAGCAAAAGACTTCTAAATAACCAAGTAGACTTCAAAAAGAGTTGAAGTACCAAAATGAAGAACACAAGCACTCCAATTCAAACATCAATGGAACAGAGAAAGCATAGACTGCTTTTCAGCAGTGATAAAGAAATGAAACTTAATAATGAAAAAGTCTTAATATAACCTGGGATTCAGAATTAAGAGCATAAAGTAAACAGGAAGGAGGCAGTATCTGAATGAAATAACAGCTGAAAATATTCTAGAGCTAAAGAAAGTTAACCCTAGAATTTGAGGGTCAACGAATCCCAAGCAGGATAAATAAAAAATTATAAACCTAGACACATCATAAAAGAAGCAACACTATCAATAAACGTAACATTTAACCTTTAAAGTTTCCTTTGACAAATGGTGACAGAAAGTGCTTACATTTGTTCTTAACAAAAATGCACAAGACTTAGGTCTGGTGCAGCAACTCACACCTGTGATCCCAGCACTTGGGGAGGCCAGGAGTTTGAGGCTTTGTCTCTACTAAAAATTTTAAAAATAAAAATAAAGGGGCACCTTGAGCCCCTGGGCTCAAGGGTGCAGTGAGCTATGATTGTACCACTACACTCCAGCCTGGATGGAAGAGTGAGACTCTGTCTCAAAAAAAAAAAAAAAAAAGCACAAGACTTATGGGGAACATGTTAGTAAGTTATTAAAACATTTTAAAAACACCTAAAAATTAGGCAGATAACATTATTTATGGATACTTTATCTCAATGGTGAGGAGATATATCTTTTCCCGAACTTGATTTAGATTTAAGACAATTCTAAAAAAGGGAAAAAAAAACAATGGGGGGGGGAGACTTGATCAACCTATTTCTAAAATTTACTTGGAAAAACAAAAAGTCAAGAACAGCTAAAAGACTAAAACGTTTTGGGGGTCCTTGTTCTACAAAATAACAAGACAGTATCAAACGATGTGGCATTAGTGAACAGAAAAAAAATAGACAAGCAGAACAACAGAGTCCTCAAACAGACCCACAATACTCGGAAACAGTGTATTTCAGTACTGGTGGGACCAGCAGACTAAAGGTGAAAGGTGAGTGTATAAAGTGTTCAGAAAAGAAAAAACAATGCACTACAGTGATTATAATCATAAAGTAATAAAGCAGAAAATATCTGCATTAAAAGATGCTATTTTTGAAACAACATGAAGATGAGTGAAGATGAGTCACAAACTAGTAGCAAATACATGCGGCACCAGCAACAAATTATTAGCCTCCAGAATACTGAAACAAAATACAAAGCAGTAAGAAAAAGATCCAGCAAAAAGAGGAAAAAGAGTTTAAACAGGACTTCGCAAATGCCGGTGAATGGCCAATAAACATTTAAATAGGCCGGGCGTGGTGGCTCAAGCCTGTAATCCCAGCACTTTGGGAGGCCGAGAGGGGCGGATCACGAGGTCAGATCAAGACCATCCTGGCTAACACGGCGAAACCCCGTCTCTACTAAAAAAAAAAGTACAAAAAACTAGCTGGGCGAGGTGGCGGGCGCCTGTAGTTCCAGCTACATGGGAAGCTGAGGCAGGAGAATGGCGTAAACCTGGGAAGCGGAGCTTGCAGTGAGCTGAGATCCGGCCACTGCACTCCAGCCCGGGTGACAGAGCAAGACTCCGTCTCAAAAAAAAAAAAAACAAAAACAAAAACAAAAAAAGCCCACACATTTAAATATGCTCAGCCTTGTTACGAATCAGGAAAATGCAATTTTTCTTTTTTTTTTAAATAGAGAGTTTTGCTCTGTCACCCGGGCTGGAATGGAGGGGTGCAATCTCGGCTCACTGCAATCTCTGCCTCCGGGCTCAAGTGATTCTCCTGCCTCAGCCTCCCGAGTAGCTGGGATTACAGGCGTGCACCACCATGCCCGGCTAATTTTTGTATTATTAGTAGAGACAGGGCTTCACCATGTTGGCCAGGCTGGTCTCAAACTCGTGACCTCAGATATCCACCCACCTCAGCCTCCCAAAGTGCTGGGATTACAGGTGTGAGCCACCGTGTCTGGCCAGGAAAATTAAAAGCCAAAAAAAGATACCATTTCCCACAATACTGGCAAAGATGAAATTTGGTAGTATCAAGCTTTGAGGATAAAAACCAATCTTTTAAAACTGCTATTACTATATTACAGAGTTTCTCAACTGTTTTATCAGACACCAAGGAGCCTTTTTAGACATCTTCTCCTCATTTCCACATCCCCATTTTTAATACCACAGATACACTACATATTAATATTCTATGAGTCTTTGGAGTACCACTAACCACTGTAATATGTAGAATTTTTTTTCAAGCCCTCCTCCCAAGAACCAATTTTCACTCCCTTGAGGGCCCGTTATGACAAAACCATTTTGGAATACGATTTGGCATTAGATATTCCATTAAGAGCAATTCCACTAGTAAATATGTATTTTAAGTGTCTAGTAGATATGTATTTTAAGTGAATTCTGCCTTACAGTGCAAGCAAGCAGTCACACCACATGCAAACTTAAAAAACAGATAAAACAGAAAGTAACAGTATTTATTTTCACAAGTATTTTAAGTAGTAAAATACAATGCTTGCCTAAATGCCTGAAGTCAGAGAAAGATTTACTACGCACTTTTCCTGGAAGAATCGTGTCATAAAATAATTGCAACAAGAGGACCTTTCACGTTTCTTAGAATAAGCAGGAAAGCAGGAAATCAAGTCACCGAACTTACCTCTGCATTTTCATCTCCCATTTCTTGAGGAGAATCAGTGTCTGGTTCAATCACACCTTCTTTATCAATTTCTGCCAAAGTTGAGAAAATCACAATAATACCTGCACTGTGCAATACAGTAGCCACTCCCAAGATTATTAAAAATGGACTATTTTATTTTAATTAATTTTGATTTAAATATTGATGCATTTTAAAGTATGTTCCCATTAAACATTTCATTGCTTTGGTAAGACTACAAGTACGTTAACTGTCACATCATGTGAGATATTTATCATCATCAGGTTGTAGGGGGTTGTTGGCATGTGCAGTTTCTAGTATTACACATAAATATACCACTGATTTAGTCTTTGTATATAAATACACCATCTATTTAGTCATTATCAACAAACTGATTTAGTTCAAATAATTTTATTCTACACACTGACATACTATACGTTTTTCAAAAATACTTTATGTAGGTAACACAAGCTACAGCGATACTTTAATGTAAATCAAAATATTTTAATATAATTATCTTCATTACTTTCCTTTTTTAAAATTAAAATATTTGGGGGGGGCACAGGATCTTACTATGTTGTCCAAGAAATGCTCTCACCTCAGCCTCCCAAAGCACTAGGATTCCAGGCATGAGCCACTGTACCTGGTCCCTAATTACTTTCATTTTTAAAAGTAGCAGGCCGGGCGCGGTAGCTCAAGCCTGTAATCCCAGCACTTTGGGAGGCCGAGACAGGCGGATCACGAGGTCAGGAGATCGAGACCATCCTGGCTAACCCAGTGAAACACCATCTCTACTAAAAAAATACCAAAAAAACTAGCTGGGCAAGGTGGCGGGCGCCTGTAGTCCCAGCTACTTGGGAGGCTGAGGCAGGAGAATGGCGTACATCCGGGAGGTGGAACTTGCAGTGAGCTGAGATCCAGCCACTGCACTCCAGCCTGGGCGACAGAGCGAGACTCCGTCTCAAAAAAAAAAAAAAAAAAAAAATAACATGGACAAATTTTAATTTTAAAATAAAGGCTTACTACTGATGCAGCATCAAGTACCAAGGCTAGATTTAAAAATATATTTAGTTTCCATATATACAGTAGTAGTGACCAAGGCTAGTATTTACAACCATAACAGTGAAGATTGAAAAGCAGTATCTTGCAAGTTTCATGTTAAATGACAACTGTGATTTGTTGCAAGAGGAAAACATGAGTTTTATGTATTTATATATATACACACATACCATTTAAAAATATTTGCAAATAGTTAATTTGATAAGAAGTTTCCTTAGTCAAAAAAAAAAAAAAAGGACTTAAAATCACCCACCTAAAATCAGAATTGGTGTCCAGCAACAAAACTTCTGATGCATGACTGACAAATAAATTATATTGTATACATATAGCATACGTGATGTTTTAACATACAAGCACATCTCTTTTTTTGAGATGGAATTTCGCTTTTGTTGCCCAGGTTGGAGTGCAGTGGCACAATCTTGGTTCACCGCAACCTCTGCATACCAGGTTCAAGTGATTCTTCTGCCTCAGTCTCCTAAGCAGCTGCGATTACAGGCATGTGCCACCATGCCTGGCTAATTCTGTATTTTTAGTAGAGACGGGGTTTCTTCATGTTGGTCAGGCTGGTCTCGAACTCCCGACCTCAGGTGGTCCGCCTGTCTCAGCCTCCCAAAGTGCTGGGATTATAGGTGTGAGCCACTGCCTGGCCTCAGGCATACCTCATTTTATTGTGTTTCACTTTACTGCACCCCACATAATGAAATGATTCCCACCCCATCATATTAATAACCTATGCATCTCACATATTTATTTATTTTTGGTTAGAACACTGAAGATCTAGTCTCTTAGCAAATTTCAAGTACACAGTATTATAGTCATGCTGTATACTGGATCTCTGGAATTCATTCAGATTGTAGCTGAAAGTTTATGCCCTTTAACAGTGTAAAAAAAATTTAATCAATTTTTAACAGTAACTAAGCTTGTCTAACCGTCAAAGTTTGATTTGTACACAAAAAGGAAAACACTTTTGGGTGGAGAGTTGGTTAAAAACTTTATTGTAGTTTTAGAAACTGCTAGAAAGTAAGACTAAAAAGGCATTTTATAAAAAGTAAAAGATCTTCAATTTTGCATTCGAACAACTGCCAATAGAATATAAGAACTCTAACGATATCAAAGATCATTTCATTCAGGCCAAGCGTGGTGGCTCACGCCTATAATCCCAGAACTCTGGGAGGCCAAGGCGGACAGATCACCTGAGGTCAGGAGTTTGAGACCAGCCTGCCCAACATGGTGAAACCCTGTCTCTCCTGAAAATACAAAAAAATTAGCCAGACATGGTGGCACACACCTATAGTCCCAGCTACTCGGGAGGCTGAGGCAGGAGAATCGCTTGAACCCAGGAGGGAGCGGTTGCAGTGAGCCGAAATTGTGCCACCACACTCCAGCCTGGTTGGCAGAGCAAGACTCAAGACTCAAAAAAAAAAAAAGATTCAAAGTTTGAAACATTTCAAGTACTTTTCTTTTTTTTTTCTTTTTGAGACAGAGTCTTGCTCTGTCGCCCAGGCTGGAGTGCAGTAGCCGGATCTCAGCTCACTGCAAACTCCGCCTCCTGGGTTTACGCCATTCTCCTGCCTCAGCCTCACGAGTAGCTGGGACTACAGGCGCCCGCCACCTTGCCCGGCTAGTTTTTTGTATTTTTTTTAGTAGAGACGGGGTTTCACCGTGTTCACCAGAATGGTCTCGATCTCCTGACCTTGTGATCCGCCCGTCTTGGCCTCCCAAAGTGCTGGGATTACAGGCTTGAGCCACCGCGCCTGGCCTCAAGTACTTTTCTTTAGGTTCTGTGATATAAGAGATTTCCCAATTGATAAACTGGGGTATACTTATACCCCAAAGGACTTTCAAATTCATGAAGAAATTTTGTCAATTTGTGGTAAAAACCCAACCAAACTCATAGCACAGATAACAATTCCTCTAAATATGAACCAGTTTTATCAACATGGTTGTAAGTACTAAACAAATACTATTTTTTGGTACTCAATTCAGTTACAGGAAAACTTTTGGCTGGGCGTGGTGGCTCACATCTGTAATCCCAACACTTTGGGAGGCCAAGGCAGGTGGATCACCTGAGATCAGGAATTCAAGACCAGCCTGAACAACATGGCGAAACTATCTCTACAAAAAAATACAAAAATTAGCTGGTCTGGTGGCTCACACCTGAAGTCCCAGCTACTCAGGAGTCTGAGATGGGAGGATCACCTGAACCGCAGGTGAGCCATGATTGCACCACTGCCCTCCAGCCTGGGTGACAGAGACCCTGTCTCAGAAGAAGAAAAGAAGAAAAGAAAATTAGAATAGATGTAAAAAACATTGAAAATAAAACAGCACATTCGGCCACCCATAGATTACTTTCAGATTTTTTTCTATGCTTATCATTTTTTTAACCCAAATCAGATCTAAATGAGATATTTTTTCCATAGTTAACAACCTTCTTCCCATTTCAGTCAGTTGTCATCCCATCTCACACCCAGACAGCATCCAACCTTTGTCATTTTAAGGCAGACAGGTGTGACAAACAAGGCTATCTTCATGTGAAGGCAGACCCCTGCAGACAATGCCTGGTGGAGTCTTCAATGGGCCCTCTCTACTGCCTTCCCAAAGCCATAGGTCCCAGCTCTGTGCCCCCTGGAATCAGCCCAGAGTTAGGGGTACCCAGAGAAGGTGCTGCTTCAAGACCCCCATGGGCCCATCCACCTCAGACAGGTGCTTTCCTTTGCTGCCAGAAGCTGGGCACCCACCCCCTCTCAGGCTAGCCCAGGGCCCAGCTGGGCTCTGAACTAGGGGAGGGGAGGTGGAGGCACTGGTAACACTCAGATGGAGAGAAGGTAAGGGAAAACCCAGGGCACTGAGTCTGGAAAGCAGGATTCTTAGGTGTGGAGTTTGGGGGAGAAGCTGAGCCTCTTTCTGCCTGACTGGGGTCCTTTCTGCTTGACAGGTTCTCTGTGCAATTATGTGTGCCTGCTGGGGTGGGGGTAGGTGTTTGACTGAGACTGCCTGCTCTTGTAAGAATCTATTCTAACGGACTGGGTATGGTGGCTTATGCCAGTTATCCCAGCAATTTGGGAGGCCAAGGCAGGCGGATCACCTGTAGTCAGGAGTTCAAGACCAGCCTGGTCGACATGGTGAAACCCGTCTGCACTAAAAATACAAAAATTACTCTGGTGTGGTGACAGGCACCTATAGTCCCATCTACTTAGGAGGCTGAGACAGGAGAATCACTTGAACCTGGGAGGCAGAGGTTGCAGTGAACCAAGATCGCACCACTGCACTCTAGCCTGGGTGACAAAATGAGACTCTCAAAATAATAA
>NW_012120154.1:387507-406328 GCF_000951035.1 Colobus angolensis palliatus | reverse complement strand
AAAAAAAAACCAAAAAAAAAAAAAACCAAAAAAAATACTGATTACACATGTCAATATTTCAACAAATATGACATTAATATCTGAATTTATTTCATCTGTTTCCTTTTACTTTCTAAAATGTGACTATTAGAACATTCTAAGTTTCATATGTGCCATTATATTTCTATTACACAGTGCTGATTTAAGTCACTTTAATAAAAATCAACAAAGGATCACATCATAGGTTTTCAAATATAAACCAACTACCATCTCCTCACCTAGATCACTTTCCTCACTTGATGGTTCGTCTGCCTTTAAGTCTTCCTCCACCTTCTTACTATCAGGTTTTTCTTCCTAGCAAAGGGAAGGCAAACAGTATCAGTATTTAATAATATACCCAATATTTATACTAATTTCTACAAATGTATGTATAAGCTGTTCAAATATGGCCAGGCATGGTGGCTCATGCCTGGAATTCCAGCACTTTGGGAGGCTGGGGTGGGTGGATCATTTGAGGTTAGGAGTTCAAGACCAGCCTGGCCAACATGGTGAAACCGTCTCTACTAAAAATACAAATTAGCTAGACGTGGTGGTGCACACCTGTAATCCCAGCCACTTGGGAGGCTGAGGCAGGACAATCACTTGAACCTGGGAGGCAGAGGTTGCAGTGAGCCAGGATCATGCCACTGCACTCCAGCCTGGGTGACAGAGCAAGACTTTGTCTCAAAAACAAAAAAACTGTTCAAAATAAAGTTTGAACATTGACAATGAACAGTTTAGAGATTACAAATAGCCTCATGTCCACTCACATTATGTTTTATTGTCAAATTTAGTAAAAATCTTTATAAGGGTTTTTGAGTTTTGGAACTGCAAATAAGAACCTGTGGAACTATAATAATAAACAATGAAAATTCAAAGAATTTAAAAGTGCACATGACATTATAGAAAGCAACATTTTCTTCCCATCCTATAAGTAATCAGTGTGGTTTCTTGTATATCCCATTCTAGGATGGTCTCTCTGTATAAGAAACAACTCTATCCTTTGTCTTTTGCCTTTAACAATGCTGTGTATCTTGTGAATTATATACCATTATCAGCCTATCTTCACCTATTCACTCAACCATATATCATTAACCAGTTTTTTAGGTTGCTTCCCTGTTACTTAAAACATTAGAACCAAGGCCGGGCGTGGTGGCTCATGCCTGTAATCCCAGCACTTTGGGAGGCCAAGGTGGGCAGATCACAAGGTCAGGAGATTGAGACCCTCTTGGCTAACATGGTGAAACCCCATCTCTACTAAAAACACAAAAAAATTAGCCGGGTGTGGTGGTGGGCACCTGTAGTCCCAGCTACTCAGGAGGCTGAGGCAGGAGAATCGCATGAACCTGGGAGGCGGAGCTTGCAGTGAGCCGAGATCGCGCCACTGCACTCCAGCCTGGGCGATAAGAGCGAGACTCCATCTCAACCAAAAAAATTAAAAATTAAAAATTAAAAAAAAAAAAAGAACCAAAGATCTACCTTGTCACAAAATATTTGTTGAGTCCTTATAAAATGTGCAAAGTCTAGCTATTCTAGAATATACTGAAAAAACCAGTCATAACTCTAATTTAGAATGTTTTTCTTACAAAAAATTTTCAGCTGACACATAGGTTAAATGTAATTTTGCCTTCATATGCATTTGCCAAATGGCAAAATATCTACGGCTCAGAAAATACCACTCTGATAAATGACTCTTTTAAAAAAAGGTAACTACTTTTTGGGCTTTTGCTTACCTTTTCTCATTCTCCTTCTTAACAGACATAACTTCTACTTTAAGATCCAAATAGATATCAATGTTTAAGTTTCTAAATAATAAAACAGCTAATTTTCTTATCAATTTAAGACAGCTAATCAGAAAATTTGCAAAAAAAAGTCTTTTAGATATGAAGGCAGAAGAGAGAAATAAAAAATTATGAAGAAAGCATTCTTGGCCAGGTGCTGTGACTCACACCTTAGTCCCAGCACTTTGGGAGGCTGAGGCGGATGGATCACTTCAGGTCAGGAGTTCCAAACCAGTTTGTCCAACACCGCAAAATCCCCATTTCTACTAAAAATAGAAAAATTAGCCGGGCATTGTGGCATGCACCTGTAATCCCAGATACTCGGGAGGCTGAGATAGGAGAATCGCCTGAACCCAAGTAGGCTGACGTTGCAGTGAGCCGAGAGTGCACCACTGCACTCGGACCTGGGACACAGTGAGACTTTGTCTCAAAGAAGAAAAACAAACAAACAAAAGAAAAGAAAACGTTCTTAAACATGTATTTTCCCCTTCATCTGTCTCTCAACTTCAGCTACTGGTAGCCTTCTCCTAATCTTACACATCCTTTAAGCAAATATGCTAACCTAACACCATGACTCACATTCAGAAATATTACTCAGGTAGTAGAGCAAAAAAATTAAATTCCTGACCTGGGATACTTCTTCATTTACTCTGCAAATAATAAATAAAGTACTTACAATGTATATGACACACTGTAAGGCAATGATGAAGACTACGGATGCATACCATCAAGGAGCTTACCACTTACAGGCCATACATGTAACTTTTATTGTCATGCATTCTAAAACAGTGAACATCCAACCCTAAATTCTCAGTTCTAAATCAGAATCCAGCGAACTCGGTCTACAAAGTTTATAAAGACAAAGAGGTCTTAAAAGATCTTATTTCCAAGTGATCTTGGGGAAATCAGGAGCGATAATTGGAGAGCAGCAGCTTAAAAACAACCCCTAAGAAATCTTATAGTACTTTATCATGAAACATACAAATGAAATTAAAACTTACCTTGGTATTTTCTTCTGATTTAGCTTTCTGAGTAGCAGGTGGTACTTTACCCCCCATGCTTGAAGAAGAGGAGAAAAAAGAAATTTGTTTAGAAAATTAAAATTCACTGTCACGCAATCTGTTTATACCTAAAAAATAATGTTAGACATTTAGATGACTACCTTTTCAAAATTCAAAAGTAAACTCTCAATTAATCTGAATCTGTGGTATTATTATGGTCAAATTTTTTCCAGCTTAAAATTTTATTTATTTTTAGGCTACTGGCTAATGAACCCCTTTCTTTGCCTCAGTGAGTCTAATAAACATAATTTATAGCTTCTCTGTGCCTCTTCCCAGAGAAAAAGAGGTAGATATGTCAACACGGAATGACAAAATCACTTGTAGAAGCTGGTAACTTAGAATTCAACTCAGTAGGTATATTTGAATCCAAAATTTGAAACTTGAAATAAGAGTAGTTCAATTAAATTCAAATATGCAGTTTATGAAATAATTATGCAGTCATGATATAATAATTCAAAATGTTTATTTCTTGTGACTGAGACCTACAAGGACTTTTCTTTCTTATATTTGCATGCCCGTCACATTATACATTTTCTTCTTACACACCCCTCCCGACCTCATCCATTAATACTTTCTCCTGGCCCTACAAACTCTTCTTTCCCAAATAGTCCAGGCCAACACAATTCATTAGAAGCAAATAACTATAAGAGGAAGAAAAAAAATACAAAGTGGCCAGGCACAGCAGCTCACGCCTGTAATCCCAGCACCTTGGGAGGCTGAGGTAGGCAGATCACCCGAGGTGGGGAGTTTGAGACCAGCCTGACCAGCATGGAGAAACCCTATCTCTACAAAATTAGCCAGGCGTGGTGGCGCATGCCTGTAATCCCAGCTACTTGGAAAGCTGAGGTAAGAGAATTGCTTGAACCTGGGAGGCAGAGGTTGCAGTGAGCCAACATGGCATCATTACATTTCAGCCTGGGCAACAAGAGTGCAACTCCATCTCAAAAAACAAACAAACAAACAAAAACCACAAAGAATTAGCATTACATGCTCCAATTTGGTGCAGACACCATAGCATATGGGCTACCTGCAACATGCCAGTTACTACAATGGTTGATAGATTTGAGAACACTTCACAACAATTGGAAGCAACACAGACATTATTAAAATTTGCCTTAAAAACAAAGAAAAAAGACTAACCCCACCACCGCTGGCCTTCGCAGGACACCATGAAAAACACAGTCCAAACCTTCTCTCCTGTCAACAGCGGCCAGCCCCACAACTACGAGATGCTCAAGAAGGAGCATGAGGTGGCTGTGCTGGGGGCGCCCCACAACCCTGCTCCCCAGATGTCCGCCATGATCCACATCCGCAGTGAGACCTCCGTGCCCGACCACATCGTCTGGTCCCTGTTCAACACCCTCTTCATAAACCCCTGCTGCCTGGGCTTCATAGCATTCGCCTACTCCATGAAGTCTAGGGACAGGAAGATGGTTAGCGACCTGACTGGGGCCCTGGACTGTGCCTCCACCGCCAAGTGCCTGAACATCTGGGCCCTGATTTTGGGCATCCTCATGACCATTCTGCTCATCATCATCCCAGTATTGATCTTCCAAGCCTATTGACAGATCAGGAAACATCATTCAGGCCAGGAGCTCTGCCCATAACCTGTATCCCATGTGCTCCACCTTCCATTCCTCGCCCTGCCCCTGGAGCCGAGTCCTGTATCAGCCCTTTATCCTCACACACTTTTCTAAAATGGCATTCAATAAAGTGTAAATGTTTAAAAAAAAAACAAAAAACAAAAAGTCATTAACTATGTAAAACAAGGGATATACTAACTTTGAAAACAGAAAGGGTTGATTCTTTTTTTTTTTTTTTGAGATGGAGTCTCGCTCTGTCACCCAGGCTGGAGTGCAGTGGCGTGATCTTGGCTCACTGCAACCTCTACCTCCTGGTTTCAAGTGATTCTCCAGCCTCAGCCTCCCAAGTAGCTGGGATTACAGGCGCATGCCACCACACCTGGCTAATATTTTGTTTTAGTAGAGACGGGGTTTCACCATGTTAGCCAGAATGGTGTCGATCTCCTGACCTTGTGATCTGCCCGCCTCAGCCACCCAAAGTGCTGGGATTACAGGCGTGAGCCACCAGGCCTGGCCTGATTCTTTGTAACTAGAGTTGTCATATCTACATTTACATTCATTTCAATTGGGTGGAATTTGTGGCCATAAGGGTATGTGCAGGTTGAATTTAAATGAGTATCAGTTTTCCGAAGTTCTTTTATCAATTTACACTTTTATCAGCAACCCATGAGAATTCCAACTGTTCCACCCCTTGGCCAACACTTGGCTATTGTCCATCTTTTTTTTAGCCATTCTGATAGGTGTCTACTGGCATCTCATTGCGGTCGAGTCCCTTTTCATGTATTTACTGCTCATTTAAAAAGATTTTTTTTGTAAAGTTCAACTCTCTTCCAGCTTTCTAAAAGATTGTCTTTATTTATTTGAACGTGTCGTTTGTATATTCTGCATATGAACCCCTTGTCAGCTTTATGTGTTGCAAATATTTTCTCCTACCATGTGGCTTGCCTTTTCACTCTTTTAGTATAATCTGAGGATCCCAATATGAAGCAAAAGTATAAATGCAAAGTAGCAAATGGAACGAAAAGAACAGAATTTGTAATTTCTTATAAGCACCATTCAAAGAAAATGTGCCTACTTTTCCCATCATGCTTAATATGATAGAAAAAAATGTTACTCAGTACCCTTAATACGGAATAGCTCCCACGTCAACAATAAAGATTATATGATCCAAAACATCCTAATCTGCAATTCCGCAAAGTAAAATGATTTAATGATAAGGAACAGGCATACAGACACCACAAAATTCTTTTCTATGGAGATGCTACTTTGCGAAAGAGCACGGTAATCACCAGTCCTTTGTAGTCAAATTTTAATGAAGACACAAGGTTTCTTACACTATGTTCTTCCTAAGTTTCAAAATGCAGTGTCAGGAATGTATTCAGGGTGACATCCAGACATAGTATAACTTAACAGTACACTAACTTTGGGAAGTGATATTCCTGCCAAGAAATGTATTAAGCTAAATCCAATCCTCAGGGAAGGCCAGACAAATCCAAATTTAGAGAAAGTCTATAAAATAACTTGACTATAATATTCAAACTGTCAATATCATGAAACTCAAGGAAAGACTGAGGAACTATATCAGAATGGAGACTAGGTGACATGGCAACTAAATGCAACACATAAATCTGAGGATTAGATAGCATGCATGCATCAGTATTAGTTTTTTTTTTTTTTTTTTTTGAGACGGAGTCTTGCTCTGTCGCCCAGGCTGGAGTGCAGTGGCCGGATCTCAGCTCACTGCAACCTCCGCCTCCCGGGTTCACGCCATTCTCCTGCCTCAGCCTCCCGAGTAGCTGGGACCACAGGCGCCGGCCACCTCGCCCGGGTAATTTTTTTTTTTTTTGTATTTTTAGTAGAGATGGGGTTTCACCGTGTTAGCCAGGATGGTCTCGATCTCCTGACCTCGTGATCCACCCGTCTCGGCCTCCCAAAGTGCTGGGATTACAGGCTTGAGCCACCGCACCCAGCCAGTATTAGTTTTCTAAGTTTAATATCTGTATTGTAAAGACTGTAGGAAATACACACTCAGTGGTGGTGGTGGGGCATAATGTTGGCAGCTTACTTTCAACTAGTTCAGAAAAAATTTCTTTGTACCATACCTGCAATTTTTCTGAGCTAGAAATTGTTGCAAAAAAATAAAAACTTAAAAAAAAAAAAAGAGGATTTACTCATAAGCTAGATTTAGTTTCTCACATCCTAAATTCTAGTTAACTAATGGAAGAAAACACCAACTGGGAGGTACGAAATTTCAATTAATGCTTCCAAGCCTTAGAACAAGCTACTTTCTGGCCAAAAACTGCCACTTGGACTTTGCCACTACAGGCTTTTATGTTACACAATCAAGTAGGACCAGTGTAGGGACCTTTCTCACATAGTATCACACAAAACTTCATTCACAATTCTCTTAATTTGATAACCTTCTAATCTGCTTTGTGCTATGGTTATTTATACACATGTACAAAAGATTGGTTGCTACACTCTAAATCCTGTATTGAGGGTAGAAATGCATTCTGTTCATTTCCTTTACAATATTTAGAAAAGCCATGTGCCATGTACTGTGCTAGCGAGTAGAATACAAGACACTCTCTTTGATCTTAATTACCATCAAGTAAAGCCATGAAAGCACATAGAAGATACTAAATTGTTAAACGGGAGAAAACAGAGTGGGAGAATGCTTCTGTCTCTAAAATGGGGAAAACAAAAACATCTCAAAATACAGTTCTTGAAAAGAATAGTCTCCTGGATCCTCACTCACAACTAGTTCAGACTTTTAGTACTTCTCTTTGTGCAATTTAAAAGGTTGTTAAACTAATAAATCCTTATGTCAAATAAAACTAAGCTATAAACAATGCTAGTAATTACAACAAATAGGCAAATGTACTGTTCTTCAACAGCTAAGCCTATGAGAAACTGAGATGCTTTCAACTTGAGTAACCCTAACAGCAGGATCAGGCCTAGGAATACGTCTGGACCTAGAAGTCTCCGTACTCAGCCCCATCAGCCATAATCTTGAACTGCAGACTGATGAAAGCAGAGCGAGAAACGGACACAAACTCAAAGGCCTCAAGAGTTTATAAAAATCTTAGTTTAAATACAGAAATAAAGAGAAAAAGCTTCTATATTAAATATCTCAATTTAAGTTCAGAATAAAGTCTCTGCGTATGCCATGATGCTTCACCCCATACTTCAGCCAACTCAGGATGCCACGAGAATGTAAGTGAATCAGAAAGAAAAACTGGAATTACCTATGTTAAAATAAAGTCTATGACGATTTGTTGTTATTTTTTTGGGGGGGGGGAGATAGTAGTGCCTGACAAATATTTTGCAGACCTTCAACTGGAATTCTCTATATAGGCACAATCACTCCAGCACAAGTCAGGAGGACACTGTTCTTACGCGTTAATTTTTTCTTCTGGGTCTCCTCTTCCTCACTAGTAAGAATGGAACAAAAACATTGTATCCACTTAAAGTGGAGTCAGCTCTTGGAGCCAGCTATTTCTTCCTGTGATACTTGCTTACTTTACCTGGAATTTTAGAAAGAATTTATTAATTGCAGGTTCTTTCCTATAATTAGGATAAAAGCATACAAATATCTTAAAGGCTTTTGGATCATCAAGCTGTTCAATAGAGAAAACGACTAAAATCTAGCCCTCAATTCCTAATCCTGACATTTCCCGGTTGAGGAATTTGCAAAACAGACTTCTTAGCAATAGTCACAGTTACTATTAACATAATAATATTAAATAGTCTAGAATTTCACATATAAGTAAAAGCCTTTCAGTAGTTAAGACAATTGGGGAGTTAAAGATTGAAAAACTAATTAGAGGAAGGCCGGGCGCAGTGGCTCAAGCCTGTAATCCCAGCACTTTGGGAGGCCGAGACGGGCGGATCACGAGGTCAGGAGATCGAGACCATTCTGGCTAACACGGTGAAACCCCGTCTCTACTAAAAAATACAAAAAACTAGCCGGGCGAGATGGCGGCGCCTGTAATCCCAGCTACTCGGGAGGCTGAGGCAGGAGAATGGCGTAAACCCGGGAGGCGGAGCTCGCAGTGAGCGGAGATCGCGCCACTGCACTCCAGCCTGGGCGACAGAGCGAGACTCCGTCTCCAAAAAAAAAAAAAGAAAAACTACTTAGAGGAAAAAAATATACAACGTTGACAGATTGCAACGAGTTTTTTCCTTAGAACCAGCCTGTTGTTGATATTCTTTGAGCTACTTGGTAATCATGAGCTCATCTTCCCATACAAAAATATCAGGCTGGGTGAACTGGCTGACGCCTGTAATACCACCACTTTGGGAGGCAGGGGAGTCCTTTGATGCCAGGAATTCAAGACAAGCCTGGGTAACTTTACGTGACCCCCATCTCTACAAAAAAATTAAATTAGCCAAGTATGGTGGCTCGATCCTGCACTGTTAGCCACCTGGGAGGCTGAGGCAGGAGGATCGTCTGTGCGCAGGACTCAGAGGCTGCAGTGATCCCGCCACTGTATGCGGCCTGGATGATACAGCCAAACCCTGTCTCTAAAAGAGAAAAATCACTAAATAGATAAAGTTCACAATAGCACCTCTTAGGAGTCGCAATGGTCTGCATAGTTGCTACTTTTCCCTGTTTAGTGCAATTTGTATGTCATCGTTTCAGTTACTCATTAGTAATAACTTTTTAAAAAGTCATCTTAGGGAAGACTTCCTTCTCACTTTTTCTCTCTTCGGTGCTCCTTCAAAACGTAAAGTGTTAATTACTATTACATAGTAAATATCAAAACGAACTTTTGTGTTTATTCGTCTGTATCCCTAAATAGTACTTATACTGTTTCCTAGCACCATGCACAATGCCTTGGCAATTAACTCCTTGCACGTAGCGAAGTACTCTACAGTTAAAGACAACAAGAATACATCCTGGAAACATGCCAAGACTTAAAAAATTATTTTTCTCAGAAGTGTTTGGAGTGATAACACTGCCAAGTAACGGAGGTATAATAAGTGATTCTCAAGATAATTAATCCTACGCAGCTAGAAGCGCTGTAAGGTAAAGACAATCATTTTTACAGTTAACATTTTTATTCTAACTTACTAAATGTAACAATTTTGTAACTTTTACTAGTGTTATATTAACACAATGTAAAGGGATAGTGCGTGAAGGAACCGCTATGTACCAATGAGACCTGAGCAGGGCACACGAGACTGAAAGAAAAAACCACCCCACGCAAAAGCTAAGTTTTGCAGTTCTCACTCCTGGCGTCTCCAGTGTCGACGTATCCGCAGTCCTGTTTTTGTACTTCGCCCAAGATACACCCCTGGCAACCTCAGGGTGCGAGGAACCCAGCTCTGCCTCCGGCTCCCCGCGGCTCCTGTACTACCCAGGGCTCCCGATCCTCCATGACCCATCGCAGTCGCCTCCCTTTCCCGGGCAAAGAAGGGGCTGCGACGCCGCCTCGCCCGCCGGCCGGAGCCAGCTCAGGCCCGGCTCCCCCTGGGGCCGTGCTTCTCCCCGCCCCCAACGGTCCTCAGGCCTGGGTCTCACCTCTCCACCCACTCTCTCAGGAAGCGCATTTCCTCGGTGTGCAGAACGCTTGGATCCTGCTTACACATTTTCACAAAGGCCCGAAGCTCGTTCACCTTGCGGGGGTCCATGGTAGAGAGGTGGTGGGTGAAGCTGGGGGACTACTGCCCTGTTCCAGGCCCAGGCGCTGGCTCGGCGTGACCGCGCAGAAGGGGGCGGCTACCGCGAGGCAGAACAGACCAGAACCTCCCCGGCTGCTGGCTCCTCCCACCCAACGGTCTCGTGACCCCGGGTCCTCCGCCTGCTCATTCCTACCCTCTCTGCGCTACTCCTGCGCGCTCCCTAGAACCTTCTAGAAGCGTGGCTGTTCGTGCTGTTGCCTGCCTCCCTGCGCATACATTCTCATATTCTTAATTACGAACCACCTCTCTGGATCGGGTAACCCCAGAAATGGGCGCCTTCAAGGAGGCGGTAGATAGCATCCCCTCCAGGGAGCAACGTCCAAGAACATATTGTGTGGCTGCGTGCACCGAGGAAAACGCAACACCCCGACCTAAAAAAGGGTGTGGGACCGGAGGGACGGTCCCACCTCGGGGCATGACGTCACACCCTGCGCCACCGCGCGAGGAAGGCCCGAGAGCGACGTCTGCCGGAAGAGGGGGGGGCTGGCCCGGTTTCCTGGCGACGCGGCGCTGCAGGCGGTTACTCTCTTTCTCTTCCCGACGCGTGAGTTAGGCCGTCATGCCCTGGCTGCTTTCAGCCTCCAAGCTGGTTCCCGCTGTAGCAAACATCCGCGGTCTCTCAGGTTAGACTCTCCTCCCACGGTCTCCTCCCATGGTGTCCCCTGGAGGGACCCAAGTTGGTCTCAGGCGATCCCTGTTTCGGCTGACCCTTCTCCTGGTGGGGCCTCCGCTCCCCAACCCTCTGTGCTCTCCGCGGATTTCATCTATACCGCCTTCTCCTGGAAAGGGGTGGGCCCAGTGTGTTCTCTACCGTTGAGGTATTCTGTGAAGCCGAAATGACTGCAGAGAAAAAAGTGTGCCATCCCCCAGAGGGGCTGTCTTCCAAGTTACTCGGACTCCGAAGTTGTGGCAATTATCACAAATAAGTGATATAAGTGACAAAGTGTCTCACATCAAGTAGCTCTTGTTTCTGTTAGGTATGAGAGCTTGTCCCAGAATATACACGAAGCATGTCTTAGTAACACAAATTATTTAAGCAGCTCCTCTTAGGAAAGGTAACTGTTTGGAAATACTCCTGGGGCATTCTGTGTCTGAAAGTCCTGTTTGTAAAGACAAGACGAAGGATTAAGGAGAATAATTTTTTGTAGGGTGTCCTCTATTGCGAGCAATTAATCTGATGAACATAAAGCTTAATCAGTGAAAATTGAATCACCTTCCTTGCAGGCGGATCTGCCATTGGATTGTATTTCAGTTTTTTGGGCCAATATATAAACAATGTGTGAACCAGCACGTATGGTATTTGACATCAAAGCTATGTCTTGGCATATGTTTATGTTGATATATTTGAATTCATTTAAAATGGAATGTTAATTACATCGACTTCTTACTATAAAAAATAAAAAGTTACTGTCCAGTGCACAGAACTTGTTCTTCAGTTCTCATAGTAAAGCTGCAGAAAGACGTAACTCTCCGTGGGATTAGGTGAAAAGAAAGATGTGCAATTGTTCAGTCTTTTTTTGAGACAGGCCCTAATTCTGTCGCTCAGACTGGAGTGCAGTGGCAATCTCTGCTCATTTGCATCCTCTGCCTCCTGGGGTCAGGGAATTCTGGTGCCTCAGCCTCCCGAGGTTGCTGGGATTATAGGCACGTGCCACCATGCCCGGCTAATTTTCATAATTGTAGTAGAGACCAGGTTTTGCCATGTTGGCCAAGCGGATCTAAAACTCCTGGCCTCAAGCGATCCACCCTCCTCTCTGAGCCACCGCGCCCGGCCTGGAATTTGCTTTTATTTGAAAGGCTCTCACCAACATGACTAAAAGAGCCATACTACCAGAAGGAACGCTTGTAAAGGCACAGAACTCGGAAAAGGAATGGCCAACACTAAGCATTGCAATCATGTAGTATGGCTGGAGAAGATTTTTTTTTTTTTTTTTTTTTTTAAAGACAGAGTCTGACTCTTGCCCGGGCCCGAGTGCAATGGCGCGATCTCTTGGCTCACTGCAACCTCTACCTCCAGAGTTCAAGCGATTCTCCTGCCTCAGCCTCCCAAGTAGCTGGGGTTACAGGTGCCCGCCACCATGCTTGGCTAATTTATGTATTTTTAGTAGAAACAGGGTTTCACCATGTTGGCCAGACTAGTCTTAAACTCCTGACCTCGGATTATCCGCCGGCCTCGGCCTCCCAAAGTGCTGGGATTACAGGCATGAGCCACCGCCACCGGTTTAGGAAAAGCTTTTTTGAAATATGTTCTTAGACAAAATAGTAGGCATTACACGAAAATGATTCTGTGATCAAATACTTTTGGGGAATGCTGCATTTCATAATGTACATAATAGTTTAAATCTTTTTTTGGAGATGGGCATCTCACCATGTTGACCAGGGTAAACTTGAACTAGGATCAAGTGATCCTCCCACCTCAGCTTCTCAAAGTGTTGAGATTGTAAGTGTGAGCCACTGCACCCAGCCCTTAATAGTCTAGGTTTCTAAGAGATGTGTTCAGCAGTAATTTGCAAAATGTGTAAAAATGTATTTGACCATGGACCCCTTTTCTGTGATGAGTCTTGAAGTGGTATCCCTGCAACAGATTTTGGAAAAAGTTGAGCTAGAGCATAAGATGAGCACAAGAAGCTGATAGGAAATCATGTTGGGAAAAAGCTGGTGGCTGGCTCATGGAGGGCCTTGTATATTATGTTAAACGATTCGCTTTTTCCTTTAGATGGTGGGAAAACTTTGAGGAATTTTAAGCTTTGAGTAAGATGATTAAATCTAAATTTTTGGTTTTCTGTTAAGAGTGAAGAAATGGACTACAGGGCATGTCGTTACATTCGTAAATTTTCTGAGACACTGATTTTTGCTTCAGTTTTTGGAAAATTGCATTTTTTTTCAACTTTACTACCACATACATGATAACAGATAAACTTTACTAAATATCACATCTTATATAAGAAGCATTTAAAATATCCTGGGCTTTTATTATTTTATTTTCTGAAAATAAACTTTTAATATGAATTGTCCCCAGTCTCTTCTGTAGGATAAATAACCTTTCCTTCTCCCATCTGCCCACTAAAAATCAAATACCGATACAAAACACAAGCTCTTGACTATAACTGTCTTTTTAAAATAGCAGATATTATCATTTTTTTCCAATTTTGTGTTTGTATTTGGCCAAAGGTGAATAAGTTTTAGTGCTGTGAGACGTAACTCAAACCATTTGCTCGATATCGGATGTATTTGTAACCCATCTGTTTTTTTCCCAACATGACTAAATTAAAATGGCTATAGGTGGTATTTCAGTGTAATGTATTTGTAGATTTTGTGTACAAACTCTAAACAAAAATAGAAAGTTTCCTATCTGGAGTGATTCACTGATGGCCTACCATACAGACTGCTCTGAGGAATTCAGGGTAAGACTGGCCTTAAAAAAAAAAAGTGGTAAAATATACTACGTAAAATTTACAATGTTACCCATTTTTTAATTTTTTTAATTTTTTATTGTTTTTCTTTAGAGACAGGGTCACACTCTGTCAGCTGGAGTGCAATGGCAATATCATAGCTCCCCACAATCTCAAACTCCTGGGCTCAAGCAATCCTCCCACCTCAGCCTCCTGAGTAGCTAGGACTACAGGCACGCACTACCACACCCAGCTAAAGTTTTTAAAAAATTTTTTCATAGAGGACAGGTCTCTTTATGTTACCCAGACTGTTGTGAAATTCTGACCTCAAGCAGCCCTCCTTCCTGGGCCTCCCAAGATGCTGGGATTACAGGTGTGAGCCACTGCACCCAACTAAGTCTATTTTTAACTTAAAATACTTTATACTTTAATTTTTAATGTGTAGTACCTTTAAGTTATGCATCAAATGCTGTACCTCCATTGGAAAAAAGCCATTTCATGAATAATTATATAGTCTGAACCTGTGTGTCTTAATACCTTCTTGTCTCCTAATGTTATGCATGTTTCAGAAATGTGTATAGTGGTTTTAATTAGAGAAAAGAAATAAAGTAGGCTATACACTCTACTAAAGAAAAATTCTGAAGTAAAAAACTCTTTGCAGTTTTCCAAATTCCTTTTTCTTTTTTAGACAGGGTCTCACTTTGTCGCCCAGGCTGGAGTGCAGTGGCGTGATCTCAGTATACTGCAACCTATGTCTCCCAGGCTCAAGCAGTCCTACCAGCTTCCTGAATAGCTGGGACTACAAGATGCGTGCCACGACATTTGGCTAATTTTTAAATTTTTTGTAGAGACAAGATCTCACTATATTACCCAGGCAAATTCTTAATAGCACCAACTGTCACAACAAACTCATCCCTTTCTGACGCCCAATCCAAACAACTACTAACCAAATGTCCACAATCCTGCTAAGAGTGTTGAAAAGCTCTTAGTATAGTATTAAACAAGTGTTGGGCCGGGCGCGGTGGCTCAAGCCTGTAATCCCAGCATTTTGGGAGGCCGAGACGGGCGGATCACGAGGTCAGGAGATCGAGACCATCCTGGCTAACACGGTGAAACCCCGTCTCTACTAAAAATACAAAAACTAGCCGGGCGAGGTGGCGGGCTGCCTGTAGTCCCAGCTACCCGGGAGGCTGAGGCAGGAGAATGGCGTAAACCCGGGAGGCGGAGCTTGCAGTGAGCTGAGATCCGGCCACAGCACTCCAGCCTGGGTGACAGAGCGAGACTCCGTCTCAAAAAAATAAAAAAAATAAAAAACATCATCTGGCTTATGGAATGTGAAGCCATACTGACATTCATCATCAAAATGACTTCCACCTCCATTTAATCCTTCTTTGCCATATTTATCATAAATGTCCCGTTTTTCATCATTTGATAATACCTCGTATGCCTCAGCTACTTCTTTGAATTTTCTCTCTGCTTCTTCTTTATTTTCTGGATTTTTATCAGGGTGCCATTTAAGTGCCACTTTATGATAAGCTTTTTTAATGTCCTCAGGTGAAGCATATCTTTGCACTCCTAGAACTTCATAGTAATCCACCATGTTTTAACAGATAATTGGAAGTGGGTGTGCTGGGTATTGAGAACCGTGGTTTCCTCAGCTCAGGCTCTGCTGGTGGTGATGATAGAGGTAGTGACTACAAATAGGTACATCTTTATATTAAAGACAATGTTATTACCATGCACTAGGAGATGAGGATACTGATTATGTGGCAAGCAGAGTTACAAATATATCAGAGAGGGCTGCATTATGGTGTCATTCTGGGGTCAGTGTAGGGACTGGGCCGTCCAGATAGAGCTAGTCCAGAGTCATACCAGACCATCCTGAATCCTCTGGACTGTTTACCCTATATATTTCCCTGGAAGCTTCAGGCAGTGCCTCATAAGCAAATGGAACCTGTTGCTAATAGACACAGCATATCCCTTGCATAGTATGACCTCTAGATTACTGGGCCTTAATTACTTCCCAGCTCTTCCACGCTTTGGTTTAGAAAAAGGAAGTAGTGACTTACGTGTGAAAAAAGTACTCAAGCAGTTGACATATTTATTTCAGTCAAGAGACAGTTCAGTGGGAGATACAACCAAGCAACTTAGTTACAATATAATAAGAGTTATGATGAGAGGAAGTACTGGATGCTAAAGAGTTATATGAGAGACAGCTCAGGCTGGGGTTGTCAATGAAAGCGTTTTGGAGAAAGTAGCCTGATAAGTTAACTTTCTGCATGCCAGTGGTAAGTCATTTTGAGATTATAGTATTTTGTCCACCCAAGGTTTACTGCTATACAGCATGTAATTAAAGATTTGGAAAGTTGTATGTTTATGTATTCACTATATAATTATTGAATGTCTACTTTGTGCCAGGCACTGTTTTAGCCACTGGTGATAACAGTATTGAACAAAAGACACCAGTTTTCCTGGTGCTTGCATTATAATAGAATACAAATAATAGAACAGATAAAATAGTTTGAGATAATGTGATATGTGCTCCAAAAAAAATAAAGAACAATGTGCTGGGGGAGAGCGCTACTTTAGATCGGTTTTAGAGGAGAAGCCTCAGAAGATTATTGCTGAGACCTCTGTGAGAGTCAGCCACATAATGATCTAATATGGTAGCCACTGGCCATGTCGATGGACGTTTTGGTTGTTGCCAGTTAGGACTGTTGCACTTAAAGCTAGCGCTTGATTTCGAGTACAGTGGGAAGCCTTTGTGGGGAGTGGGGAATATGCAAGTTTAATGATGTGATTTACATTTGTAATGGATCAGTGGTTACTATTTGGAAATTCAGTCATGTATGGGAAAGTAGAATTCAAGAGCCCAGGTAGAAACAGACCAAAGGTGATTTTCTTTGGGGATAAATTACCAGTAGTCTAGACCCAAATTTAAAGAACTTATATTCTATACCTGGCTCATTTTATTGTCTGAAAATTCCCTATAATGATCTTTGTTTTTCCTCCTCTATGTTGTGTTTATTTTATTTTCCATCACATTTATAATCCCTCACTTAAATGATACTATAATGAAATCTAAAACTGCAGTGTATGTTTTTAGTCTTTCAAGACCATTTGTCAAGTCTGAATATTTTTTTGCTTTGCGTTAATTTTTTTATATACTTGTTTTTGAGAGCTATTGTAAAATGCTTAAAACTCCATTTAAATTCTCTCCAGTATATGTACTTACATGTACTTATGTGTGGCATACCCATGATTATAATTTGCCTGCCATTGGAAATAGTAACTAATAATGTTGAACATTTTTGGGTACCCTCTGAGTCATACTGCAGCAAGTGCTCATTTCACTGACACAGCATTCTAGCAAAATAAGCATTTTATGCCCATACGAAAACAGAGGTTCTGAGAGATAATTTGTCTAAGGCTACGTAGCTTGTTAAGTGAAAAACCTGATTTTTAAACTTGAGTCTAATTCCAGGTTCTCCTCATTCCACTCTACTGCATTTCTCAGACCAGGACTTAAAGAGTTTAGGTTCTAGGCATTCCACAAACAGGTATTAAGAACCTACTGTTCCTGGAAAGGGGTCCCAATCCAGACCCCAAGAGATGGTTCTTGGATCTCGTGCAAGAAAGAATTTCAGTGGAATCCACAGAGTAAAGTTAAAACAAGTTTATTAAGAAAGTAAAGGAGGCCGGGCGCGGTGGCTCATGCCTGTAATCCCAAGCACTTTGGGAGGCCAGGACGGGCGGATCACGAGGTCAGGAGATCGAGACCATCCTGGCTAACACGGTGAAACCCCGTCTCTACTAAAAAATATAAAAAACTAGCCGGGCGAGGTGGTGGGCGCCTGTAGTTCCAGCTACTTGGGAGGCTGAGGCAGGAGAATGGTGTAAACCCAGGAGGCGGAGCTTGCAGTGAGCTGAGATCCGGCCACTGCACCCCAGCCTGGGCGACAAGTAAAGGAATAAAGATGGCTACTCCATAGGCAGAGCAGCCCCAAGGGCTGCTGGTTGCCCATTTTTATGGTTATTTCTTGATTATATCCTAAACAGAAAGTGGATTATTCATGCTTCCCCATTTTAGACCATATAGGGTAACTTCCTGACGTTGCCATGGCATCTATAAACTCTTAGGGTGCTGGTGGGAGTGTAGCAGTGAGGACAATCAGAGGTTACTGTTATTGCCATTTTAGTTTTAGTGGGTTTTGGCCAGCTTTTTTTTTTTAACATTTTTATTACTAAGAATATCACAGGTAAAGTTCACAGGAAGGTGACAGTCTAGGAGATGTTTGCAATGTCTAAATTTGACAGGCTTATTTTTATTTTTTGTTATTATTATTATTATTATTATTTGAGGTGGAGTTTCACTCTTACGGCCCAGGCTGGAGTGCAATGGTGGGATCTTGGCTCACCACAACCTCTACCTCTTGGGTTCAAGCCATTCTCCTGCCTCAGCCTCCTGAGTAGCTGGGATTACAGGCATGCACCACCTTGTTTTTAGACAGAGTCTCGCTCTGTCTCCCAGGCTGGAGCGCAGTGGCACGATCTCCACTCACTGCAAGCTCCGTCGCCTCCCGAGTTCACGCCATTCTCCTGCCTCAGCCTCCCAAGAAGCTGGGACTACAGGTGCCTGCCACCACGCCCGGCTAATTTTTTTGTATTTATAGTAGAGATGGGGTTTCACCATGTTTGCCAGGATGGTCTCGATCTCCTGACCTCGTGATCCGCCCACCTCAGCCTCCCAAAGTGCTGGGATTACAGGCATGAGCCACCGTGCCCAGCCTAATTTTGTATTTTTAGTAGAGAGGGAATTTCTCCATGTTGGTCAGGCTGATCTCGAACTCCTGACCTCAGGTGACCTGCCTGCCTCAGCCTCCCAAAGTTCTGGGATTACAGGCATGAGCCACTGCGCCCAGCCGGCCAGTTTCTTTACTATAACTTACCTGTTTTATTAACAAGATTTTTATGTCCTGCATTTTGTGGCGACCTCCTATTTCATTCTGTGTTTAAGACTGCCTTAACTTAAACTGGGAATGTAGCCAGCAGGTCTTAGCCTTATTTTACCAGACCCCTACTGAAGATGGAGTTGCTCTGGTTCGAACGCCTCTGACACTATGATACAGAGAGAAGGTAGAAAATAGGAGATTCTGCTCTTAAGAAATTCATATAGTTTGAAAAAACTAATTTCAGTGGAGTGTAAAGTTATAAGACGAGCACTTGTTTCTGCCGTTATCCCCCTCTTTGATGATCCTTTGCCTCCCAGCCATCTGCTGTGCCATTTTCTCTGCCTCT
>NW_012120154.1:371322-387457 GCF_000951035.1 Colobus angolensis palliatus | reverse complement strand
TCTGCCGTTATCCCCCTCTTTGATGATCCTTTGCCTCCCAGCCATCTGCTGTGCCATTTTCTCTGCCTCTTCACAAGAAAACTTATCCAGAGTATTGTCTCAGTGTCTTTGCTTTCTTACATCATATTCCCTCCTTGGCACGCTCCAATCTGGCTTCTGTCTTCTTTACTCTGCTAAAATCGCCAGGGTCTCCAGTGACTTTGATGTTACCATATCCAGTGGTCGTCCTTTTGGCTTCCTTATATTTTGAAGCACTGGCCACACTGTGAGCCCTCCCTGCTTTTCTTTTCTTTCTTTCTTTTTTTTTTTTTGAGATGGAGTTTCACTCCCGTTGCCCAGGCTGGAATGCAATGGTGTGATCTCGGCTCACCACAACCTTCACCTCCCAGGTTCAAGCCATTCTCCTGCCTCAGCCTCCCAAGTAGCTGGGATTACAGGCATGCACCACCGTGCCCGGCTAATTTTATATTTTTAGTAGAGATGGGGTTTCTCTATGTTGGTCAGGTTGGTCTCGAACTCCCGACCTCAGGTGATCCATCCACCTCGGCCTCCCAAAGTGTTGGGATTACAAGCATGAGCCAGTGTGCCTGGCCTGGCCCTCCACACTTCTGAAAACACTTGTTTGTTTAACTTCCTAAATACCACACTCTTTTTTTGTGGGGGGTGGGGGGTGGCGGGTAGAGACAGGGTTTAGCCATGTTGGCTAGGCTGGTCCCGAACTCCTGGCCTCAAGTGATCTGCCCGCCTCGGCCTCCCAACGTGCCGGGATTACAAGTGTGAGCCACCGCGCCCGGCCCTAAATACCACATTCTTCTTATTTTCCTTCTTTCTCCTGTGCTCCTTCTCACACTAAAATATTACAGTGCCAGGCTTTGTTCAGTTTCCATGGGTAATACCCATTCCCAGGGCTTTAGATGCTATCTGTGTGCTTATAACACCTTAATTTTTATATCTAGCCTGGCACTTTTCTCCCTGAAATTAAGATTGCTCATTTGACCTCTCCATTAAATTTATTTCCAATAAATATCTCAGGCTTTCCTGTTTCATGTAATGGTACAACCATTTATTCACTTGTCGAAGTCAAAAATCAAGAATTATTCTTAATTCCTCTTTTTTCTTTATTTCTTATGTCCAATCAGAAGCCAGACTCATTGACTTTTAACTTCAAAATGCATTCCAAATCAAGTCACTGGGAAAATAAAGTCAAGTAACAAGTTATCTCTTTTTCCAAAGATTGTTCATAGTAGACTGGCAAACTAATTAGCAATTATGTGAAGTGTAGTAGATATTAAAATAGAAACCATAGGAGCATTGGCGAAGACATCTGAAACAGAAGCAGTAGGTGTGAGAAGAGTAAGAGAAGTCTCCTGCATAAGTGCTATTTGAGCTGATTTTTTTTAGAATTTGTGTAATCATATAAGCAGGCAGTGTCCACTTTAAGATAACTATTTTTTCATGCAAATGCTATTATGATACAGAATGATTTAGCCGAGATTCTTCAAGTAGCTTAGTGTGGCTGCAATAATGTTTTTTGAGGATTAGGTCAGATGAGGGAGCAGGATCCAAATCACAAAGTTTCCTAAGCAAAAGAGTTTGAAACTTATGAATGAACTAGATATTTTTGAAATAGAACTTAACACATCAGCTTTGCTACTAATTATATGACTTTGGGCAAAAGATGTTTAATGTAAGTAAAAAGCTACTGAGACCTTTTTAAAAAATGTACTGGGAATAAACATCTCAATTTATGTCTCCTGTTAAAGTGTCACTTGTTTGCTTTGAATTTGTTAAAGTTAAGCTCCCTTCTGCTTGAGAGTGGTCCAAAATAGAAGGATATGCTAGGATTATTTCATATGAGCATTGAAAAAGGAATCAGTTAACTTTTATATTCTGAAATTTCACTCCCGAATGAGATTACAGAAGATACTATGTGTGCATGAGTATGTGTGCACAAGCGTGCATTGGAGAAGGTGCAAGAGGAGAGAGAGAAATCACGAGAGAACTCACCAGTGCAGCAGCAGCCTACTCCACCAGCGGGTTAGTGCTGCTGGAGGGAGATGAAAAGATTAGGAAGATAAGAGAGCTTTGAAGGCTTTGCATTCTAAATTAAGGAATTAGATTTTTAACTGTCACGTGAAGTAGGCATTATCATCGTTGTTTTACAAACACAGAATCAGAATCAGAGAAGTAATCTGGACAAGGTTACACAGTTAGTACCAGAGAAGCTGAGATTCAAACTCAGGTTTATTTGACTTTGTAATCTTTGCTCTTATCCCTCCCCCTGCTGCTCGCTGTTTGATCTCAACAATCAATACTGTACAATCTCTTTGTGAACACACAATTTCTGTAAGGACTACGAATTATGAATAATAATGTATGTATTTGGGAGAGAGGAGTCTTAAAAGTTAATTCCAGTTAAGTTTGTAGAGGATTGTTTAGAAAAAGCATAGTTTCTTCTAAAAAGATTTTTTTAAAAAAAGAAAAATAATAGTTTCTAAGATGATTACAAAGAAAATGGTGTGGGTTTCCAGCCTGGGCAACATAGTGAGACCTCATCTCTACCAAAAATAAAAAAAATTAACCAGGCTTGGTGGCACATACCTGTAGTCCCAGCTACTTGGGAGGCTGAGCCACTGACTCCAGCCTGGGTGACAGAGTGAGACTCTGTCTTAAAAATAAATAAATGAGACCATACTGGCTAACACGGTGAAACCCCGTCTCTACTAAAAAATACAAAAAATTAGCCGGGCGAGGTGGCGGGCGCCTGTAGTCCCAGCTACTAGGGAGGCTGAGGCAGGAGAATGGCGTAAACCCGGGAGGCGGAGCTTGCAGTGAGCTGAGATCCGGCCACTGCACTCCAGCCTGGGCCACACAGCGAGACTCCGTCTCAAAAAAATAAATAAATAAATAAATAAATGAATATTGAAGGAGAGAAGGAAGGAAATAACTAGTTTGCATTTTTCTAAAGCATCCAAACTGCTGGAGTTGGATAAGTGTATTTATACCATGAAGACTTCTTAGATCTATTGTTTCATTTCGTCCTCTTTATTCTTCATTCAGGATGTATGTTGTGTTCACAGCGAAGGTACTCCCTTCATCCTGTCCCAGAAAGGAGGATTCCAAACCGATACTTAGGCCAGCCCAGCCCCTTTACACACCCACACCTCCTCAGACCAGGTAAGGCCTTTTAACTATGCTGTCTCCCCATTTAGGTTTCGTCTAGAGCAATGCTATTGAATAGAACTTCTTGCAGTAAGCTCTGGATCTGTGCTGTTCCATAAGGTAGCCACCAACCTCACATGGCCATTGTACACTAATAAGGTTGCTAGTACAGCTGAGGAACTGAACATTTTATTTTATTTTATTTTAATTAATTTAAATTTAAATTTAACTACCTGTGGGTACTGGTGCTTTATTGACAGTACTAGTCTAGAACAAGGTTTAAATATGATAAACCTTATAATTCAGAATAATTAATGAAAGGTATGTATTTCAGGATGTTTTTAAAGCAAAGTTCTGTTTCTAAGTTTTTAGAACTGTGTACTATTGTGAATTACTGTGTTAAAGACATTTTAGAAAATGTGTTTTTTCTTGAAATTATCAAATACTTACTTTAAAATTTTAACCTATTTCTATATAGATGAAGCAAGATTTCCAGATTTGTTTGTCACAGATTTGAGAGGTAGTATCCCAGCTGATAAAGGTGATGCAAAAAATTGTTAAAGGTTTGTTTTACTAATATTTTTTTCTGCTATAAGATCCCAGCGTTGCTGCCAGAAGATGTCTTATAACTACTGCTCAAATTTAGACCTTAGACCTAAAGGTTTTTTGTTTTGATTTCTTAAAGGGCACTTAAGGGGTGAACTGTGACTAATGAATATCTCAAAGAGGTAGGTAGGGTAAAAGCAAACACGTTGTAGAAAAAGCAATCAGGTTTTCAAGGAAAATTAATTGTTTTTTCTGCCATAAGAAATTAAATCCGTATTTGCCATATAAACATATATATTACTAATGTAAAATTGCCTTTAGAAATATGTTCCTTTTTCACTGTCTCCACTCAGTGAATGATTCCAGTATGTTTCTCAGTGAGGGCTTCCTTTTGCTGATTTTTCATCAGACTCGAATTCCTGCTGGGAAGTCGACTGAAACTAAGGAAATGCAGCTCACCACTGAAACCCACAAGAAATCAGTTTTTCAAAGCTGTAAGGTAAGCTTAATAGCAACCCAGTTGGTATTAATTTTAGTATTTACCCTATCAACCTTCCTGTAGCCTCGAGTTTTTTTTTTTTAGTAGAATTGATAGTTTTACCAGCTTTGAAAATTACTGATTTCTTGTGGTGAGATATTTTTACATGGTAAGCTGCATTTTCCAGGCCTTAAACCTAGTAATTATATTGTCAAGATAATGGTCTCTGTATCTAGACTTTTTTGCTCTATACCTTAAGTGCATATTAAGTATAAGTGAATATAAATAAATATGCACATGTGTATGTTCATATACATACGTATGTGAATATCTGGGGGAAAAGGGATGTCTGTCCTAATTTTACTCTCCTAGACATGGGATTTTGGACATTGGGGTAAGTGAGAAGGGATGGAAGTGGAATTTTAAAACAGAATTATTAGGATTTTAGACCTCAAACTATCAGGTATGCCATTAGGTACAGATTTTTCTGCAGACAAAAGTATCAAAAGAATTAATCATTTGTCTTTCTCCTTCCAGAGATGCAAAACTTGTGGAAGTGTTAAAATGATCGTAGGGTGAAGAAGAGTAAATTTTTAAGAAAAATTAAAAGGGGCCGGGCGCAGTGGCTCACACCTGTAATCCCAGCACTTTGGGAGGCCAAGGTGGGTGGATCACCTGAGGTCAGGAGTTTGAGACCAGCCTGACCAATATGGTGAAATCCCATCTCTCCTAAAAATACCAAAAAAAAAAAAAAATTAGCCAGGTGTGGTGGCATATGCCTGTAATCTCAGCTACTGGGGTGGCTGAGGCAGGAGAATCACTTGAATCCAGGAGGCGGAGGTTGCAGTGAGCCAAAATTGCGCCACTGCACTCCAGCTTGGGGGGCAGAGGGAGACTCTGTCTCAAAAATTAAAAAAAGAAAAAAAATAAGAGCCAAGCGAGGTGGCTCACACCTGTAATCCCAGCACTTTGGGAGGCCAAGGTGGGTGGATCACCTGAGGTCAGGAGTTTGAGACCAGCCTGACCAATATGGTGAAATCCCATCTCTCCTAAAAATACAAAAAAAAAAAAATTAGCCAGGTGTGGTGGCATATGCCTGTAATCTCAGCTACTGGGGTGGCTGAGGCAGGAGAATCACTTGAATCCAGGAGGCGGAGGTTGCAGTGAGCCAAAATTGCGCCACTGCACTCCAGCTTGGGGGGCAGAGGGAGACTCTGTCTCAAAAATTAAAAAAAGAAAAAAGAAAAAAAATTAAAAGGCATGTAACACTTACTTAAAAAGTCTCTTTTGGGAGGGGGGAGGAGGGAGGGATTGCATTGGGGAGTTATACCTGATATAAATGATGAATTGATGGGTGCTGACGAGTTGATGGGTGCAGCACACCAACATGGCACAAGTATACATATGTAACAAACCTGCATGTTATGCACATGTACCCTAGAACTTAAAGTATAATAAAAAAAAAAAAAAAAGAAAAAAAAAAGTCTCTTTTAGGCCAGATACAGTGGCTCATGCCTGTAATCCCAACACTTTGGAAAGACAAGGTGAGAGGATCACTTGAGGTTAGGAGTTCGAGACTAGCACAGGCAACATAGCAAGACCCTGTCTCTGTAAGAAATAAAACAATTAGTGCTCATGCCTGTAGTCCCAGCTACTCGGG
This sequence comes from Colobus angolensis palliatus, assembly GCF_000951035.1. Lineage (NCBI taxonomy): Eukaryota > Metazoa > Chordata > Mammalia > Primates > Cercopithecidae > Colobus > Colobus angolensis. The sequence goes on along the minus strand of NW_012120154.1, from coordinate 381,611 downwards.
GGACTCGGGTGGGAGGATTGCATGAGCCCAGGAGGTCAAGGATGCAGTGAGCTGTGATCATGCCTCTGCACTCCATCTTGGGTGACAGAGTGAGACCGTGTCTCTCAAAAAAAAGTCTCTTACGCAGTTGGTTTGTTAGTTTAGGATATAAAATTATGTCATGTGCTACTTGGTTTCTCCAAAAGTTTCATGTTTTGCATATTTCCCTAATACATGGCAGTATGTACTTAATACTTTGGGAAACATCTCAGTGCCTTTCCTAATTATTATGCAAGTTCTGTGCATACAGAAAAAGAGAATACAGGTAAGCATAGATTTTTTTTTTTTTAATTACTGATAATCCCACAACTCAGAGAAAGACACTGTTGAGAAAATTTTGGTATATGTTTCTTTATAGTCTTATTTCTTATATAGGTGTGTGTGTAAGTGTACATGTGTACACACTCTTTGTATATTGCTCTATTATTTCCTTAAATTCTTAGAAGTGGAATTACTGAGGCCAGGCGTGATGGCTCACACCTGTAATCCCAGCACTTTGGGAGGCTGAGGCAGGTGGATCACGAGGTCAGGAGTTCGAGACCAGCCTGGCCAACATAGTGAAACCCCATCTCTACTAAAAATATAAAAATTAGCTGGGCTTGGTGGGGCCTGCCTATAGTCCCAGCTACTCAGGAGGCTGAGGCAGGAGAATCACTGGAACCCAGGAGGCAGAGGTTGCAGTGAGCTGAGATTACACCATTGCACTCCAGATTGGGCAACCGCGTGAGTCTTCCTCTCCAAAAAAAAAAAAAAAAAAAAAAAGTGTAATTACTGGGCCAGTTCCTCTGAATTCTTGGGAGCTATTTTCGTAGATTTTTCTTTGCCATACCTACCTATCCAAGTTTCCTGAAGCATCAGTAGCTTGGAAAATATTGAGCTGGATGACACGGGAAATAAATTCTGTTCTGGCTGTGCTACTGCTAGATTCTAGTGATTTTCAAAACTTGTCATTTCCTTAAATCTGAGCACTGTAGACCATTTCTGCTTTTTATGACAGTGCCATCTCAGTGCTAAGGACTCTATCTGTAGGGATGCAAAATGTTGGTCAGTCTCTTTGATTAGTACTGTGTCTCACACTTGACACTCAGACATGAAAATGATTCCATGTGGGAAGGCAACTGGCATTCTGAACTGTGAGTCTACTTTTTTTTTTTTTTTTTTGAGACGGAGTTTCGTCCTTGTCGCCCAGGCTGGAGTGCAATGACACAATCGCTGCTCACTGCAACCTCCGCCTCCTGGGTTGAAGCAGTTCTCCTCCCTCAGCCTCCCAAGTAGCTAGGATTACAGGCGCCTGCTACCACACCTGGTAATTTTTGTGTTTTTAGTAGAAATGGAGTTTCACCATGTTGGCCAAGCTAGTCTTGAACTCCTGACCTCAGGTGATCTGCCCACCTCAGCCTCCCAAAGTGCTGGGATTACAGGTGTGAGCCACTGCGCCCAACGAGTCTACTTTTTATATTATCTGTACAGGAAAGATGGTTCCATGGTTCCCTGATTGTTGCCAAAGGAGTAATATTATCATTATGCAGGACAGCAAGACATTCATCTCAAAGAAACACTGAAACATATCAGAGAATGAATAGGAAGAATCAGTGGGATACCTAATGAGGCATTATTTCTAAAATTTTTACATTTTTAAAATTAGTTTTAGAATATGTGGTATAGTTTGGAGTGCTAGATTTAAAAAGGGCTACTCAGGGAGTTGGGCTTGTCAGAATAACTTGTCTAACATATGTAGAACCACTTCATAGTTTTTTGGTTTTTTTTCTTTTTTAAGACGGAGTCTCGCTTTGTTGCCCAGGCTGGAGTGCAGTGGCGTGATCCAACTCACTGCAACCTCCGCCTCCCAGATTCAAGCAATTCTCCTGCCTCAGCCTCCCAAGTAACTGGGACTACACTTGTGCACCACCACGCCTGGCTAATTTTGTATTTTTAGTAGAGACAGGGGTTCACCATATTGGTCAGGCTGGTCTTGAACTCCTGACCTCATGATCCACCCGCCTTGGCCTCTCAAAGTGCTGGAATTACATGTGTGAGCCACCAAGTCCGCCCCACTTCTTAGTTTTCAACTACAGCAGCGAACAGATTTTTGGGGAAATAATCAGAATGCAACTATGTGGCATAAAATTTAAGACAATGCTTTCACCATTTACCTTTTCATCTCTATTGTCAACTGTAATGGCAGAAGCCAGGTGTGGTGGCTCACACCTGTAATCCCAGCACTTTGGGAGGCCTGGGCAACATAGTGAGACCTTATCTCTACAAAAAAGTAAGCAAAATTAGCTGAGTGTGGTGGCACATGCCTGTAGTGCTAGCTACGCCTGTAATCCTAACACTTTGGGAAGCTGAGGTAGGAGGATTGCTTGAGCCTGGAAAGTCAAGGCTGCAGTCAACCAAGATTGTGCTACTCCACTCCAGCCTAGGCAGCAGAGCAAGACCCTGTCTCAAAAATAAAATAAAATAGAAAGAAAAATAAAAAAAAAATAATGGCAGAGACGATACAGTTACAGTGAATATAATATTCAAAATGATGAAAATATTGATTCTAGAATGGGTTATAGATAATTTTTACCAAATCTTTTTCCCTTAAGAGTTTCAAAATCAGCTGCCCATCTTTCAGTGATGGTTTAATTGTAGCTGTCTCTTGAGCAAGGGATGCATTTTTTTTTTAAAACTTGTTAAATATGGTTGATTTTAATAATATCTAAAAGACAAATATACTATTTTGGTGGTGGTAAGATTTTTATACTATTTAAAAGATTAAAATGATGATAACAAGTTTGGGGAGTCAGGAAGAAAAATAAAAAATAAATAAAATGATGCTTGAGACCAGGAGGTCAAGGCTGTAGTGAGCCATGATTGCACCACTGCACTCCAGTATAAATAAAAAATAAAATAAATAAAATGATGCTTGAACCCAGGAGGTCAAGGCTGTGGTGAGCCATGATTTCGCCACTACACTCTAGCCTGGGTGACAGAGTGTTACCCTATCTCAGAAGAATTTAAAAAGTAAAATGTATAAAGAAATAACAGAAATTGGAAGTAGGTTGGACCTGCTTACACTGTTGGGTAAGCTTTTTCAAAATATACATACATGCTAGGACTCTAAAGAGCTGTTGAATGATAATCTCAAAGGGAGGGCTTAGAACATGTGTTTTTGTTTTTGGTTTTTTGAGACAGGGTCTTGCTCTGTCTCCAAGGTTGGAGTACAGTGCCGAGATCACAGCTCACTGGAATCTTGACCTCCGGGGGTCAAGCAATCTTCTGCTTCAGCCTCCTGAATAACTAGGAGTACAGGCATGTACCACCATGCCCAACTGCCCAACTAATTTTTGTATTATAGAGATAGGGTCTCACTACGTTGCCCAGGCTGGTCTTGAACTCCTGGACTCAAACAATTCTACCACCTTGGCCCCCCCAAAGTACTGGAATTACAGGCATGAGCCACCATACTTAGCCTTTGGAACATGTGTTTTGAAGAGCTCCCCAGGCGTTTCTCACATACACCACTAACCTAGTGGGTACTCATTTAGCTAGGTGCATGAGATGCCTGATGACTTAAGGGGACAAGCCAGACCTGTGGCCACTGGCCATGTTTTAAAACAGAGAATGTGCCTTCCCCATACCTCTGTAGTCTTATCCCCAGTCACTCAGTCCTTAAATTCATTCACATCTTTATCATCATCACCACCATCAAATGAGTGATGACATTACATTTATCTAACCATTTCAAAACACTTTTTAAATAGATTATACCTGATAGAATAGTAGACTGAAAGTTTTGTATCCTACCGGTTTTAAATTTAAGTTGAAGGTCTACTTTTTCTCTAAGTATTTCACCATGAAGCCCACCTGTTTTTATAAAGTAATATATTTTCTTTTCTCACCCCAATGTACCTATGTAATTTTATTTGTTTTTGTTTTTGTTTTGTTTTTAAGATGGGGTCTTGCTCTGTCTCCCAGGCTGAACTGCAGTGGCACAATCATATCTCACTGCAGTCTCGACCTCCCAGGCGATCCTCCCGCCTCAGTGTCCCAAGTAGCTAGGACTACAGGCATAAGCCACCATGCCTGGCTAATTGGCTAATATTTTAAATTTTTGTAGAGATGGGATCTCACTGTGTTGCCCAGGCTTACTTATATAATTTTTTTTAAATCACTGTATTCGTAGTGATTATTTGTTTTCCTCTTGTCTTCATCTCCTGATTCAGTTTTAATGCTGAGTAAATAATGTAGTCGCTATGTAAATAAATGTATAGATGAATAAATCTGTTTTTTACTTACACATCTAGTACATATTGACAGACCATTTCAGGATGCCATTGTACCAATAATCTACGAAGTATCATCTAGTGAAGAATTATAGAGGATTTCTCTGTTTGTTTTTAAGCCCAATAGAAAATCTTGAAATATAATAAAGTTTTCATGTAGTGTAAATACTAGAAAATTAAAAATAAATGACTTTGGCTGGGCACGGTGGCTCACACCTACAATCCCAGCACTTTGGGAGGCCAAGGTGGGCTGATTGCTTGAGGCGTGGAGTTTGACAACAGCCTGGCCAACATAGTGAAACTCCATCTCTACTAAAAAAAAAAAAAAATTAGCTGGGCGTGGTGGCACATGCCTGTAATCCCAGCTACTCGGGAGACTGAGGCACGAGAATCACTTGAACCCAGGAGGCAGAGGTTGCAGTGAGCTAAGATCGCGCCACTTTGCTCCTGCCTAGGCAACAGAGCAAGACTGTCTCAAAAAATAAATAAATGAATGACATTTGTATTTCTCTTTTTTACCTTTGTGTGTAGTCCTCATTAACACTGAGAAACTCTCTGAGGTAAAGATTAGCAAGAATCAGCCCTAGACAAGAATCAGGAGCTACCTAAAGAAATGAATAATAATGGGCCAGGCGCGGTGGTTCAAGCCTGTAATCCCAGCACTTTGGGAGGCCGAGACGGGTGGATCACGAGGTCAGGAGATTGAGACCATCCTCCAACACCGTGAAACCCCATCTCTACTAAAAAATACAAAAAACTAGCCAGGCGAGGTGGCGGGCGCCTGTAGTCCCATCTACTGGGGAGGCTGAGGCAGGAGAATGGCGTAAACTCGGGAGGCGGAGCTTACAGTGAGTTGAGATCCGGCCACTGCACTCCAGCCTGGGCGATAGAGTGAGACTCCGTCTCAAAAAAAAAAAAAAAAAAAAAAAGAAATGAATAATAATGAAAAGTTTCTGAATGGTCAGTGGAGATGCATTCCTAACATGTGAAAAAGCGAAAGACTTCCAGGTCTTCTATGTAAATAATTATTTTGATCTCTTTTGTTGTCGTAATAGTGGTTGTCCATGTAAATTTTACTCTTCTAAGGTCCTGCCTGGCTTTGGATTACCAGGATGACAACCAGTTCAAGTGTAAATTTTTTATTTTGATAATACTTATAGCTAATACTTATGTAGTGCTAAGTGTTATATTTTAAGTGTTTTATTAACTTACATAATCCACTTGACGACTTTGTGAAGTCAGTGCTATTGTTATTTCCATTTTACATGAGGAGACTGAGGCACAGAGAAGTTTGGTAGCTCTTTCCAAGTCACTCAGTGAATTGCTAAGCCAGGATTCTAACTCACAAAAGCCTAACTCAGAATCCACACTTTCACCCACAAAACAGTGCATAATACCTATGCCAAAAAATACTATCTGGGAATATTTTTTAAAGTATTTTCTCATTACATTTTTTTATAAGAAGACATCCAACTGAGAGAAGTCTTAGTATAAAAGTTATTTTGTTTGGAGAGTAGTATACTTTTTTAAAATAAGGTAAAATTAATATACAGCAAATTTCACAGATCTTATATATGCAGTTCAGTGAGCTTTAACAAAGGTAACCTACAGCTCAGTCAAGATATAGAACATTTCCATTGTCCTGGAAAGTTCCCTTATGCTCCTCCAGTCAGTCTCCACCTTCATAGGCAGCCACTCTTTTGGTTTCTGTCATCATAGACTGTTTTGCTTTTTCTTGACTTCATGTAAGTGGAATCATACAGAATCATAATATGTATATATGTAGCCTTTCTGTTTGTTTAGTTTTGCTCAATATGTGCAAATCTATTTAGAGTATTTTTTATTTGGTCATTGCATTTTTTCTGAGACGCCTGTTTTACATTATAAAGGAAACACTAGCTTTTTCTTTCTCCCCATTCTCCAACTGCAAAGTGATAGTTTATTAATTACTTCCTTATATGCTGTGAAAACTACCTAATATTAAGCAGACTTCTTTTCAAAATCAGACCATGTTAAAATTCTAATCTAGTTAGTTTCAGGAAATAAAATACATACCTAGATTGTAGCAAAGACCTGTATCATTTCATCCATTTTCAGTGTTTGTTATATCTTCCTTTCTGGGTGTTTTGTGTAGCTGGTAAAATATGAAGAACATTACTGCTTTTCTCTTCAAGAGGCACGAATCCTAAGGGTCCTGGAAGAGCTTTCCTTCTTGGCTGCAGAATCTCAGAACTGATAGTGAGACTTTGCAGAGTCCAGCTTCCAATATCTAGGCTTTTGATTGGCTCAATAAACTTGTTAGAAGAGCCTTTCCATCTTAAGTGGTTCCATGTCATAAAATGCTGGCTTTGTTTTTTAATTCTTTACAATTCTACAAAGTTGCCAGAGGATCTGATATTCAGGTATAATTTTATCAGAAGAAATTCAGGCCAGATTGACTATGAAGTTGAGTTCTGTGATCAAAGGCCATAACACCTTCCAGGTTTACTCCCAGGGTTTAAAGGTCATTGCTTTAACACATTTTTTTTTCCTCCTTCAAATGGAAAGGTTTCTTTTTCCTTGAGTAAATTTTTTGTTTCTGGGTACAGTGGCCCACACTTGTAATCCAAGCACTTTGGGAGGCTGAGGCTGGTGGATCATCTGAGGTCAGGAGTTCAAGACCAACCTGACCAACATGGTGAAACCCCATCTCTACTAGAAATACAAAATTAGCCCAGTGTGGTGGCGCATTCCTGTAATCCCAGCTACTTGGGAGGCTGGGACAGGAGAATCGCTTGAACCCGGGTGGCAGAGGCGTTGCAGTGAGCCAAGATTGTGCCATTGCACTCCAGCCTGGGCAATAAGGGTGAAGCTTTATCTCAAAAAAAAAAAAAAAGAAAAGAAAAGAAAATTGTTGTGATGGAGAGTGCTTTGTTGTGTTGAGATTTTAGACGTTTAGAAGTATTTACTTAATGATCACTCAGTAGTGTTGATAATTAATAGGTTTGGGAAAATATAGCCAGTGTTTTAAATATTTCTCATGTAGTCAATTGTATGAAATTGGATTCAGCAAACATAGGAATGCTTTGAAAGGTATAAAAGATGGTTTTTTTGATCCTGCTTTGATTTCCAAATAATTTCCTTGTTTCAGAAGTAACTTCCTGATATGCGTTAATTTATACTGTTATTAATGAAAATGAAAGATAACATATAAAGTTATTAAAATTATGAATTTTCTTCTGGAATTTTTTAAAAAAAGAATTGATTTTTAAATTTCTTTCTTGTTTTTTAGAGACTGAGTCTCACTCTGTCGCCCAGGCCGGAGTGTAGTGGGGTGATCTCAGCTCAGTGCAACCTCTGCCTCCTGGGTTCAAGCGATTCTCCTGCCTCAGCCTCCCAAGTAGCTGGGACTATAGGTGTGCGCCACAATACCTGGCTAATTTTTCGTATTTTTAGTAGCAACAGAGTTTCATCGTGTTGGCCAGACTGGCCTCGAACTCCTGACCTCAGGTGATCCGCCTGCCTCGGCCTCTCAAGGTGCTAGGATTATAGGCGTGAGCCACCTCACCCAGCTGATTTTTTAATTTATTTTTATTTTATGGACTATAGCTGTGAAATAACCAAAAGCAAAGTTCAGGAAAGGAAGAAAATAAAAAGATGAAAAAAAGGAAAGTTCAGATAATTCACCGATTATAACCAGCCTCTGCTTTTGTAAGAGTATTTACTACTTGAGTAAATTAGAAAATTTTCAATGTTGAGTAACAGTGGCAGACTTAACAGGAATAATTATCAAGGAGATAAATAGCTCTAGTACAAAGTTCAGTGTTCTATTTAAGAATCCTAGGAGACTGTTAGCCAGCTCAATCTTGAAAGAAAAAAATGTGATATGAGCTCTTCTTGGCCCCATTTTGTTGCTTAGCTGCTTCACATTGGCCCATAAGGCCTTCACTTATCTCTCTCTCTTATTTCTTGCCAACTTCATCAACAAAAACATACGTGTGTTTCTATTGTAGATGTCTGAAAAGTTAAAAATATTTTATTAGTGGAATACAAGTTACAGAATTTGCTGGCGAGATAAACTATATATAGGTAAAACAGTTAGATCCTGGGCCATGGGACATGGGTCACACCTGTAATCCCAGCACTTTGGGAGGCCAAGGCAGGCAGATTGCTTGAAGTCAGGAGTTCGAGACCAGCCTGGGCAACATGGTGAAACCCCGTCTCTACTAAAAATACAAAAATTAGACCAGGCACGGTGGCTCATGCCTGTAATCCTAACACTTTAGGAGGCTGAGGCGGGTGGATCATTTGAGGTCAGGAGTTTGAAACCAGCCTGGCCAATATGGTGAAATTTCGTCTTTACTGAAAATACAAAAATTAGCCGGGCCGTGTGGTGCACACCTGTAATACTAGCTATTCGAGAGGCTAAGGCAGGAGAATCGCTTGAACTGGGAAGTCGGAGGGTGCAGTGAGGTGAGATCGCACCACTGCACTCCAGCTTGGATGACACAGCAAGACTCTTTCTCAAAAAATAAAAATAATAGCAATAAATAAATAAAAATACAAAGATAGGCCTGGTGGCTCACGCCTGTAATCCCAGCTATTCGGGTAGCTGAGGCACCAGAATCACTTTGAACCCATGTGGTAGAGTTTCAGTGAGCCAGAATCGTGCCACTCCTCTCCAGCCTGGGTGACACAGCAGGACTCTTGTCTTCAAAAAAAAAATTAGATCTAAGGTAATCATATACTGAACATGAGTACTAAGGAAATTCAAAGATCTTTGACCAAGCCGTTTTTCTTCGGGGACTATCCCCATAGTAATTAAAGCACCAGTACATAGGACATGAAAGTACTAAGATATAAGTACAAAGATATTTATTATAGCAGCAAAAAACTGAAAGCAGTTTGAATTCCTATAGTAGAGAAATGGCTGAATAAGTTATGGTCTATTTACCCCGAGAAATATCATGGAGGCATCAAGAAGAATGAATTGAAGCGATACCAAATGACTTGAAGGGAAAGAATTCCATAACATATTGTTCTGTTGGAAAAGGAAGATACCAAAAAGAGTGTGTAGTATCCCATTTTGTAAAACACTAGTGATCCAAAAAGCCCCACATGCATGTACGTATGATTATGTGAGTGTTGAGAAACTCAGAAAAGATACATACTAGATTACGAACCTGGGCAAGGTGTTGATGTGAGTGGGAGGAGAGAATAGGAGTAAGGAGCCAAACAGTGAAGGGAAAAACATTTATTGAAATATTTCAGTATTACATTTATATACAGCTATACGGTGTGTGTATTTAAGGAACTGAAATCATTACCTTTTTAAAATTAAGAGGGGGCCGGGTGCCGTGGCTTACACCTGTAACCCCAGCACTTTGGGAGGCCGAGGCAGGCGGATCACTTGAGGTCAAGAGTTCGAGACCAGCCTGGCCAACATGGTGAAACCCTGTCTCTACAAAAAAATACAAAAGTTAGCCAGGCATGGTGGTGTGCAGGTGTAAGGACTGCTTAAGCTCAGGAGGCAGACATTGCCTTGAGCTGAGATGCCACCACTGCACTCCAGCCTGGGTGACAGAGTGAGACCCTGTTTTAAAAAAATTTTTTTTAAAGGGATAAATCAACATTACTTGGGCTAATCAAGAAAACTTTTTGAATGAGAAAAGTCTGAAAGCAAACATGTATTAAGCCAAGATTTTGGAGTGGAGTTAGTGTGGAGGAAGAAGAAATTTTAGAAAGAAGACACATTGTGAGCAAGGTAATAGGGAAAGAACAGATTTTTTACTTATCTAGGAAATAAGAAGGAATTAATTGCAGAATAATTGGGGGAATAATAAAAAGAAAAAAACAAGTTGGCTGGGCGCGGTGACTCACGCCTGTAATCCCAGCACTTTGGGAAGCCAAGACAGGTGGATCACTAGGTCAGGAGTTCAAGACCAGCCTGGCCAATATGGTGAAACCCCATCTCTGCTAAAAATACAAAAAAAATTAGCC
>NW_012120154.1:364159-365357 GCF_000951035.1 Colobus angolensis palliatus | reverse complement strand
CCAGGATGGTCTTGATCTCCTGACCTCGTGATCTGCCCATCTCGGCCTCCCAAAGTGCTGGGATTACAGGCGTGAGCCACCGCGCCCGGCCAATTTTTGTGTTTTTTTAGTAGAGATGAGGTTTCACCATGTTGGCCAGGCTGGTCTCGAACTCCTGACCTCAGGTAATCGTCCCGCTTTGGCCTCCCAAAGTGCTGGGATTTCAGGCGTGAGCCACCTCAGCTACTCGGGAGGCTGAGGTGGGAGAATTGCTTGAGCCTGAGAGGCAAAGGTTTCAGTGAGCCGAGATCATGCCACTGCACTCCAGCCTGGGCAACAAGAGCGAAACTCTGTCTCAAAAAAAAATTATATTCAATGAATATAACTGAGTGAGTAAAAGAATGAGCCAAAGACCTGGAAGAGATCTAAGGGGTCCATGATTCCAGATTTCAGGCGGGGCCACATTCAACTATCATTTCTTCCAAGTTTTTGCAGTGGAATAGAAATTTGAAACCTGGGTTATCTCCTTAATTCTCCATGTGCTGGGAGGAGATTTGGCATAAGTTGAACAATTGGACTTGAGTATCTCCATCTAATATCAAACTACCTTAAGTACTTTGGCACTGCAGAAATGTAAAGCATCCCTTTTATTTGTCATTTCTAGGGGAGGTAACTCCAGGACTATCTCAGGTGGAATATGCACTTCGCAGACACAAACTAATGTCTCTGATCCAGAAGGAAGCTCAAGGGCACAGCGGGACAGACCACACGGTGGTAGTGCTCTCCAACCCTACGTACTACATGAGCAACGATATTCCCTATACTTTCCACCAGGACAACAATTTCCTGTACCTGTGTGGATTCCAAGAGCCTGATAGCATTCTTGTCCTTCAAAGCTTCCCTGGCAAACAGTTACCGTCCCACAAAGCCATACTTTTTGTGCCTCGGCGAGATCCCAGTCGAGAACTTTGGGATGGTCCACGATCTGGCACTGATGGAGCAATAGCTCTAACCGGAGTGGACGAAGCCTATACGCTAGAAGAATTTCAACATTTTCTACCAAAAATGAAAGGTAACAAATGGGAGCAGAAGTCACATTACAAACCAGATTAGGATTAAGACCTTGGCCGGGCGCGGTGGCTCAAGCCTGTAATCCCAGCACTTTGGGAGGCCAAGATGGGCGGATCACGAGGTCAGGAGATCGAGACCATCCTGGCTA
>NW_012120154.1:340742-363074 GCF_000951035.1 Colobus angolensis palliatus | reverse complement strand
GTTAGCCAGGATGGTCTCGATCTCCTGACCTTGTGATCCACCCATCTCGGCCTCCCAAAGTGCTGGGATTACAGGCTTGAGCCACTGCGCCCGGCCGATAATTTTCTTTTAAAGCAAAGGATAAGCCAGACACAGTGGTGTACATCTGTAGTCCAGCTACTTGAGAGGCTGAGGTAGAAGGATCACTTGAGGCCAGGAGTTCGGGTCCAGACTGCACAACATAGTGAGGCCCCATCTCCAAAAAGTAAATTAGGGACAGGATGGGCATGGACCACTCTTCAAGATTACTGACCAGTCTTGATATTTGACTACTACTACTTATGTTAGTGCTCTTGCCGACTCTTCTAAAGGAGGTACTGTTCTCCAAGAACAATCCATGCGTCACAGCATCAGAATCACTTGGTAATGCATATTAAAATTTAAAATGCATAATACGTAATAGAAATTAAAATCTCAGGTCTCCATCTCCTATCTACTGAATCAGAATCTGCATTTTAACAAGATCTTGTGTGGTTCATATACAGTTGAGTTCTTTTTTTTTTTTTTTTGGCAGGGTCTCACTGCCACCTAGGTTGGGATGTAGGTATAGTGGCACACTCATGGCTCACTGCAACCTTGAACCCCAAAGCTCAAGCAGTCTTCCTGCCTCAACCTCCAGAATACTAGGACTACCTGGGTACACCACCACGTTTGGCTCATTTTTTAAATTTTTTGTAGAGATGGAGCTTCACTTTGTTGCCTAGGCTGGTTTTGAACTCCTGGCCTCAAATGAGCCTCCCACCTCAGCCTCCTGAAGTGCTGGGATTACAGGTGTGAGGCACCGTGCCCGGCCACAGTTGAGTTCTGGTCCCTCAAAGAAATTACCTTCTCTACAGTTACTCTGGTGAAATTTTAATCATTCTGAATGTTTTGAGATTTTTCTTCTGGGAATTTTTTCAGAACCTGCACCACATTATAAACTATCTTTAGTAATTCTTATAAAACTTTAGCTCTGGGAGCATTTTATTTTTTGAAGTATCTTATTTGGAAAATAAGATAGATGATCAAGTTTAAAAATACTGATTTCAGGCCAAGATAATGTATAATTGTAAAGTTTTTGTTAGATTTTTCTCATATGGCTTATAAATCATTTCTGAAGTTAGCTTCTAAAAGAGAATTCCAAAAATGTTTTTCACAATCATGGAATGTATTAGACTGTTTCTTGTAAAGGCTCTTTTGGGAGAAAATACTCATTTGAATATGTAAGTTCTAACATCTGATTAAATTCTTTTTATTTATAGAAATATTTTCCATTTTATAGATAATTAGCCTGTTCAATTCATTGAACTTTCTTATGTCTTCAAAATCCACAATAAATATGGGGCATAGAATCATTTTCTTTGTAGCTTTTTTATTTCTTACATTAGTTGCTAGTTGTCTATTCTGTCTAAATTTTATTAACTCACTATAGTTACAATCTCATGTAAAATAAATTTCTCAAAAGTACTTCTCGGTCACCATTCCTTTTTTTTTTTTCTTGAGACAGAGTTTTACTCTTGCCCAGGCTGGAGTGCAATGGCGCAATCTCGGCTCACTGCAACTCCTGCCTCCCAGATTCAAGCAATTCTGCTTCAGCCTCCCGTGTAGCTGGGATTACAGGCACACACCACCACGCCTGGCTAATTTTTGTGTTTTTTTAGTAGAGACAAGGTTTCACCATGTTAGTCAGGCAGGTCTCGAACTCCTGACCTCAGGCGATCCACTCCCCTCAGCCTCCCAGGATATTATAGGCGTGAGCCACTGCGCCTGGCTGAAATCATTTATTTAAAGGTTTTAAAACCTTTAAAAAGGTGAGCTATGATTTCATACACTTTGAACAGGTAGTAGAGATTGTTTTACTTTTTAAAAATTACAACAATTGGCTGGATGCAGTGGCTCACGCCTGTAATCCCAGCACTCTGGGGGGCCAAGGCAGGCGGGTTGCCTGAGATCAGGAGTTTGAGGCCAGTCTGGCCAACATGGTGAAACCCCATCTCTACTAAAAATATGAAAAAATTAGCTGGGCATGGTGGCGTGCGCCTGTAATCCCAGCTACTTGGGAGGTTGAAGCGAGGGAAATGCTTGAACCAGGAAGGTGGAGGTTGCAGTGAGCTGAGATCGCGCCACTGTACTCCAGCCTGGGCGACAGAGCGAGACTCGGTCTCAAAAAAAAAAAATTACGCAACAATTAAATTTCTATCTATCATAATAGGAAAGTGTTTCCCATGTAATATATATTTAGAACCATTTTTATTTTAAAAATGAAAATATGTAGGACATAGAATCACTAGTGCATATCCAGTCAAAGTTTTCTGGATTTTTTCCCTTCTACTTTCCCCAAAGTACTTTTTAGTCATATAAAATATACAGACCTTCTCACTTGGATTGTTAGGAATACTGTTCATAGCTTACTGTTAGAAAAAAAGAACAAATGTAGATCTGGTATTAAGTGTAAATCGTTTTTATAATGAGCATTTATATCGTATATCTTAGGCAAATATAGACTATTTCCTTAGGTCTCTAAAGTTGAAAGCTGAACTGTGATTGTTTACAAAGAGAATGTATAGCAGATGCAAAGGGAGAAGTGAGGAAATATCAACTGTAGTGTTTCCATAGCAATGAATAATTGCTCCAGAATGGAAGGAGAACCCTTTCCTCTAGTTCTGAGATCATTATGTGAAAGGATGGGACACTTTACCCATAAAGTCATAATCTGAGTATGTTTATGTTTTTCTCTCCTTCTGTGTGCAATTATTCAACAGGTGCCTCTAGCTCAGTAAGTGGTGATGAAGAACAGTTGTTTTAATTGTTTAATTAATTTAATAATGAAGGCCAGGTGTGGTGACTCACGCCTGTAATCCCAGCACTTTGGGAGGCTAATGTGGGTGGATCACGAAGTCAGGAGTTTGAGACCAGCCTGGCCAATATGGTTAAACCTCATCTCTACTGAAAATACAAAAATTAGCCGGGCATGGTGGTGGGCGCATGTAGTGCCAGCTACTTGAGAGGCTGAGGCAGAAGAATGCTTGAACCTGGGAGGTGGAGGTTGCAGTGAGCCGAGATTGTGCCACTGCATTCCAGCCTGGGTGACAGAATGAGACTCTGTCTCAAAAATAGAGAGAGAGAGAGAAAGAAAGAGAGAAAATCAAAGCTTGAATAAAGCTTTAGTCCTATGTATCATCCTTTATAAAGAACACTGAAGTTTAGGGGCAGAAAAGCTGGATATTCCGTCTTAGAATGTCTTGCCATTTCCAGGGAATTACCTTTTTAGTGATTTATAATCAAACCTTTATTGCTTCAGTCCTGAGAGAGTCTTACTCTCAACACTTTAGAGTTCCACATTATAGGTTTTACAGTTTTGACTCTTGTTGAAGTTGTTATGACAGTTGATATTTCTTGTTGCTGGTAGTTTTGTTTTAAATTTATTTTTTGGCTTCTCATTCTAAGCTGAGACGAACATGGTTTGGTATGACTGGATGAGGCCCTCGCATGCACAGCTTCACTCTGACTATATGCAGCCCTTGACTGAGGCCAAAGCCAGGAGCAAGAACAAGGTTCGGGGTGTTCAGCAGCTGATACAGCGCCTCCGGCTGATCAAATCTCCTGCAGAAATTGCACGAATGCAGATTGCTGGGAAGCTGACATCACAGGTATGATTCCTATTGAAAAAGCTTTTCCAGATTGGAAAAATCATAAGCTCTTAAGGTTCAGTAAGCACCTTGAGGCCATATACCCAGTGCAGCAGTCTCTTCACCGCACATGGGCATCTGGCTTCTGCTCCAGTGTGTAGTGAACATACCTAGAGACTTGCTTAATACCTTGCAAGACAAAGTAAATCTGCTTTCTGTGAAGGTGGTTCTTTTACCCATCAATCTTAATTATTTCTCCTTAGAACGACAGAAATCTATACTGTTTCCTTTCCTTGTAGTTACACTAACAGCGTCAGTTAAACAGTTTGGTTCTAAGAAAGACTCAGGACCCAAAGTGACAGTGCTTACAGATCTGCAGTTTATTATAGGAAAAGGGTGAAAAATAATCATAGTATGAAAGTAAGGATATATATCACAGCCAATGGCTATCTCAGAGCAAAGAGTCAAGAGAAACCAGGTGCAGGCTTCAATGGTCCTCCCTAGGTAAGGGCCAGGCAGGATGTATCTTTCTCTTACAGATTAGGAATCACCAGTGTTGTCATACTCTGCTCAGGCTGCCATTACAAAATATCACAGTCTGCATGGCTTAAACAAGAGAAGTTGATTGTCTCATAATTTTGCAGTCTGGAAGTCCGAGATCAAGGTGCCATCATGGTCCATTTCTGGTGAGGGCTCTCCTGGCTTACAGAAGGCCGCTTTCTTGCTGCGTCCTTACATGACAATGAAAGAGGGCCTTCTTGTATGGCCATAGTCCTGTCAAATTAGAGCCCCACCCTTAATTACCTAATTTAACCTTAATTACCTCCTAAAGACAGAGAGAGTAGAGCTTAAACACATTAATTCTGGGGGAAACACAATTCAGTCCATGGCACATGCAGCAGAATACCTCAGAATCAGAGACCCCAAAATGGAATCTCAGCTAGGGATTTTTGTTTTTTTGGTCACATAATCATATTCCTGCTATATAACAGTAAAGCCCCCCAGAGGTTTCACAGAGACCAAGTGTAAACCATAAATCTCATTGGCAAACTGATACAAACTACCCCAAAACTCCTTATTTCATTTATTCTCTCCAAGGTGTTGGCCATTGACTTAATTTAAAAAAATTTTTTACTGTGGCGAAATATGCATAACATAAAATATATCATTTTGACCTTTTTTTTTTTTTTTGAGACAGAGTCTTGCTCTGTCGCCCAGTTTGGAGTGCAGTGGCCGGATCTCAGCTCACTGCAAGCTCCGCCTCCCGGGTTTACGCCATTCTCGTGCCTTAGCCTCCCGAGTAGCTGGGACTACAGGCGCCCGCCACCTCGCCCAGCTAGTTTTTTTTTGTATTTTTTAGTAGAGACGGGGTTTCACCATGTTAGCCAGGATGGTCTCGATCTCCTGACCTTGTGATCTGCCTGTCTCGGCCTCCCAAAGTGCTGGGATTACAGGCTTGAGTCACCGCGCCCGGCCATTGTGACCATTTTTAAGTTGCAATTCAGTGACATGAAGGATATTCACATTGTTGTGCCCACTTTTCCCACCTTTTTCCATCATTCCAAATAGAAACTGTACATAAATCATAACTTCCCATTCTTCCTCCTCCAGCCCCCAGTAACCTCTCCTTTCTGTATGAATCTACCTATTCTAGCTACTGCATAGAAATGGAATCATACAACATTTGGCTTTTTGTGACTGGCTTATTTTGTGACTAGCATAATGTTTTTAAGGTTCTTCCCTTAGAATTTCATTCTTTTTTTTTTTTTAGATAGAGTCTCGCTCTGTTGCCCAGACTAGAGTACAGTAGCATGATCACAGCTCACTGCAGTCTTGACCTCCTGGGTTCAAGTGATCTTCCCACCGTAGCCTCCCAAGTAGCTGGGACCATGGGCGCATGCCACCATGCCTGCTAATTTTTTAAAATTTTTTATAGAGATAGGGTTTATCAGTGTTGTCCAGGCTAGTCTCAAACTCCTGAGCTCAAGCAATCCGCCCACCTTGACCTCCCAAAGTGCTGGGATTACAGGTGTGAGCTGCCATGCCCAGCTTCATTCTTTTTAAAGACTGAATAATATTCTATTGTATGCATATGCCATATTTTATTTGTCCATTCATCCATTGATAAACATTTGGTTTCTATGTTTTTTTTTTTTTTTACTATTGTGAATAATGTTGCTGTGAACGTAAGTGTACAAATATCTTGTGTTCAAGTCTCTTTTAATTCTATTTGGTATATACACACAACTAGAGTTGCTAGATCAAATGGTAATTTTATGTTTAATATCTTGAGGTCCACCATACTGTTATCCATAGTGGCTGCACCATTTCACATTCCCACTAGCAACACACCAAGGGTTCCAATTTCTCCACTCTACACCAACATTTGTTCTGTTTTTGTGGTAATAGCCAATCCTAATGGGTGTGAAGTGGTATCTTATCATGGTTTGGATTTGTATTTCCCTAATACTTAGTGGTATTGGGCATCTTTTTATGTGCTTCCTGCCTTCCTAATTGTTTGGTTTTGTTTTTTGTTGTTTTTTGCTTTCTTTTTGAGACAGTGTCTCGCTGTCACTCAGGTTGGAGTGCATGGTGAGATCATAGTTTACTGCAGCCTTGAATTCCTGGACTTAGGGGAGGCTCTTGGCTCAGCCTCCTGAGTAGCTTGGATTACAGGCACATACCACCATGCCTGGCTAATTTTTTAGGTTTTTGTAGAGATGGGGTCTCACTATATTACCCAGGCTGGTATTGAACTCCTGGCCTCAAGAGATCTTCCGTCCTCAGCCTCCCAAAACACTAAGATCACAGGCATGAGCCACCATGCCAAGCCTCCTCTTAACAATTTCAATCAGCCAGGCACAGTGGCTCAAGCCTGTAATCCCAGCACTTTGGGAGGCCGAGACGGGCGGATCACGAGGTCAGGAGATCGAGACCATCCTGACTAACACGGTGAAACCCCGTCTCTACTAAAATACAAAAAACTAGCCGGGCGAGGTAGTGGGCACCTGTAGTCCCAGCTGCTCGGGAGGCTGAGGCAGGAGAATGGCGCAAACCTGGGAGGCGGAGGTTGCAGTGAGCACAGAGCAAGACTCCGTCTCAAAAAAAAAAAAAAAAAAAAAAAAAAAAAAAAAAAAAAAAAAAATTTCAATCAGTATGTTTCCTGCCACACCTTGACCAAGGAAGGAACTTTAGCAAAATAGCTCTGGTTAATTCTAAGCCCAGAATTAGCAGAACAGTTCACTCTGCCCCCATAACCAATAATAACTCTATTTTTTGATAAAACAGTAATCCTGAGTTGACAACAGTTAACTTCACTTCTCAATATCATATAGATAATCAAAATATATAGACAAGCAGGGCACAGTGGCTCACCCCTATAATCTCAGCACTGAGGCCAAGGTGGGAGGATCACATGAGGCAGCAAGGAGTTAGAGACCAGCCTGGCAACATGGCAAGACCTCACCTCTACAAAAAAAACTATATTTTAATTAGCCAGGCATTGTGGCATATGCCTGTAGTCCTAGTTACTCTGGAGGCTGAGGCAGAAGGATCACTTTAGACCAAGAGTTTAAGGTTGCAATGAAGTAGTACCACATCACTGCACTCCAGCCTGGGTGACAAAGCAAACCCTGTCTCTAAAAAAATGCATACATAGAATCCAAACATTTACGGTGATCAGTGAAGAGTTGGTACTGATTTAAAGAGATAGCTGAATTATCCAATTATACTTTCTTGTGTTTCTGTATGAACTGTACAGTCTTTTGGACTCCCTGATCCACGGTTTTCTGCACTTTATGGTATATATCTACTGAGTTATTAGAAATAATAATCTATCATTAATCAAGTCTAAATATTCATCAAACCAATTCTCCTCCATAGGGATAACATCCCAACAGGACTTTAATTCAGTCTCTCAATATATTTGATCATCATCATCATCAGTATTATACTAAATTTTATAAGCTCCTAAAATATCAGTTTTACCTGACCCCATCTTACATCATGTAGCAGTACCATTGAAGCGAGAAGTCAGACAAAATTTAGCTGCTAAAGGCTTACATTAAAATAAAAATTAAGGCCAGGTGTGGTGGCTCACACCTGTAATCCCAGCACTTTGGGAGGATGAGGCAGGAGAATCACTTAAGCTCAGGAGTTCAAGACTAGCCTGGGCAACAGGGAGAGACCCCATCTCTACAAAAAAATTTTAAAAATAGCCAGGTGTTGTGGTCCCAGCTGCTTGGGAGGCTGAGGAAGGAGGATCACTTGAGCTGGGGCAGTTAAAGCTGCAATGAGATTTGATTGTGCCACTGCACTCCAGCCTGGGTGACAGAGTGAGACCCTGTCTCAATAAAGAAAGAAATAAAAGAAGACAAAATCATGGTGTAATTATTTTGTCCCTCCCTGTGCAATTTACCTCTTCTTATATACCATATATTATTTCTCATAGGAATCTAGATCAGAGACCATATCTCTGCTATTTCAGGATTCAAAACATCTTGAAAACAGCCAGATTTCCTTCTCGAAAAGTTACATGATTTGGCCAGATGTGGAGACTCATACCCGTAATCCCAGCACTTCGGGAGGCCAAGATGGGTGGATCACTTGAGCTCAGGAGTTTGAAACCAACCTCGGCCTCATAGTAAGACCCCATTTCTACAAAAAAATAATGTTTTAATTAGCTGGATGTGGTGGCACATGCCTGTAGTCCCAAGTACTTGGAAGGCTGACATGGAAAGATCACTTGAGCCCAGGAAGTCAAGGCTGCAGTAAGCCATGATCATGCCACTGGTTACATGGTTTAGCTGGGTGCGTTGGCTCATGCCTGTAGTCCCAGCTACTTGGGAGGCTGAGGCAGGAGAATCGCTTGAACCCGGGAGGCGGAGGTTGCAGTGAGCAGAGATAGCGCCACTGCACTCCAGCCTGGGTGACAGAGTGAGACTTTGTCTCAAAAGAAACAAGAGAAGAGAAGAGAAGACATGACACAACCCTAGTCCTGTTTAAAGTTTGTCCAGGATCCACAAACTGCACTACAGGAAAAGAATGCTTGGCACTCAGTTGCATTGTTGGAGCTGTTAAAAAGCACCTCAACCGGTTGCATCCTTTAGTTAGAATTTCCATAGACCAGCGGGTCCGAGTCTCCCATGCATGCACAATGTGGGTTTCTGCCATGGGAGTGAATCACTGGCAGTCGTGCTTGGGATCCCTTGGACTCCATTTAAATTAAGGTATCTGTAATGCAGCTTGTGTTCACATGCAAGCTTATTCCTGTTGTTGGGTTGGTTTGGGCATGTTGTCATCGTGCATGCTATAAATTGTTAAGACCCATTTTGATAGCACTGTGTCATTTCAGCTTGCCACTTTTGTTCTTACTCCTGAAATAGGATGCCTTCAAGGCGCCCTATTGGCATTGGCAAATCTATTTCTTTTTCTTTTTTTTTTTTTTTGAGATGAAATCTCCCCTCCTCCCAGCCCCTGGTAACTTTTACTTTTTCTGTGACTCTGCGTATTCTAGCTACTTCATATCAGTAGAAGCATACAGTATTTGTCTTTTTGCGACTGGCTTACTTCACTTAGTATAATGTTTTCAGAGTTCATCCATTTTGTAGCATTTATCACAGTCACATTCCTCTGTGGCTGAATGATATTCCATTGTATGTATAGACAACGTTTCCTTCGTCTTTTCATCTGTCTTTGGACACTTGGGTTGTTTCCATCTTTTGGGCTATGATGACTAATGCTGGTATGTACCTGGGTTTGCAAATAATTGTTCAGGTCCCTGCTTTCAGTTCTTTGGGGTATATACCCAGAAGTAGAATTGTTAGATCTGTGGTGATTCTGTGTTTAATTTTTTTTTTCTTTTTTTGAGAGAGAGTCTCCATTTGTTCCCAGGCTGGAGTGCAGCAGCACCATCTTAGCTCACTGCAACCTCCATCTCTGGGCTCATGTGATCTTCCCACCTCAGCCTCCTGATTATATGTTTAATTTTTTGAGAAACCACCATCCAGTTTTCCACAGCACATGGACCATTTTACATTTCTACCAGCAATGCACAGGGGTTCCAGTTTTTCTACATTCTTGCCAATCAATGCTTGTTATTTTCTGCCTTTTGAGTACTAGCCACCTTAACGGGTGTGAAATCACCTCTCATAGTTTCTATTTGCATTTCCTTAACATGTTGAGGATATTTTCATGTGTTTATTGGTCATTTGTATATCTTACTTGGAGAAATACCAGTTCAGTTCCTTTGCCCATTTTTTAAATTGGGCTGGGTATTTTTGTTGTTGAGTTGTAGGAATTCCTTATATGTTTTTGATATTAATTCCTAATCCAATATATGGTTTGCAAATATTCTCCCATTATGAGGGTTGGCTTTTTACTATTGATGGCATCCTTTAATGCTCAAGATTTTTTAATTTTTATAAAGTCCAGTTTGTTTTTTTGTTGTTGTTAACTGTGCTTTTGGTGTCATATCTAGGAAAATATTACCAAACCCAGTGTCATAAAGATACTCCCCTGTGTTTTCTTCTAAGAGTTTTATAGTTTTTTGTTCAGGTCTTTGACCCATTTTGAGTTAATATTTATATATGGTGTAAACTAAGGGTCTAACTTTATTCTTTTTCATGCCCCCTTTCTTTCTTGATTTTATTTCTTTTGTAAAGTCCTAAACTTACTATCTTTTTATTATCCAGGAAGTTGGGATAAAAGATCTTAAACTGCCTTTTTACATCTTCCTGAGATCTAACAGCAAAGTCACATATGAAGTTCATGCTGGTGGATGCCTTTTATCACAGTATCAGTCATAACCTGGGTGAGGGGTAGCCCATAATGGAGTTCATTTCTGTCCTCATACAACCAGAACCATACTGTCTGCATCCACAGCATTTCTGCAGCTTCAGGAGGCACTGACTGTATGACGAGGGAGGGGCAGGATAGTTGCCCATATCTAACGTATGATAGGCCCCTCCCTTCATCCATTTTAATAAACTAGGGGTTTCCCTGTGAACCATTCTCTCTCACTCAGCAGTATTCAAAATAAGAGATACTGTTCTTTGATCTAAAATTCTCAGGAACCATTTTTAACAAGAGTTCCTCAAGGTATTGCATGTAATAATCTAGAAAATGGCTCATTTTCTTCACTGAATAGCCGCTTACATCCGTGTTCCGTGTTTTTTTACCCATCACTGTCAACTTGCCGCTCGAATTATTTTAGCTGTGGTTGTTCTCAGTTGACTCATCAAAAAAAAAAAAAAAAAAAAAAAAAAAAAATGGTAATAGCCCAGTTTCTTTGGGTTGGAGCTCCATCTGTTGATCAAAAAGAGAAGCTCATCTAAAAGAGATTCTGAGCTTACTTTCAGCCAGCGCTGAAGGCACTAACCAAACTACTGAATATTTAGACCTACCAGCAATTCAGAATTCCCTCCAAATCCATTTTGCTAGCTCGTGAAGTTCAGGGTCTATCATTTCCACATTCCATGATTTCAAACATGTGCCATAGCAAACCAAGGATGAATTTTTTAAAAAATGAGTCAGTTGTGCTGGGACAGCTGGATATCCACATGCAAAAGAATGAAGTTGTGACTGGGCACGGTGGCTCACACCTATAATCCCAGCACTTTGGGAGGCCGAGGCGGGCAGATACGAGGTCAAGAGATAAGACCATCCTGGCCAACATGGTGAAGCCTCATCTCTACTAAAAATACAAAAATTAGCTGGACGTGGTGGTGGGCACCTGTAATCCCAGCTACTTGGGAGGCTAAGGCAGGAGAATTGCTTAAACCTGGGAGATGGAAGTTGCAGTGAGCCAAGATCACGCTACTGCACTCCAGTCTGGTGACAGAGCGAGACTCTATCTCAAAAAAAAAAAAAAAAAAAAAAGGAATGACGTTGTACCCCTACTTCACACGTTATCTAAAAATTAATTAGCCAAGTGTGGTGGCATATGCCTGTAATCCTGAGTACTCGGGAGGCAGAGTCTCCCTTTGTTCCCAGGCTGCTGTGTGGCAATAGGAAAATCACTTGAACCCAGGCCAGGAGGCAGAGATTGCGGTGAGCCAAGATTACACCACTGCATTCCAGCCTGGGCAACAGAGCAAGACTCTATCTCACAAATTAAGTAAATAAATAAATAAAATGGATCAGTGACCTAAACTTAAGAGCTAAAATTATAAAACTATTAGGAAAAAACATAAGGGTGAATCTTCCTGACCTTGGATTTGCCAAAGGATTCTTAAGTATGATACCAAAAGTACAGGCACCAAAAGAAAAAGTAGATAAATTAGAATTTATCAATGTTTAAAACTTCTGTACGTCAAAGGACACTTTTCTCACACTGAGAAACAGCATTAGAGAAAAAAAAAGGCTGGGCACGGTAACCCACGCCTGTAATCCCAGTACTTTGGGAGGCTGAGGTGCGCAGATCACCTGAGGTCAGGAATTCCAGACCAGCCTGGGCAACATAGTGAAACCCCGTCTCTACTAAAAATACAGAAAATTAGCCAGGTATGGTGGTGAGTGCCTGTAATCCTAGCTACTTGGGAGGCTGAGACAGGAGAATTGCTTGAACCTGGGAGGCGGAGGTTGCAGTGAGCCAAGATCACACCACTACCCTCCAGCCTGGGCAACAGAGCAAGACTCTGTCTCAAAAACAAAGTAGTTAATTAAACAATTTAATTTAAGAATAAATGAAAAGGCTGAGTGCAGTGGCTCACACCTATAATCCCAACACTTTGGGAGGCCAAGGCGGGCAGATCTCTTGAGCCCAGGAGTTTGAGACCAGCCTGAGCAACATGGAAAAACCCCATCTCTATGAAAAATACAAAAATAAGTTAGCTGGGTGTGGTGGCATGCTCCTGTAGTTTCAGCTACTCACAAGACTGAGGCGGGAGGATCACTGGAGCCTGGGAGGCAGAGGCTTCAGTGAGCCGAGATCGCAGCGCTGCACTTCAGCTTGGGTAACAGAGTGAGACCCTGTCTCAAAACAATAATTTTTAAAAATAATAAAAACAAAGGGACTGGGCATGGTGGCTCATACCTGTAATCCTTGCACTTTGGGAGGCCAAGGCGGGGAGATCATTTGAACTTAGGAGTTCAGGAGCGGCCTGGGCAACATAGTGAGACCTCCTCTCTTTTTATTAAAAAAAAAGAATTAAAAAAACTTTTAAAAAATTGTTTAAAAGGACACTATCAAGAAAGTGAAAAAACGGAATGAGAGAAAATATTTGCAAGTCATGTATCTGATAAGGTTCTACTAGTATCTAGAATATTTAAAGAACTTTTTTTTTTTGAGATGGAGTTTCACTCTTGTCACCCAAGCTGGAATGCAATGGCCTGATCTTGACCCGCTACAACCTCTGCCTCCCAGGTTCAAGCAATTCTCTTGCCTCAGCCTCCCAAGTAGCTGTGAATACAGGCGTCCGCCACTACGCCTGGCTAATTTTTATATATTTAGTAGAGATGGGGTTTCTCCATGTTGGTAAGGCTGGTCTCGAACTCCCAACCTCAGGTGATCCACCACCCCCCCGCCTCAGCCTCCCAAAGTACTGGGATTACAGGCATGAGCCACCGCGCCCGGCCTATTTAATGAACTCTTACAGTTCAACAACAGGCCAGGTACAGTGGCTCATGCCTATAGGCCCAGCTACTTGAGAGGCGGAGCTACTCGCGCTACCACGCTTGGCTAATTTTTGTATTTTTTGTAAATACTGAGTTTCACCATGTTGCTGAGGCTGGTTTCGAACTGCTGGACTCAAGCAATCCACCCAAAAAAAGTGCTGGGACTAACAGGCGTGAGCCACTGCGCCCGCCTGTATGACTCTGTTTATATGAACTATCCAGAACAGGTAAACCCGTAGAGACAAAAAGCAGGGAATAGGGTGAGAGGAGAACAGAAATTAACTGCTTAATGGGTAAGGGATTTTCTTTTCTGGTGATGAAAATGTTTTGGACCTAGAGAGAGGTGGTGGTTGCAAAACATTGTGAATGTACTAAATGTCACTAGGTTGCTCACTTTATTGGTTAATTTATATGATGTGAATTTTATCTCAGTAAAAAATCAAGAATGCATTAGTTGTCTTCTAAACATTCCTTACTTTTCCTTACTTTGTTTTGGTTTTTGTTTTGTTTTGTTTTGAGACAGAGTCTCTCTCTGTCACTCAGGCTGGAGTGCGGTGGCGCAATCTCTGCTCACTGCAACCTCTGCCTCCAGGGTTCAAGCGATTCTTCTGCCTCAGCCTCCCAAGTAGCTGGGATTGCAGGCGCCTACCACTACCCCTGGCTAATTTTTGTATTTTTAGCAAAGATGGGGTTTCACCATTTTGGTCAGGCTGGTTTCAGACTCCTGACCTCATGATCCGCCTGCCTTTGCCTCCCAAAGTGTTGGGATTACAGGTGTGAGCCACCGTGCCTGGCCAACATTCCTACTTCTAAGTGGCAGTTAGAGTTCAATTGTTAAAGAAGACCCAGAGACAGTGCTTACAAACACACAGTCATTACAGGAAAAAGGTTTCATAGAGCAACTGCATTAAAGTTAAAGATACGTATCACAGCCTGTGGCTGTCTCACAGCAAGGAGTCTGGAGAAGCCAGGTGCAGGCTCCTGTTTTTCTCCCTAGGTAAGGGCTTGGTGGTTCTCTCACAGACCAAGAACCAGTGATGAATGCCCAGAACACCTCAGAACCCAAGAGCCTAAAATGGAATCTCACTTAGGATTTTTGATTTTGGTCACATAGGCATATCCCTTCTATGTAATAGTAAAGCCCTCTGGCGAGCTCATGGAGACCCAGTACAAAGCATTGATCTGTTATCAAGTACTGACAAGCTGATACAAACTGCTCTGAAACTCCCTGCAACACTGTTTATCAGTATGCTTCAGGCCCTGGCCCGAGTCAGTGTCATACAGAACTTTAGCAAAACAGCTCAGGCTAATTTCAGACCTGCTGGAATTAAGCCTCATAGCATAATAGCACACAAACATTTGAGGCCTGCTTCTCTATATTCTACCTTTAGTCTTCCAAAGTTAAACATTCTTGTTTTCCATAACCATTCCTTTTATTTATTTAAGATGGAGTCTTAGTCTAGCCCACGCTGGAGTGCAGTGGCGCGATCTAGGTTCACTGCAACCTCCACCTCCTGGGTTCAAGCAATTCTCTGCCTCAGCCACCTGAGTAGCTGGAATTACAGGTGCCTGCCACCACGCCCGGTTAATTTTTGTATTTTTGGTAGAGACAGAGTTTCACCATTTTGGCCAGGCAGGTCTGGAACTCCTCACCTCGTTATCCACCTGCCTCAGCCTCCCAAAGTGCTGGAATTACAGGTATGAGCCACTGAGCTCAGCCTCAAATCACTGATTTTTAAAATAAGGAAGCTAAGAAACGATCCATGGGACAATGTTAAGGGCTGCCTCTCCCCATGTCTCTTTCTGTCACTCACACACACATACACACACCTTTCATGAAATGGTTTGTGAAATGCTTTTTCTCTCTACTCTCCCTTCTCCATTAGCTTTACAGTGTTCATTTGTGATGTGTTCTGATTATGAGAGATGCAGGGTGAAATGCAAAGAAAGCCCATTTTACATTTTTTTTTTTTTTTTGAGGCGGAGTCTCGTCGCCCGGGCTGGAGTGCAGTGGCCCGATCTCAGCTCACTGCAAGCTCCGCCTCCCGGATTTGCACCATTCTCCTGCCTCAGCCTCCCGAGTAGCTGGGACTACAGGCGCCCGCCACCTCGCCCGGCTAGTTTTTGTATTTTTAGTAGAGACGAGGTTTCACCGTATTAGCCAGGATGGTCTCGATCTCCTGACCTCGTGATCCGCCCGTCTCGGCCTCCCAAAGTGCTGGGATTACAGGCTTGAGCCACCGCGCCCGGCCCCATTTTACATTTTTTAACAGTCAAAATACATTCAGGTAGCACTTAGTGAAGTAAGAGTGTTAAATCTTTATTGGGAGTGCGGACTACGTTGTGACAAGACAATCGTAAGAAGTGCCAGTCATGAAGTCTAACTCTTGATCTTTACTGGAAGGACATCAAGCATATAGTAAGGGTAGGTAGCATTTGAACTGCATGTCATGTGTACCTGGAATGCTCTGTAAAGAAATTGACTCATAGGAGGCACATTCATTACAAAAAGAAGTAAAGCAAGATTAGGCATTTGATCACCTAGGAAGGAAGAGGAACTTTTCTATCCTGTTGAGTCTACGTAACAGTTTGAAAGAGTCACGACTGTCCTGGCACAATGGTGTGCACCTATAGTCCCAGCTACTCAGGAGGCTGAAGCAGAAGGATCGCTTGAGCCCAGGAGTTCAAGGCAGTAGTGCACCACGATTGTGCCTATGAATAGCCACTGCCCTCCAGTGTGGGCAACATAGCAAGACCCCATCTCTTAAAAAAAATTTTTTTAAGCCATGACATCAACAAATATCTATGCCAGGCAAGAAGGGTTAAAAGCAAAATTAATAAAAAGACAAATACCTCTTTTGAGTGAGTGCAGCCACTAGGACTGCCATATTTTTTATGTTTCATGCTAAAAATATAGTGCTGAATAAGTTATTTGTCAACATTTGTGATTGTGTGTGCAAGTGTCCTTTAATTTATTTTTTTATTTTTTATTTTTTTTGAGACGGAGTCTTGCTGTGGCACCCAGGCTGGAGTGCACTGTTGCAATCTCAGCTCACTGCCATCTCCACTCTCCGGGTACAAGTGATTCTCCTACCTCAGCCTCCTGAGCAGCTGGGATTACAGGTGCCCACCACTATGCCCAGCTAATTTTTTGTATTTTTAGTGGAGACAGCAGGGTTTCGCCATGTTGGCCAAGCTGGTCTCAAACTCCTGCCCACAAGTGATCTACCTGCCTCAGCCTCCCAAAGTGCTGGGATTACAGGCGTGAGCCAGCACACCCAGTTGTTTAATTTTTTTTTTTTTGAAATGGAGTCTCGCTCTGTCGCCCAGGCTGGAGTGCAGCGGCATGATCTTGGCTTACTGCAACCTCCACCTCCCAGGTTCAAGCGATTCTCCTGCCTCAGCCTCCCAAGTAACTAGGACTACAGGTGCCTGCCACCACGCCCAGCTAATTTTTTTGTATTTTAGTAGAGACTGTTTCACTATGTTAGCCAGGATCATCTCAATCTCCCGACCTTGTGATCCGCCGCCTGGGCCTCCCAAAGTGCTGGGATCACAAGCATGAGGCACCACACCCGGCCCCTTTCATTGATTTTAATTGCTCATTATCCAGCAGATATTTACTGAGTACCAACTATGTGCCAGGCACTGCTCTAGGTTCTAAGGATACGTTAGCACAATAGACTGTCCATGCTCACTCTCCACAGTTACATTCTGGTGGAGGAGAGACAGTAAACAAACGACATGAAGTCATCTGGAATTAAATGCTATGAAGAAAAACAAAGCAGTGAAGGGGGATGAAATGTGATGGAAGGTGCTAAGTTAGATGGGATAGTCAGGAAGGGCCTCTATGAGGAGGAAACATTTGAGGAAAGTTTTGAATCTAGAGGGAGCGAGCCATGCAAATATTCCCACCATTGTCCCACTTGCTTTTACTCTATTGGGCATTTTGGCAATGCCATTACCTCATACTAAGAAATGTTTTCATGTTTTCTTTTTTTTTAGACAGAGTCTTGCACTGTGGCCCGGGCTGGAGCGCAGTGGCGTGATCTTGGCTCACTGCAACCTCTGCTTCCTGGTTCACGTGATTCTCCTGTCCCAGCCTCCTGAGTAGCTGGGATTACAGGCGCACACCACCACATCCAGCTGATTTTTTGTATTTTTAGTAGAGATGGGGTTTCCCTATGTTGGACAGACTGGATTCAAACTCTTCACCTCATGATCTGCCCGCCTCAGCCTCCCAAAGTACTGGGATTACAGGCGTGAGCCATCACGTCCGGCCTGTTTGTTTGTTTGTTTTCTTTAGAGAGATAGTGTCTCACTATATTGTCCAGGCCGGTCTCGAGCTCCTGAGCTCAAGCGATCCTCTCACCTCAGCGTCCTAAAGTGCTGGGTTACAGGTGTGAGCCACCCTAGGAGGCTGAAAAAATTAAAAATTACAAAAAATTTAAAAATTAGCTGGGCATGGTGGCGTGCACCTGTAGTCCCAGCTACTTAGGAGGCTAAGGTGGGAGGATCACTTGAGTACAGGAGTTTGAGGCTGCAGTGAGTTCTGATCACTCCATTGCACTCCAACCTACGGGATGGAGTAAGACTCTTGTCTCAAAAAAAAAAAATGCACACACATATGGTGTGGTTATCACAGAGAATTAATAAAAGTACTTACACTATAGGCCAGTGGTTTTCGTTGGGGAGCAGTTTTGTCCCCGGGGGAGCATTTTGGTAATGTCCTGTTGTCACAATTGGGAATGCTTCTGGCACCCTACATAGAACAGGACAGCTCTCCCACGAGGAATTTTCTGGCCCCAAATGTCAGTAGTACTGAGGTTGGGAAACCTTGATGTAGACTAGACCATTCAATCCATAATTTCATACATGGGGCTATTGAGGCATTTTGTTACGTAAATAACAAATGTGTATCTTAGTATGTGCTGCTATTACAAAGTACCTGAGATTGGATAATTTATAAGCAATAGAAATGTATTTCCTCGAAGCTCTGGAGGCTGGGAAGTCCAAGGTCAAGGTGCCAGCAGATTCAGTGTCTGGTGAAGGGACATTCCTGATAGATGACACCCTCTAGGTATCCTCATATGGCAGAAGGGACAGAAAACCAAGAGGGGCCAAACTCACTCCCCCAAGCCCCTTTATAAGGTCACTAATCCCATCTATGAGGGCAGAACCCTCAAGATTTAATCACTACCCAAAAGGCCCCACTTCTTACTATCACCCCAATGGCGATTAAATTGCAACGTGAATTTTGGAGGGGACACATTCACATCAAAGCAAAATGTTTTCCTTTCAGAAATCTATATTATTATCCCCAGTAAGTCACAACTTCAGGTTGACAAAATTGTGGGGAAAGGTGCTTTTCATTTGAGCTCCAGTATTTTGAATGTTCGAGTAAGCAACATAGAATGAGATCATGTTCTTTTCATCCTCCTTTCTCTTTGCAGGCTTTCATAGAAACTATGTTTGCCAGTAAAGCCCCTGTGGAAGAAGGCTTTCTTTATGCTAAGGTGAGATTCAGATGGTTAGCTTCACTGTCTTGTTGGAGGTGAATATAATAAGTAATTTGATTTGCAGAAATGGTAGTGCAATTTGCTTTCATGATAGTGATGACCAGCATGTCATTGGAGAGGATTTGTTTCTGAAATATCACTGGTCATTTTTAAGTCTAAAATATACTGTGTTACAATTAAAGGAAGAAAATTGCAAAGTAGAACAGATGATGATGAAGGGAAAATTTAGCAATGCGAGGTGACAAAAGTAATACTGTTTAGGTCAATGTCAAAAAGAGGCTGAGGGCTGGACGTGGAGCTCATGCCTGTAATGCCAGCACTGTGGGAGGCCAAGGCAAGCGAATCATTTGAGGCCAGGAGTTCGAGACCAGCCTGGCCAACATGGCAAAACCCCATCTCTACTAAAAATACAAAAACTAGCTGGGTGTGGTAACGTATGTCTGTAATCCCAGCTAGTCAGGTGGCTGAGACACAAGAATCACTTAAACCTGGGAGGCACAGGTTGCAGTGAGCCAAGATCATGCCACTGCACTCCAGCCTGGGCAACAGAGCAAGACTGTCTCAAAAAAAAAAAAGGCTGAGGACAGGCGTGGTGGCACATGCCTGTAAAATTTGGGAGGCCGAGATGGGAGGATCACTTGAGCCCAGGAGTTCGAGATCAGCCTGGGCAACATACTGAGACCTCATCTCTACAAAAAATTTAAAAAAATTAGTTGGGCATGGTAACATACCTGTAGTCCAGTTACTCTGGAGGCTGAGGTGGATGTATGACTTGAGCCTGGAAGATTCAGGCTATAGTGAACTATGATTGCCTCACTGCACTCCAGCCTGGGTGACAGAGCAATATCGTGTCTCAAAAAAAAAAAATAGAGGTTGAGAAAGTGCTGTAGATAGTAGCAGATACTCACCAACCTCCAGCTCCATCCTGTATCCTAGAACATAGTGAAATTAGTAGGATTGCAATTTTCCTAGCTTCCTTTTTCACTTTTCCAGAGCATTTAGATTCGTAGCTATTTGAAAGATTGGAGCCGGGCGCGGTGGCTCAAGCCTGTAATCCCAGCACTTTGGGAGGCCGAGACGGGCGGATCACGAGGTCAGGAGATCGAGACCATCCTGGCTAACACGCTGAAACCCCGTCTCTACTAAAAATACAAAAAACTAGCCGGGCGAGGTGGCGGGCGCCTGTAGTCCCAGCTACTCCGGAGGCTGAGGCAGGAGAATGGCGTAAACCCGGGAGGCGGAGCTTGCAGTGAGCTGAGATCGGGCCACTGCACTCCAGTCCCGGCGACAGAGCGAGATTCCGCCTCAAAAAAAAAAAAAAAAAGATTGGAATTAGTAATTTAGACCTGTTGTTAAAAATGTAAGTCACATTTCAGTGTTTAGCTAAATAAGGATAAACAAATAGTAACCTTACATGATTGTATTTCAAGGCTCAGCCTTCATCATAGTTTTCTGTCTTCTGGACTTAATTTGAAAATTATAAGAAATTTAGAGAACACTAAAGAAAAAAGAACAGATTTAATAATAGGGTTGAAATAACAGGATTTATGGGAATAAAAGAGTATACTTAACATAAATTATAGTACATGGGGTTAGAATAAAAGAAATGGACTGAAATTACAGTATAAAAGGTTTGGTTAGGTATGATGAATAGTTTTCCAGTAATGACTTAAGATAAGTACTGGTATGGAGGTATGGGCTGTTGAAGAGAGCCTGGGCTGGGGCAGCCCTACAGAAACCCTTTGAGTCATACCTTGCTATTGTTTTTCACAGTTTGAATTTGAATGCCGGGCTCGTGGTGCAGACATCTTAGCCTATCCACCTGTGGTGGCTGGTGGTAATCGGTCAAACACTTTGCACTATGTGAAGAATAATCAACTCATCAAGGTATGTGAAATGCCCTCAGTGCTGCTCCCACTAGGTCCAGATACTCTAGTAGAAAACCTGCTAACCTCATGGTCCCCTAACCTTCAGCTTTCACAAATTAGCTGACATTTTAAAAGTATTTTATTGCTTATGAATGGTTTTACAGACATTATCTCATTTTATCCTTAAATTAGCTATGTTAGAAAGGAGCAAATATTAACATGACTTTTTAATAGATGAGGAAAATGAACTTTAAAAAATAAAGCAACATAGGCCAGGTGTGGTGGCTCAGGCCTGTAATCCTAGTACTTTGAGAGTCCAAGGCAGGTGAATCACGTGAGGTCAGGAGTTCGAGACCAGCCTGGCCAAGATGGTGAAACACATCTCTACTAAAACTACAAAAATTAGCCAGGCGTGGTGGCATGTGCTTGTAATCCCAGCTACTCTGGAGGCTGAGGCAGGAGAATTGCTTGAGCCCGGGAGGCATAAGTTGTAGTGAGCCGAGATCACACCACTGTACTCCAGCGCTCCAGCCTGGGCTATGGAGCAAGACTCTGTCTCTAAATAAATAAATAAATATTTAAGTATTTAAAAACCTAAAACAACATATTAGTGCAGAGCCAAGTATTCTACTCTAAAGCCTCTGCTCATTTCGCTATAACTCTCATTCTCTAAGGACTTGCAGCAACAATAGTGAGCCAAGTGGATTTTCTGGGCAGAAAGACTTTAAGAAATCGCTATTAGCTGTGAGGGAACATATCTTCTATGATTTTCTTCCCATGTGACTATACAAGTGAAGGAATTGTGTATTCCTTTACTAAGTCCATTTCTTTACTGATTTAGTATTCAGTAAATCCAAAAGAAAAAAATATAGGAAACTTGTAAATTATATAGCATAATTTAAAAAAACAAAAACAAAAATGAATACCCATGAACCAGGCAGTCAATTTTAGAGCTAGAACAGTAGCAATAAAGCACACCTACCCTTATGCTGTCCCATCCCACTTCCTCAAAGGTAACTGGTAACCTAAATTTTGTTTTTCGCTTGACTTTTAAGAAATAGTTGTATTACATACATAGGACTCCCCAAACAGTATTAATTAGCTACTGCTTGTTTATAAACTTTATACAAATTGTATACTCTATATGTAGTTTGGAGGGATTTTTTTTAACTCATAAATATAGGCTGGGTGAGGTGGCTAACATCTGTAATTCCAGCACTTTGGGAGGTCAAAGCAGGCAGATACCTTGAACGCAGGAGTTCGAGACTGGCCTGGGCAACATAGTGAAACCCTCTCTCTACAAAAAAATACAAAAATGAACCAGGCATGATGGCACATGCCTATAGTCCCAGTTACTTGGGAGGCTAAGGTGAGAAGGATCATCTGAGCCTGGGGAGTTCAAGGTTGCAGTGAGCTGTGACCACGCCACTGCACTCCAGCCTGGGCAACAGAGCAAGACCCTGTCTTCAAAAAAAAATAAAATATAGGCCAGACACAGTGGCTCATACCTATAATCCCAGTACTTTGGGAGGCTAAGGCAGGTAGATCACTTGAAGCCAGGAGTTCACGACCATCCTGGCCAACATGGTGAAACCCTGTCTCTACTAAAAATACAAAAATTAGCTGGGCGTGGTGGCGCGTGCCTGTAGTCCCAGCTACTCGGGAGGCTGAGGCAGGAGAATC
>NW_012120154.1:335322-339070 GCF_000951035.1 Colobus angolensis palliatus | reverse complement strand
ATCTCCTGACCTCGTGATCCGCCCGTCTCGGCCTCCCAAAGTGCTGGGATTACAGGCTTGAGCCACCGCGCCCGGCCAATAGTGATATTTATGATGTGCCAGTGTTTATACCTAGTAATTCAATCCCAGGGAATCTGGTTCCAAAGCCTATACACTTAAACACTATGCATTGCCAACTTTCTTGAGGCAGTGTGAATTCATCTGAAAAGTTTTGTTTTGTTTTCACATGCCTCGTGTTTCAAACATCTGAAAAGTTTAGATGCTGTGTAGATAAATAGAAGAAACCAGCAATTAGTGTCCTTCAAATTAGAGCTTTAAAAAAAAAAAAAAATGGCCGGGCGCGGTGGCTCAAGCCTGTAATCCCAGCACTTTGGGAGGCCGAGACGGGTGGATCACGAGGTCAGGAGATCGAGACCATCTGGGCTAACACGGTGAAACCCCGTCTCTACTAAAAAAATACAAAAATCTAGCCGGGCGAGGTGGCGGACGCCTGTAGTCCCAGCTACTCAGGTGGCTGAGGCAGGAGAATGGCGTAAACCCGGGAGGTGGAGCTTGCAGTGAGCTGAGATCCGGCCACTGCACTCCAGCCTGGGCGATAGAGCGAGACTCCGTCTCAAAAAAAAAAAAAATGGACCAAGTGCGATGGCTCACGCCTGTAATCCCTGCACTTTGGGTGGCCGAGGTGGGCAGATCACCTGAGGTCGGAAGTTCTAGACCATCCTGACCAACATGGAGAAATCCAATCTCTACTAAAAATACAAAATTAGCCAGGTGGGGTGGCAAGCACCTATAATCCCAGCTGCTCAGAGGCTGAGGCAGGAGAATCACTTGAACCTGGGAAGCAGAAGTTGTGGTGAGCCAGGATCACGCCATTGCACTCCAACCTGGGCAACAAGAGTGAAACTCCGTCTCAAAAAAAAAAAAAAAAGGCATGCTTTGGATTAGGATTACTAGAAACAACTTGTAATCATGAGCTTATCCACTTTAACCTGTCTTACTTTGTTCCAGGATGGAGAAATGGTGCTTCTGGATGGAGGTTGTGAGTCTTCCTGCTATGTGAGTGACATCACACGTACCTGGCCAGTCAATGGCAGGTAGGGTTTCTACAGAGTAACATACCCCACTGCTTCTTAGGAGTATGAGTTGGAATATGGCTATATTTGGAATGAATGACTAAAGAAATACTATAGGTCCATTCCTGGTCAAGTTAGGTTGCAAAGCTCCTTATTATTTTCTAAGACTGTTGTGTTAGCCAGGTAAAAGTCCATTTTTAAAAAACTGTAATGGGCCAGGCGTGGTGGCTTATACCTGTAATCCCAACACTTTGGGAGGCCGAGGCAGGCAGATCACCTGAGATCAGGAGGTCAAGACCAGCCTGACCAAAATGGTGAAATCCTGTCTCTACTAAAAATGCAAAAATTAGCCTGGGCGTGGTACTCGGGAGGCTGAGGCAGGAGAATCACTTGAACCCAAGGGATGGAAGTTGCAGTGAGTCAAGATTGGACCGCTGCTCTCCAGCCTCGGTGACAGAGTGAGATTCCATCTCAAAAAAAAAAAAAAAAAACTGGCCAGGCACAGTGGCTCATGCCTGTAATCCCAGCACTTTGGGAGACCGAGGCAGGCGGATCATAAGGTCCAGAGATCGAGACCATCCTGGCTAACACGGTAAAACCCCGTCTCTACTAAAAATACAAAAAATTAGCCAGGCGTGGTGGTGGGCGACTGTAGTCCCAGCTACTTGGGAGGCTGAGGCAGGAGAATGGCGTGAACCCGGGAGGTGGAGCTTGTAGTGAGCCGAGATCGCACCACTGCACTCCAGCCTGGGCTACAGAGCAAGACTCTGTCTCAAAAAAAAAGAAAAACTATAATGGATAAATTTGATGAATAGGGCTTTTTGCCTGTGGACATTGCCCAGTGCACATAGCTTGGGCAGCAGAAAGCCACAGCCTTATCGATTTAAGATATCAAAGGATAGATTTAGGTGCTGGCAGAATAGCCAGAAAGATGAAGGAAAATCCTTGACGAGAAGGGCTCGCAGAAACTGTGAGCCCCAAAATCTGCATACAGAATATTTAAAAATCCTTGGCTGATCACTAAACTATGTGTTCTGAGGAGGCCTCACGAGGCTCAGCAAAATACCAGCAACTAGAAGCAGAATAAACTGAGAAGATATTTTAGTTGCTTCCCAGTGAAAACAGAGTTTGTAGTTTGAATCTATCCAAGTTAACAAAATTGCTAGACGTGAGAAGAAACAGGTAATTGTGACCTGTATTCAAGAAAATCTGATGATGAAATAATCCCAGCCAGGTACAGTGGCACACGCCTGTAATTCTAGCACTTTGGGAGGCCGAGGCAGGTGGATCACTTGAAGTCAGGAGTTCAAGACCACCTGGCCAACACGTGAAACCCTGTCTCTACTAAAAATACAAAAATTAGCTGGGCGTGGTGGCAGGCACCTGTAATCCCAGCTACTCAGGAGTCTGAGGCAGGAAGATCTCTTGAACTGAGAAGGGGGAGGTTGCAGTGAGCTGAGATTGCACCACTGCACTCCAGCTTGGGCGACAGAGTGAGACTCCATCTTAAGAAAAAGGGAAAAAAAAAAAGGGAAATGATCTTAATGTTCCAATTAGCAGAAGGACTCTAAAGTAGCTGTTATAGATATGTTAAAGGAAGATGTAGACATAATGAGCGAACAGATGGAGAATCTCAATGAGAAATAGAAACTAAAAAGAACCAGGGATTCTGGGAAGATGGCAGCAGCAAGATAGTTTTTCAAACTTTTCAAATTGTCACATAAACAGAGCAACTAGCTAACAAAACCAAACACTAGGTAATATTTGTTACCTCAATTAGAATTAGAATAATTACCTCCTAATTCACAAACATTCAATCTGTAACTGCACAGTTAGCAAAATCTAGACTGATAAACTATGTCAAGCAGCCTGGATTCTTTAACAAATACATTACAAGGAAATGAAAAGAGATAGAGGAGGAGCCTATTAACTAAAAGGGGTTTTAGTTATTTCAAATATATTACAAATGAGTGTATCAAATACATTAAAAATGAGCACAAAGAAAATTATCTTGGGGTGAATATTTGGGTGATAAAAGTATTTTTAAAAACACAAAGGACAGCCAGGCAAGGTGCCTCATGTAATCCCAGCACTTGGGGAGACAAGACAGGAGGATCACTTGAGCTCAGGAGTTCAAGGCCAACATGGGCAACATAGTGAAACCCGGTCTTTACAAAAAATACAAAAAAATTAGCCAGGCATGATGGCACGTGCTTATAGTCCCAGCTACTCGGGAGGCTGAGGTGGGAGGATTGCTTGAGCCCAGGAGACAGAGGTTGCAGTGAGCCAAGATTGCACCATTGCAGTCCAGCCTGGGTGACAGAACCAGACTCTGTTGCAAAAAAATAAAAAGAAAAAAACCCCACAATGACCAAGCATAGTGGCATGCACCTATAGTCTCAGCTACTCAGGAAGCTGAGGCAGGAGGATCACTTGAGTCCAAGGGTTCTAAGCTGTAGTCCACTATGTTGATCAGGTGTCTGCAACAAGTCCACCATCAATATGGTATCTGCTCAGGAGCAGGGAACTACCACGTTACCTAAGGAGGGCTGAACTGGCCCAGATCAGAAACAGAGCAGGTCACAACTCTTGTACTGATCAGTAGTGGGAACAAGCTTGTGAATAGCCAGTACACTCCAGCCTGAGCAAAAGAGCAAGACCCCATCTGTAAAAAA
>NW_012120154.1:321377-335272 GCF_000951035.1 Colobus angolensis palliatus | reverse complement strand
AAAAAAAAAAAAAAAAAAAATCTTTTAATTAAAATTAAAAAAAAAAAGCAAGGAAAAGGGAGTGACTGCTAACAGATACAAGATTTGGAGGAGATGGTAATGAAAATTTTCTGGAGTTAGTAGTAGTGATGGTTGTATAACATTGAGAATATACTTAAAACCACTGAATTGTACACTTTTTTAAGTGAAGGAATTTTATGATAAATGAATTATATGTCAATAAAAATTATAAATTCGGTCAGGCATTGTGGTTCATCCTGTAATCCCAGCACTTTGAGAGGCCGAGGCTAGCAGATGACTTGAGCCCAGGAGTTCCAGACCAGCCTGGGCAACATGGCAAAACCCCATTTCTACAAAAAAACTTTAAAAGTGTTTCCTTCAGCAGCACATACACTAAAATTGGAACAATACAGAGATTAGTGTGGTCCCTATGCAAGGATGACATGCAAATTTGTGAAGCATTTCATATATAATCATGAAAGAAAAAAATTAGCTGGGTATGGTAGCATGGGCCTGTACTCCTAGCTACTAGAGAGACTAAAGTGGGAGGATCACCTGAGCCCAGAGGTCAAGGCTGCAGTGAGCTGTGACTGGACTACTGCACTCCAGCCTAGGCAACAGAGTGAGACAGTCTTAAAAAAAAAAAAAAAAAATTAAATTCATGTGTAAATAACAGTACACACAAATAAAAAATCACAATTAACTGAGTACAAACTGATATGGCTAGCGTGGTGGCTCACACCTGTAATCCCAGTGTTTTGGCAGGCTGAGGCAGGAGGATCACTTGAGGCCAGGAGTTCAAAACCAGCCTGGACAACACAGCAAGACTTCTATATCTACAAAAAATACAAAAAATTGGCCAACTATGGTGGCGCACACCTGTAATCCCAGCTACTTAGGAGGCTGAGGTGGCAAAATCACTTGACCCCTGAAATTTTTGGTTACAGTGAACTATGATCACGTCACTGCGCTCTAGCCTAGGTAACAGAGCAAGGCTCTATCTCCAAAATAAAAAAGGCTGGGCACGGTGGCTAACACCTATAATCCCAGCACTTTGGGAGGCCAAGGCAGGTGGATAACCTGAGGTCAGGAGTTTGAGACCAGCCTAGCCAACATGGTGAAACCCTGTCTCTACTAAAAATACCAAAAAAAAAAAAAAAAAAAAATCAGCCAGTCGTGGTGGCAGGCGCCTGCAGTCTCAGCTACTTGGGTGGCTGAGGCAGGAGAAGAATCACTTGAACCTGGAAGGTGGAGGTTGCAGTGAGCCAAGATCACACCACTGTACTCCAGCCTGGGCAACAGAGCGAGACTCCATCTCAAAAAAAATGTTAGGATGAGGGTTACTTATTGGTACGATTGTAATTATCCTGGGACCTATAGAAGGGTCTTCTGGGATAGTCTGCCAAGTTTATTTTTTTTTATTTTTATTTTTTTGTCTGACTGGTATTCACCTTATAATAATTTTTTTTTCTTTTTTCTTTTCTTTTTTTTTTTTTTGAGACGGAGTCTCGCTCTGTTGCCCAGGCTGGAGTGCAGTGGCGTAATCTTGGCTCACTGCAACCTCCAGCTTCAGGGTTCATGCAATTCTCCTGCCTCAGCCTCCCAAGTAGCTGGGCTACAGGCAGGTGCCACCACGCCCAGCTAATTTTTGTATTTCTAATAGAGCCACCGAATAATTTCTTAAGGTTTATGTTTGATTGATTTGACTTTCTATATCTGTGTTTTGTTTTACAATAAAATTTTTTTTTAATTTTTAAATGACAATTTTAAAGCCAAAAAGTACATTAACTGAAATAGGAAATTCACTGGGTGGACTTAACTGTAGATTGGAGGCTGCAGAAGTTTGCAAACTTGAAGATAAATAGAAAGTATCCAGCTGGGGCCGGGTGCGGTGGCTCACTCCTGTAATCCCAGCACTTTGGGAGGCTGAGGCAGGCAGATCACAAGGTCAGGAGATTGAGACCATCCTGGCTAACACGGTGAAACCCCGTCTCTACTAAAAATATAAAAACAATTAGCCAGGCGTGGTGGTGGGCACCTGTAGTCCCAGCTACTTGGGAGGCTGAGGCAGGAGAATGGCATGAACTCGAGAGGCGGAGCTTGCAGTGAGTGGAGATCGCACCACTGTACTCCAGCCTGGGCAACAGAGCAAGACTCCGTCTCAAAAAAAAAAAGAAAAAAGAAATTATCCAGCTGGAAGAATAGAACTACATTGTAAAAAGGCCAGGTGCAGTGGCTCACACCTGTAATCCCAGCACTTTGGGAGGCCCAGGCAAGTGGATCACTTGAGGTCATGAGTTCGAGACCAGTCTAACCAACATGGTGAAACCCCGTCCATACTAAAATAACAAAAATTAGCTGGGTGTGGTGACAGGTGCCTGTAATCTCAGCTACTTGGGAGGCTGAGGCAGAGAGCGATCCTCCCATCTCAACCTCCCAAGTAGCTGGGATTATAGGCACATGCCACCGTGCCTGGCTAATATTTTGTTTTTTTATAGAGGCAGGGTTTTGCTATGTTGCCCAGGCTGGTCTGCAACTCCTTGGCTCAAACAATCCTCTTGCCTTGACCTGCCAAAACACTGGAATTACAGGCATGAGCCACTATGCCCAGCCAAATTCCAGGTATTTAAGAGAAATGAAAACATTTCTCAACAAAAAGAGTTGTACAAGGACATTCATAACAGCATTTATTCACAATAGCATAACAACCAAAATGTCCCATCAACAGGAGAATGAATATGCAAATTGTGGTCTGTTCATACAATGGAATACCACTCAGTAATAAAAAAGAACATTTTAATGACTGATTGAATGTTTTTTGTTACTGATTGAAGCAACACCATGGATGTACTGCATAGACATCCTTCTACCCTCACTGAGCATGGATTATTGCATTCCAGGCTGGAGTGCAGTGGTGCACAGAGCATAGATTATGCTCAGTGAAGGAAGCCAGACACAAAATAGTATATATTATATGATTCCATTTATATGATGTTCTAGATTAGGCAAACTAAGGTTAAAATAATCACAACAGCATTTGCCTCGGAAAATAGGGATATTGATTAGAAATGGACATGGTGACTCACGCCTGTAATCCTAGGACTTTGGGAGCCAAGGTGGGCGGATCACCTGACGTCAGGAGTTCAAGACCAGCCTGGCCAACATGGCAAAATCCCATCTCTACTCAAAATACAAAAATTAGCCAGGTGTGGTGGCAGGCGCCTGTAATCCCAGCTACTTGGGAGGCTGAGGCAGGAGAATCGCTTGAACCCGGTAGAGGCAGAAGTTGCAGTGAGCCGAGGTCACAGCACTTCAGCCTGGGCAAAAGAGCGAAATTCCGTCTCAAAAAAGGAAAAAAAGAAATGAACCTGAGGAAGCTTTCGGGGGAGATGGAAATGCTCTGTATAAGGCTTGCGTTCAAAATCTATAGGGCAGACTTCAGTCCAAACTCAGGCAGGGTTTATATTATAGTCCTGAGGCAGAATTCCTTCTCCAGTATACCAAAGCAGTTGTGGCATTTGTGTTTATGTATTGTGGATGACCTTTTGGTTTGTGTTTCAGCCAGCCAGGCAACCAAGCTGTTAGAACTTTTCTGACCCCTTCAGCTACAACATTGAATCCAGAATCTCTGATTAGTGGACCCATATCAGTAAAGTTGCCTGATGCAACTATGTTTCTTCTACCATTATCCCACACCATAAATATTCATTCCCACCCATATTCCCAGATTTTTGTCTGTCAGAAATTGGAAACCTCATGCAGTTCTTTTTTTTTATTTTTTGAGCTGGAGTTTCACTCTTGTTGCCCAGGTGGGAGTGCAATGGTGCAATCTCGGCTCAACGCAATGTCTGCCTCCCAGCTTCAAGCGATTCTCTTGCCTCAGCTTCCCAAGTCGCTGGGATTACAGGCATGCGCCACCACACCCAGCTAATTGTGTATTTTTGGTAGAGATGGGGTTTCTCCATGTTGGTCAGGCTGGTCTCAAACTTCTGACCTCAGGTGATCCATCCGCCTTGGCCTCCCAAAGTGTTGGGATTACAGGCGTGAGCTACCACGCCGGGCCCCTCGTGCAGTTCTTTTTGGAGTGGAGTGGACCTCCTCGTGGATCACACTTTCTACCTAACTTGGAGCCTGCTGAGACTTGAGGACTGCTGGGACTAGAAGAACCAAGGCAACTACCTCAAGGGACATACCTACAGGTTTTCAGGAAAACAGGGTTAGCCTTCTCAGACAGGGG
This sequence comes from Colobus angolensis palliatus, assembly GCF_000951035.1. Lineage (NCBI taxonomy): Eukaryota > Metazoa > Chordata > Mammalia > Primates > Cercopithecidae > Colobus > Colobus angolensis. The sequence continues at coordinate 331,035 of NW_012120154.1, read as the reverse complement.
TGGAAGGGCCGCTTCTGCTGGCAATAAAGACTCAGAAGAATTTAGGAGTTCATTGTCCTCAGCTTCAATAGGTTTGGTACATGCATCTGTCAAAATTGTACCATTCAAGTGTATGCATTTTAGTGTATATAAAGACACTTTGGGAGGCCAAGGCAGGAGGATCATTTGAGCTGAAGAGTTCCAGACCAACCTGGGCAACATAGTGAGACCTTGTCTCTTTAAAAAAAAAAAAAAAAAAAGTTACAGAAATAATTATTTAGTAATACTGTGATGGGGTGGGGTATGGGTACATTATGCTATGGGTTCCTTATGCTATTAATTTAATCATTTTTCTGTTAGAGGACATTTAGAGTTTATCTAATAATTTACAATTATTAAATTACAGTGAACATTTTAGTACATTCAGCTTTTTTGAATTTCAAATATTTTCTTCGGATATATTAGAGTAGAATTGTAAGCTCTAGTTATATGAGCATCTTTGAGGCCTTTGATGTAATTGGGTGTATTAGTTTACACTCCTATCAACAGTATGTGAGAATACATATCATATATTTTCCCAGGTCACTTTTTTATCTCATAATTGCTAAAGAAACTGTTATTCTAAAGACACTTAAGTGCTAGTATGTTACTAGTAGCCCAGATGTTGACTAGTTTATCCCATGGTATCTGCTTCACCTGTCAGAAGTGGGTCCCTAGGCTTTCCTGCCTTTTTTTTAATGGTAGTCTCTGCTGTAAGGGATTAGACAGGATCACCGCTGAGCCTCGTCTGCCCACTGACTGCAGTCGTGGCTGGGTGCTTCTTCTGGCCCTACTTTATGTCTCTCCTGACCATTTGAAGAAGAGACTGTGTTGCTGCTCCAGCTTGAAGGATTGTTGCCCTTCCTGCTGAGCACCTAGGACATGATTGAGCTCCTGGCCATATTGATAGATTGGTACTTATTAAACATCAACAGTGCCCCAGCAGCAGCATCTTGGGGCTTTTCTAATCAAACTTAGTAGCAAACTTCTCAGAGTATCAGATTATCTAAGTTCAGATTATTTGTTTTTCCCATCCCTAGGTTCACTGCACCTCAGGCAGAACTCTATGAAGCTGTTCTAGAGATCCAGAGAGATTGTTTGGCCCTCTGCTTCCCTGGGACAAGCTTGGAGAACATCTACAGCACGATGCTGACCTTGATAGGACAGAAGCTTAAAGACTTGGGAATCATGAAGAACATTAAGGAAAATAATGTCTTCAAGGTATTTCACTTCTCTTGACCCCAGTTCTCAAGAACACCTAGCATGCTGCTAGGCTTTTACCCTATATAAAGCTAATTCGATTTAGAAATGGGACAGATGCAGTGATTCATGCCTGTAATCTCAGTAGTTTAGGAGGCTGAGGCAGGAGGATCGCTTGAAGCCAGCCTGGGCAATATAGCGAGACCTATTTATATGTATATACAGATATATATATACACACACACATATATATATACACATACACACACGGGGTTTTTTAAGTAAAAAGAAAAGATTTAGAAATCATCTTTGTGATCTGTAAGAGGGATTTTAGCTTTAACATAGATTAAAACAAAGGAAGTCAGTACTTATTTCTTCCAGAAGATGGCAGTACATTCTGATTCATTACATGCTGCATAACTAGCTCAGTATTCAGAAAACGTAAAATGAAGTCTGGTGTAGACAGGGTGAAAAAGGAAACAAGAAATGAGGAGAAGCCTGGGAAATATAGCAAGACCCTGTCTCTACAAAACATTTAAAAGTTAGCCAGGTCACACTACTTGGGAGGTTGAGGTGGGGAGGATCACTTGACCCCAGGAGTTCAAGGCTGCAGTGAACTGTGATCGCACCACTGCACTCCAACCTGGGCCACAAAACAAGGTCCTGTGTCCAAAAAAAAAAAAGAGAGAGAGAGAGAGATTAACTTTTAATCACTTTATGGGTTATTCTGTAGGTCAAAGGAGAAGGTATTTGTTTAAGTGACATTTTTGAGACTTCAGCAATATTCCCAAAGGCCATGGCATTAGTGAATTTTTTTCTGCATCCAAAATGTGATGATGTTCAGTAAAAATGTAAAACCTCATCTTTAAAATTAAGATGCTAGATGCCCAAGTCAGATAGACCATTAGGCATCTCCTACCTACAAGTTAAGGCTTCTAGGACTTCTATTATCAATAAAAATGAAGCTGTAAATTGACTGTTGCTTGGGCCAACAAATCTTTAACTAACTGATGGAAATACCCAAGTTGGCTGGGCACAGTGGCTCACACCTGTAATCCCAGCACTTTGGGAGGCTGAGGCAGGCAGATCACATGAGGTCAGGAGTTCGAGACCAGCCTGGCCAACATGGTGAAACCTTGTCTCTACTAAAAATACAAAAATTTGCCGGGCATGGTGATACAAGTCTATAATCCCAGCTATTGGAGAGGCTGAGGCAGGAGAATCACTTGAACCCAGGAGACCAAGTTTACAGTGAGCCAAGATCACACCACTGTACTGCAACCTGGACAACAGACCAGGACTCCATCTCAAAAAAAAAGAAATACCCAAGCTGGTACGTGCCCAAAAGTATGCCTTCTCCACAAGTTGCTGTGAGATATTTAGGGTCTCCAGAGTGGATTCCTGAGAGGGATGTGTGAAGGAACATTGGAAAGAGAACTGTGGTAATAGTCATCCTCTCTTTCCCAAAAAAAGAGATTTTTTTTCTTTCTTTTATTTTTACCTTTCCTGTGGTACTGAAGAAAACAGACTTTCATTTGCCACAGTCATTAGTTGGGATTACCCAAGTCAGCATGTATGTAGTATATTAAATAGTGGGAATGGAAGTGTGGATTGATGAGAATGCCATTGGCAGAATTGCATATAAGAGGCTGCAGTTTTTCAGGTACCTTTAAGTATTAGCCCAAGGAGGGATTAAACTGAAGTGGCAGAACCATGGGAGAGATAATAACACATATCTCACTGATTTATACTTGCCCAGCATTCCCCGTTAGAGGTCATTGCTCTAATGATACTGTGATAATTATCTTTTCCAGGCTGCTCGAAAATACTGCCCTCATCATGTTGGCCACTACCTCGGGATGGATGTCCATGACACTCCAGACATGCCCCGTTCTCTCCCTCTGCAGCCTGGGATGGTAATCACAGTTGAGCCAGGTAAGGAGAGGTGTTATAATAGTACTATGAGGTAAACATTTGTTTGTTTGTTTTTGAGATGGAGTTTTGCTCTTTCGCCCAGGCTGGAGTGAAGTGGTGTGATCTTCACTCACTGCAACCTCCGCCCCCCAGGTTCAGCGATTCTCCTGCCTCAGCCTCCTGAGTATCTGGGACTACAGTTGTCCACCACCACGCCTGGCTGATTTTTATATTTTTAGTAGACGGGGTTTCGCCATGTTGGCCAGGCTGGTCTCAAACTCCTGACCTCAGGTGATCCACCCATCTCGGACTCCCAAAGTGCTAGAATTACAGGCCTGAGCCACCATGCCCAGCCACATTGTTTGTTTTTACTTCAACCAACGTAATTAAGTTAGAAGAGACAGGAAAAAAAGTCTCTCCAGTGTGGAAGATAATTTTATTTTACATTTATCTTTCGTATTCTTATTTAACATCACACAATTTGTTCAATTTGACTCCTCCAATGAACAACTGATGGAGAATACTTCCTATATATAGATATATAGAAATGAATAGATATTAAGAAATGAATCTTTTTTAATCCTGCCTTTCCCAGGGCCAGTTTGTACTGGTCTCCCATTTAGTAGCTGGGGGCTGCTCAAGCTTCCAGAGCCCCCGGTGCTTGCGTGCAGAGAGACAGGCAGACACACTATGCTCTCAGTTTCAACACCTCTGCAAGCTGCATTGAACTACCCAGCACCATCCCACTCATTAGTACCCAACGCCTTCCTCGTAAGCTTCAGAGAAAGCTAACAATCGGATACGTTACCTAACTTGAATGGTCCTGGGTGCTGAGCAGGATTCTGAAGAGGAGCAGTGGCCACAGTGGTGTGTGAAGATTGATGTTGTCAGAGTTGATGGTTAAATATTGATGCTGGTTTTGTTTTGAAAACTGATCTAAATTTTAGATTTCAGGTATTGTGATCTCTATATAAATTATGGCTGTGAAATGTCTTTTATGCCACCCTTTGAACCCAGTCATACATTGCTATCTGTGGCCATAGCTATATCGTTTGGTTCAATCTGGTTGGTACACAAGCGCTTCCTTAACTGCGCTCCATTTTCCTTTGCTGATCTTTTTCAGTTTTTTAATCGTAGAGCAGGATCTGTGAGGATAGTGGAGGAAGTTTACAACTTGTTTAATATAAAAAGCCCTGGTGTGTGTCTAACTTCATGATTAGAAAGGGTACCTACATTTTTCCAAATATACATTAAAGTCTTTCAGTTTCTCTCTTACTTTATATTATACACATCAGATATATTTAAACCTTATAATGACTATTTCTGCAGCTTCCAGTTGTCAAGTTAGTTTCTTTTCATACAGTTTAAATATATTTTGTCTTTATTTTTGCAAAGTGCTCTTTTTCCAGGGGACTTTTAGGCAGGGGAAGAAAGCACTTATATAATCTGCTTGTACCCCACATATATTGACGTACTTTTAAATTAAGTAACTTTACTGGCCTGCTTGAGCCACTGGAATATGACAGAATCATGATCAGCATTGCCATAGTTGTATTGAGCTTGTAGTCCAATATAGATAACCACAATAATAATTTTAGTAATGATACCAACATGTGTTGACCATTATATGCCAGGCACTTTGACATGTATTATCTCATTTAATCTTCACAGCTTTACTAGGTAGGTACCATAAAGATCCAGTATTATAGAGGAAGGAATTTTAACCCAGAGGTTAACTTACTTGCCCCAAACCACCCAGTTACTGTCATTCCTGAACAGCGTGTTCTTCTTTCTACTTCACAGGCATTTATATTCCAGAGGATGACAGAGATGCCCCAGAGAAGTTTCGGGGTCTTGGTGTACGAATTGAGGATGATGTAGTGGTGACTCAGGACTCACCTCTCATCCTTTCTGCAGATTGTCCCAAAGAGATGAATGACATTGAACAGATATGCAGCCGAGCTTCTTGACCTTCACTGCGGCCCACATGCACCTCAGGTTCAAGATGGGTGTGTGCTGGCAGCCCTGCACGTGTGCTTTCTGAGTGTCTCTGTGTATGCATTAATATATGTGTTCCATTTGGGAGCATAGCAGCTGTGTGAATGTATGTAATCGTGTGTGTGGGGTTTTTTTGTTTTAAGCAGTTAGAAGTCTGGAAAAAATGAATTTTTGAATAGTATGTTACTGCAGCTTTGGTAACATTAATTCTATAGAATTAATGACCAGAGCAATTTTAATTTTTAAACATAAAGGTCTTAGTTACATATATCCATGCATTCCAGTTAACACATTTAAACATATGGAAATTTCACTTCTTCTTTCAAGTCCTTCCCTTTCTATACTTTTGCTGAGATCCACCCAATATCATAAGAAGTTTGTGTGATTCCTGTATTTTTAGGTAATTACCAAGGTCTCTGCCTACACGAAAATTCATCTGTCGGTGATTGTGGGTGGCCAATACATACCTTCTGTAACTCCTCCCTACCTGTTCTAGATCCTGCATATCTACTGGAGCCATATGAGCCCTCAGGGGCACTGGTGTCCTGCAGTCTTACTAGTCACCCACAGTCCAGGTTCCAGCACCACTAGCTACCTACCAAACAAAACACTTTTGAGCTTTTCTTCCCATTTGGTTGCCTGAGACCTGGAAGGTGTTTAGATTCTTGATAAAGAAGGAAATGGAAGAGAAAGAAAATTGTATATGTATATACTAAAGATCCAGACATCAGGTCTGGGCATAGTGACTCAACGCCTGTAATCCCAGCACTTTGGGAGGTTGAGGCAGGTGGATCACTTGAGACCAGGAGGTCAAGACCAGCCTGGCCAACATGGTGAAACCCTGTCTCTACTAAAAATACAAAAATGAGCTGGGTGTGGTGATACATGCCTGTAATCCCAGCTATTTGGGAGGCTGCGGCATGAGAATTGCTTGAACCTGGGAGCTGGAGGTTGCAGTGAGCTGAGCTCATGCGACTGCACTCCAGCCTGGGTGACTGAGCGAGACTCTTCCTCAAAAAAAAAAAAAAAAAATCCTGACATCCTGCCATCTTTTCTCTTCGATTTAAAGATGATTTCTTAATGATGGCTTCAAAAATTAATAAAAAGAAAAGAAAAAAGATGATTTCTTTCCCAGACATCCCTGCTCCCTCTATAGATTCTTGATGCACTGACCCTCACGGGTTAGCCTTGTAGCTGTTGTGCTATGCAGAAGCAGATCCTGTACTTACTTACCCTGTCAGAGTCACAGTAGTGGCGCCCAGTTTTCAGAGAAGTACCCCTTATGTTATTCTGTGATTTCCTCTAGTGCTAATAGAAACAAAATACAGGATCTACCAAATACCCATAAATATTCTATGATTTTTATCTTTCTCTGATATTAGCATTGGGAGTGCAGTGGTAAAGAGTCATATTTCTTTTTTTTTTTTTTTTTGGAGACAGAGTCTTGTTCTGTCACCTGGGCTGGAGTGCAGTGGCGCGATCTCGGCTCACTACAACCTCCACCACCCGGGTTCAGGCAATTCTTCTGCCTGAGCCTACCAAGTAACTGGGACTACAGGCGCCCACCACCACGCTCAGCTAATTTTTTGTATTTTAGTAGAGACAGGGTTTCACCCTGTTGCCCAGGCTGGTCTCAAACTCCTGAGCTCAGGCAATCCGCCCACCTTAGCCTCCCAAAGTGCTAGGATTACAGGCATGAGCCACCACACCTGGCATAAGAGTCATATTTCTTTAAAAACAAACATTGGATACAATTATACAACAACTCAATTTGCAAGGTGAACAGGGCTAGATTACCACAGATAGCTTATTTAGGAGCTTCTGTGATAGAGGGAAGCTTTAAGAACCAGTATGTTCACCTCCTTTAAACCTGGATATGAGCTCAAGATGTATAAAGCATGCCAACTGTTAGAACACAAATTTGAGGGTTTCTTAAAAAAACAATTTGTATTAGGGAAGCACAAGCTAGGGGATTAACAATCTCTGCAGTGCTGGAAGTTTGCCTGTCTTATCAGGGAAACCCAGGGTACACAGTGAAAAGCAGACAGGCAGTGACTTCCTCAAGAGACAGATAATGTGAAAACAAAAGTGATACAAATCGTATCCTGACAGTGGTAGCCCAGGAATGCCTGGCTTTGCGCACCTTATCTAAGCAGCTCTCAGAATGGAGGCTGCACAGCTGGAGTCTCCATCCCCCATACCCACCCTCCCACCTCCCTCCAATTTCTCAATCCAGCACTACTTTTTTTTTTTTTTTTTGAGATGGAGTCTCACTCTGTCACCCAGGCTGGAGTGCAGTGGCCAGATCTCAGCTCACTGCAAGCTCCGCCTCCCGGGTTCATGCCATTCTCCTGCCTCAGCCTCCCGAGTAGCTGGGACCACAGGCGCCCGCCACCTCACCCGGCTAGTTTTTTGTATTTTTTAGTAGAGACGGGGTTTCATCGTGTTAGCCAGGATGGTCTCGATCTCCTGACCTCGTGATCCACCCGTCTCAGCCTCCCAAAGTGCTGGGATTACAGGCTTGAGCCACCGCGCCTGGCCCAGCGCTACTTTTTTAAAAGAAGGGGAGAGAAACAACTCCACAACTCTGGCTTCTCACTTCCCAGGCTCTGTGCCCCCAACAGCCCTTTCCTTGAATTGTGTTTCCTTTGTTCATTTATAATCCAGGAATAAGGAATTTCATTTTCTTCTCGTATCTTTTTTTTTTTTGAGATGGAGTCTCACACTGTCACCCGGGCTGGTGTGCAATGGCAAGATCTCAGCTCACTGCAACCTCCGCCTCCCAGGTTCAAGCGATTCTCCTGCCTCAGCCTCTCGAGTAGCTAGGATTACAGGTGTCTGCCACCACACCCGGCTATTTTTTTGTATTTTAAGTGGAGATGAGGTTTCACGATGTTGGCCAGGCTGGTCTTGAACTCCTGACCTCACGATCCACCCACCTCGGCCTTCCTAAGTGCTGGGATTACAGACGTGAGCCACCGCGCCTCCTGTATCATTGTCTATGGTCTAAACTTTTCTAGCTAAAAGCCTAGGTGGCTTGTATGTATGGCAGCATGCTTGGACATGAAACAGACTTCCGGTTAGATTCTAGTCAAGTTCTATAGATGTTACTGGTAGGCAGAAAGGCTGTTATGGAATTCTTTTTTTTATTTTTATTTTTTTTTATTTTTTTTGAGACGGAGTCTCGCTCTGTCGCCCAGGCTGGAGTGCAGTGGCGCCATCTCCACTCACTGCAAGCTCCGCCTCCCAGGTTCAAGCCATTCTCCTGCCTCAGCCTCCCGTATAGCTGGCACTACAGGCGCCCGCCACTGCGCCCAGCTAATTTTTGTATTTTTTTAGTAGAGACGGGGTTTCACAGTGTTAGCCAGGATGGTCTCGATCTCCTGACCTCGTGATCCGCTCGTCTTGGCCTCCCAAAGTGCTGGGATTACAGGCGTGAGCCACTGCGCCCGGCCATATTGTGGAATTCTTCTGGTGACTTTTAGTCCCTGACCCAGGTATATTGTCCTTTGAGTCCCAGATTAACTAACTATAGCAGCTAAGCATTTGAATCAGACTTCTCATAGCAATATTATGGGTTGTCTGATATATTCAGGATTTGTTGAGCAGATAATTATGCACAGTGCTGTGTGTGATCTTATTCATTCTCAGCCTTGCCACAGACATACCCCACATTTCCCTTTAGTTTTTTTTTTTATACAGAGAATGCTATTGTTATTGGATATCAAATAATTTTATTTTTCTAATGTCGGGAAATGACCCATTCCACTTAAGTCAGTTTTCCAAATAATTAAAAAATACTTCAGAAATAAAATGTTTCCAAATATTTCTTAAAATTCTTAAAATTTAGATTAAAGTTTGCTGATCTCTTACATTTAATAAAGCTGGGACTTGAAGACTTACCATAGTTTTCAACTGCCTTGCAAGTTCATAAACTTGTAAGGGTACAAAGTGAATAAGATAAATTCAGAGTTTTAAGGTAAGGGCTTTATATTAGCTTTTTTTTTTTTTTAAGGTTTTTTTGTTTTGTTTTGTTTTGTTTTTGTTTTTGTTTTTGAGACAGAGTCTCACTCTGTCACCCAGGCTGGAGTGCAGTTGCACGATCTTGGCTCACTGTAACCTCCATCTCCTGGGTTCAGGCAATTCTTCTGTCTCAGCCTCCTGAGTAGCTGGGACTACAGGCACATGCCACCATGCCCGGCTACTTTTCTGTATTTTTAATAGAGATGGGGTTTCACTATGCTAGCCAGGATGGTCTCAATCTCCTGACCTCATAATCTGCCCACCTTGGACTCCCAAGGTGCTGAGATTACAGGCATGAGCCACCGCATCCGGCCTTTTTAAAGTTGTTAATTGACATATAATTGTACGTATTTACGGGGTACATAGTGATGTTTTGATACATATAATATATAATGATCAGATCGGAACAATTAGCATATCCATCACATTGAACAATTATCATTTGTGTTGAGCCTTTAGTTCTTTTTTTGGGGGGGGGTACACAGCCTTTTTTTTTTTTTTTTTT
>NW_012120154.1:318355-319536 GCF_000951035.1 Colobus angolensis palliatus | reverse complement strand
AGAATGGCGTGAACCCAGGAGGCGGAGCTTGCAGTGAGCCAAGATAGCGCCACTGCACTACAGCCTGGGCGACAGAGCTAGACTCTGTCTCAAAAAAAAAAAAAGGAAAAGAAAATTAGGTAGGCCCCACAGACAGTAGCAGCATGAAGGAACCTGCTTAGAAGAGGTTTTTATGGTGTGATTGTGGTTTTTTTTAAAAAAACTGTTGTTTCCTGAAGTAGAATCCATAGCCCAAAACAAGTTTTAAGCCTGAGAAAATATAATTTGAGGTGTTTTTTATGCTCCTAATGAAAAGATGAATGAATGCATCATTAAACCTTAACAGTAGAGCAGAATTTCACTGTTACAAACCGCATAGGTCCTCCTGGTTGTGCTGCTGTTCTCTGCCTGTGTGTCACTGAGTTCGAGCATCATTATTGTTTGAATCAGAGGACCCACTGGGATTAAGGCTTCTTGGAGTTGCTGCGCAAGAATCTGAGGAAACTTCAATCTTTACCAGCATTTCTTAATGCTTTCCATGACTTTTGTGCAATTATATAAGTTCAATTTAGACAAAATGCTGTTACTTTTTAAGGCATTACTATTCACTGAAAATAGATACGTCATTCCCCATCAAGGGAAAAGCATTTGTAACTGTCATTTAAAAAAAAACAACTATAAAACAATATAGAAGTGTATGGTGTGTGTGTGTTACTTTAGAATCTAGAGTTTACAGTCTAGATTGTTTAGTGTAAACATAAGACCATCTGGTTTTACAAATATTTACAAATATTTTACAAACTATTCATTAGCTGCTGTCTCAAAATCATGATAGCAAACTTGAAATGATTTTATCAGTCTTATAGAGGAACAATCTGATGGATTTGATCCAGCCTGTTAAACTGGTTGACACAAAAGTGACTGAAAGGTCTCCAGAAAGTCCACATAGTACTCAAGACTGTAAACTATAGGCTGGGCGTGGTGGCTCAAGCCTGTAATCCCAGCACTTTGGGAGGCCCAGACGGGCGGATCACGAGGTCAGGAGATCGAGATCATCCTGGCTAACACGGTGAAACCCCGTCTCTACTAAAAATACAAAAAAAATTAGCCGGGTGCGGTGGCGGGCGCCTCTAGTCCCTGCTACTTGGGAGGCTGAGGGAGGAGAATGGCGCGAACCCGGGAGGCGGAGCTTGCAGTGAGCC
>NW_012120154.1:311824-316649 GCF_000951035.1 Colobus angolensis palliatus | reverse complement strand
AAAAAAAAATATATATATATATATATATATAGGTTAAACCAGTTTTAGGACTGTTCAAAAATTTACCATCAGGCACAGTAGTGGTTGTAGTCCCAGGTACTTGGGAAGCTGAGACAGCAGAATTGCCTGAGACAGACACATTCCCTGTAGTCCCAGGTACTTAGGAAGCTGAGACAGCAGAATCGCTTGAACCCAGAAGTTTGAGTCCAGCCTAAGCAACATAGCAAGACCCCCAATCTGAAAAGAAAAAATACATTACCATTGAACTGATGAAATGGATAAAATATGGTTTATCCATACATTAAGATATTCAGCCATAAAAAGGAATAGGTAGGCCGGGCGCAGTAGCTCACACCTGTAATCCCAGCACTTTGGGAGGCCGAGGTGGGCAGATCACGAGGTCAGGAGTTTGAGACTAGCCTGGACAACAAGGTGAAACCCCATCTCTACTAAAAATACAATTAGCCAGGCATGGTGGCGCGAGCCTGTAGTCCCAGCTGCTCAGGAGACTAAGGCAGGAGAATCACTTGAACCTGGGAGGTGGAGGTTGCGATGAGCTGAGATCGTGCCACTGCCCTCCAGCCTGGGCAACAGTGCGAGACTCCGTCTCAGAAAAGAAAAGAAAAAAAGGAATAGTTAATGCTACAACGTGAGTAAATCTTGAAAACATTATGCTAAGGGAAAGAAGCCAGACACAAAAAGAGGGCTGTCGCAGGAGTCCATTTAAATGAAATGTCCAGAAGAGGCAAATCCATACAGACAAAAGGTAGGTTAGTGATTACAAGGTGCTTGAGGGCAGGGGAAATGGAGAGTGGCTGCTAACAGGTACAGAGTTTTGTGGGGTTTGGGGTTTGGTTTTTGTTGTTTGTCTGGGTTGTTTTGTGTTTTGTTTTTGTTTTTGTTTCTAGACAGGGTCTCACTCCAGTTGCCCAGACTGGAAATGCAGTGGTGTGATCTCGGCTTACTGCAGCCTCGACTTCCCAGGCTCAGGTGATTCTCCGACCTCAGCCTCCCAAGTAGCTAGAACTACAGACATAAGCCACCGTGCCTAGCTAAAATTTTTTGTACTTTTTGTAGAGACAGGGTTTCATCATACTGCCCAGGCCTGGTCTCAAACTCCTGGGCCCAAGCAGTCCTTCCCCCTCAGCCTTCCAAAGTGCTGAGATTACAGGCGTGAGCCACTGCACACGGCCCAGAGTTTCTTTTTTAGGTGATGAAAATGTGGAACTCGATAGTGGTGACAGATGTCTAACTCTGTGAAAACCATTAAATTGTTCACTTTATGTTAAATAAATCTTTAAAACAATAATTTATGCTGGGTGCAGTGGCCCATGCATGTAATCTCAGAAACTCAGGAGGCTGAGGTAGGAGGATCACTTGAGCCCAGGGGTTTGAGGCTGCATTGAGCTATGATCATGCCACTGTACTCCAGCCTGGGTGACAGAGCAAGACTCCATTTCTTAAAAACTGAAAAAATAATTATTACCACTGAAGTAAAATTTAAAGAATCTAAGCCTGGGCAACATGGCAAAACCTCATCTCTACTAAAAATACCAAAAAATTAGCCAGCTGTGATGGCATGTGCCTGTAGTCCCAGCTACTGAGGAGGCTGAGGTGGGAGAATTGCCTGAGCCCAAGAGGTCAAGGCAGCAGTGATCGTGCCACTGTACTCCAGCCTGGCCAAGTGGAGTGAGACCCCATCTCAACAACAAAAAAGAATCTAGCAACTCTTCCTTTAACTAACAAATGTGAATTTTTTTTCTTTTTTCTGGGGGGGGGACGAGTTTTGCTTTGTCGCCCAGACTGGAGTACAGTGACCTCAGCTCACTGCAGCCTCCACCACCCAGGTTCAAGCGGTTCTCCTGTGATTCTCCTGCCTCAGCCTCCCAAGTAGCTGGGACTACAGATGTGCACCACCACATCTGGCTAATTTTTGTATTTTTTTAGTAGAGACCGGGCTTCACCACATTGGCCAGGCTGGTCACAAACTCCTGACCTCTGGTGATCCACCTGCCTCAGCCTCCCAAAGTGCTGGGATTATGGGCGTGAGCCACCATGGCTGACCAACAAACATAAAATTCCTTATAATGTGAATGGATTTCTAATCCAGTTGAAATATTTTATATCAAATAATTCAAAATAATGAAGCTATAATTTGCAGCATATTACATGTAAGAACAGTCGCCCTGCTCACAGCTTGGACTCCACTAAGAGGTACTTCATCCAAAAAAGTCGTAAGTATTCAGCATATGTAAAGCAGAGATCTGGGCTGTCTGAGGCTGCATCTGGAAGCAGCCCTGGCCCAGTCTTCAGCCCCCATGACACCTATGGCTAGCAGCCCTTACACATCTGAAACACCAACCACTCTAGCAATTCCACAGCTGCCTTGTCTTTCATGTGAAACTGTGCTCAGCTGCTGCCACTGAAGTAGATGACCAAATGGTTAACACCCCTCCTTCTCCGTGTTTCAGTGAGCTCTTGAAAAATAATTCTAGATCTTATGACCTTAAATTAAATACCCTAATTGAAATACCATTTAGGGTATTTAATTTAGGGTCATAAGATCTAGAATTATACTGGCAAGAATTACTCTGGACAAAAATTTGTGTGACTGGTCAGGTGTAGTGGGTCATGCATGTAGTCCTAGCACTTCAGGGGGCTGAGGTGGGAGGATCACTGGAGGCCAGAAGTTCAAGACCAACCTGGACAACATAGCTAGATCCCCATCTCTACAAAAAAAATTATATTAGGTGTTATGGTGCATGCATACAGTCCCAGCTACATAGGAGGTTGAGGTGGCAGGATCATTTGAGCCCAAGAGTCCGAGGCCCAAAGCTGCAACAAGCTATGATCACACCACTACGCTCTTGAGTGACAAGGGCAAGAAGACCCTGTCTCAAAAAAAAAAGTATCTGTCGCTATGTAATATTGATTTATAGTTCCACCAATTTTTAAACCCCATTGGTTCTGAATGGTTGTCACTAAATACTACGTTTTCCTAGGAAACAAAGTTGAAAGTGGGAAGCCTACAAGGTTAGAACGAACATTTTTATTAAAATATACATCTTGGAGGGGCAAGGGGAGGGAGAGCATCAGGATAAACAGCTAATGCATGCAGAGCTTAATACCTAGGTGATGGGTTAATAGGTGCAGCAAACCACCATGGCACACATTTACCTATGTAACAAACCTGCACATTCTGCACAGTTCTGCACATGTATCCTGGAACTTAAAAAAATGGCCGGGCACGGTGGCTCATGCCTGTAATTCTAGCACTTTTGGAGGCCAAGGTGGGCGGATTGCCTGAGCTCAGGAGTTTGAGACTAGCTTGGTCAACATAGTGAAACCCTGTCTCTACTAAAATACAAAACAACAACAACAACAACAATATATTAGCTGGGCATGGTGGTGAGAGCCTGTAGTCCCAGCTACTGGAATGGCTGAGGCAGGAGAATTGCTTGAACTTGAGAGGTGGAAGTTGCAGTGAGCCAAGATCAAGTCACTGCACTCCAGCCTGGGAGACAGAGCGAGACTCCGTCTCAAAAAAAAAAAGAAAAAAAAATTAAAATTTTTAAAACTTCACATTTTGGCAATTAAATAAAAAAAAATACTCATCTTTTTGAAAGATGTTATTAAATATTCTATTGAGGCCAGGTGTGGTGGCTCACACCTCTAATCCCAGCACTTTGGGAGCCTGGGGCGGGCAGATCACCTGAGGTCAGGAGTTAGAGAGCAGCCTGGCCAACATGGTGAAACCTCCTCTCTACTAAAAATACAAAAATTAGCCGGGCATGGCCGGGTGCGGTGGCTCAGGCCTGTGATCTCAGCACTTTGGGAGGCCAAGGTGGGTGGATCACGAGGTCAGGAGAGATCGACACCATCCTGGCTAACACGGTGAAACCCCGTCTCTACTAAAAATACAAAAAAAAATTAGCCGGGCGAGGTGGCAGGCGCCTGTAGTCCCAGCTACCCGGGAGGCTGAAGCAGGAGAATGGAGTAAACCTGGGAGGCGGAGCTTGTAGTGAGCCGAGACTGCGCCACTGCACTCCAGCCTGGGCGACAGAGCGAGACTCCGTCTCAGAACAACAACAACAAAAATTAGCGGTCATGGTGGCAATCACCTGTAGTCCCAGCTACTCAGGAGGCTGAGACAGGAGAATCGCTTGAACCTGGGAGGCAGAGGTCGCAGTGAGCCAAGATTGCGCCATTGCACTCTAGCCTGGGAGACAGCAAAACTCAGTCTCAAAAAAAAAAAATTGAAAGCAGAGACTCGGTTATTTGTACACCAATGTTCATTGCAGCACTATTCACAATAGCCAAAAGGCAGAAAAATCCAAATATCGATTGATGGATGAGTAGATAAACAAAATGTGTATACATGCAATGAAATATTCAATTTTCTAAAGGAATGAAATTCTGATACATGTGACAACATAGATGAACCTTGAAGACATTATGCTAAGTGAAGTAAGCCAGATACAAAAAGACAAATACTATATGATTCCACTTACATGCAGTGCCTAGTAGTCAAATTCATAGAGACAGAAGTAAAACTGGTCACCAATGTCTGGGGAATGGAAAGTTACTAACAGGTATAGAGTTTCGGTGGCTCATGCCTGTAATCCCAGCACTTTGGGAGGCCGAGGTGGGTGGATCGATTGAGGCCAAGAGTTCAAGACCAGCCTGGCCAACATGGTGAAACTCCCGTGTCTACTAAAAATACAAAAATTAGCCGGGCGTTGCAGTGCACACCTGTTATCACAGCTACTCGGGAGGCTGAGGCATGGGAATCGCTTGAACCCGCGAGACGGAGGTTGCAGTGAGC
>NW_012120154.1:310071-311224 GCF_000951035.1 Colobus angolensis palliatus | reverse complement strand
TATATATATATATTCTCACTCATAAGTGGGAGCTGAACATTGAGTACACATGGATCCAAAGAAGGGAACAAGAGATACCGGTGCCTACTGGAGGCTGAAACAAGGAGGGTGAGGATCGAAAAACCAGCTCTCAGGTACTAGGCTCATTACCTCAGTGACAAAATAATCTGCACACCAAACTCCCATGATGAGCAGTTTACTCATGTACCAATCATGCACAGGTGCCCTTTGAACTGAAAAAACTGAAAGAAAGAAAAATGGGTAAAATTGGGAAATTGTATGTGCATTTTGCCACAATAATTTTTTTTTTTCGAGACAGAGTCCTGCTCTGCCCCCCAGGCTGGAGTGCAGTGGCACGGTCTCGGCTCACTGCAAGCTCTGCCTCCCGGATTCACGCCATTCTCCTGCCTCAGCCTCCCGAGTAGGTGGGACTACAGGCACCCGCCACCACGCCCTGCTAATTTTTTGTATTTTTTAATAGAGACGGGGTTTCACCGTGTTAGCGAGGATGGTCTGGACCTCCTGACCTCGTGATCCACCCGCCTCGGCCTCCCAAACTGCTGAAATTACAGGCTTGAGCCAACGCACCCAGCAATAACAATTTTTAATAAAATGACTATATCTGCGGAGGGCTGAGGCAGGAGAATCGCTTGAACCCAAGAGGCAGAAGTTGCGGTGAGCTGAGATCCCGCCATTGCACTCCAGCCTGGGCAACAAGAGCAACACTCTGTCTCAAAACAACAACAACAACAACAAAAACACTATATCTGCATGTGGGCAACAGGAAGAGGAGGACTAAAGGCAGATTGAGGTTGACAGTATTTAAGTAACTGAGAATAAAATCAAATAGCAGGAATTTGGCCAGGCGCAGTGTCTGGCGCCTGTAACACCACCACTTTGGGAGGCCGAGACAGGCAGAACACCTGAGGGCAGGAGTTCAAGACAAGCCTAGGCAATATGGTGAAACCCCGTCTCTACAATCAATCAATCAATAATGTTGGTGGTGCCCGCCTATAGTCTCAGCTACTTGGGAGGCTGAAGCATAAGAACCAGGAGGCAGGGCCGGGCGTGGTGGCTCAAGCCTGTAATCCCAGCACTTTGGGAGGCCGAGACGGGCGGATCACAAGGTCAGGAGATCGAGACCATCCTGGCT
>NW_012120154.1:303556-309426 GCF_000951035.1 Colobus angolensis palliatus | reverse complement strand
AAAAAAAAAAAAAAAAGAAAAAAAGAATGTTAAGTAAATAGAATCACATCATACAGTGTGTAACCTTGAGGGACTGGCTTTTTTTTTTTTAATTCAGCAGAATTCTCTGGAGATTCCTCCCGTTGTTGCATATCAATAGTTCATTCCTTTTTATTGCAGAGTGGTATGGATTTACCAGTTTAGCCACTCATCCGTTGAAAGATATCTGGCTATTAAGAATAAAACTGCTATAAACATTTATGCATGGGTTTTATGTAAATAGAGGTCTTCATTTCTCTGGAATAAATGCCAGGAGTGCAATAGCTGGGGTTTTCTGTTTCTGTTTTTGTTCTCTTTTAGAGTCAAGACCTCACTCTAGTGCCTAGGCTAGAATGCAGTGGTACAATCACAGCTCACTGCAGCCTCAAATTCCTGGGCCCAGGTGATCCTCCAGCCTCAGCCTCCTGAGTAGCTAGGAGTACAGGCACCTGCTACCACACTCAGTGAAATGTGTGTGTGTGTACGTGTGTGTGTGTGTGAGAGAGAGGGAGAGTTTAGAGACAGGGTGGAGAGTCTTGCTATGTTGCCCAGGCTAATCTCAAACTCCTAGTCTCAAGCAGTCCTCCCACCTCTGCCTGCTTTATTTTGTAAAAAATACAAAAAATTAGCCAGGCATGGTGGCGCGCACCTGTAGTCCTAGCTACTCAGGAGGCTGAGGTGGGAGGATCGCTTGAGCCTGTGGCTGTCAAGGCTGCAGTGAGCCATGATCACACCACTGCACACCATACACACCAGTCTGGGCAACAAGAGTGATACCCTGTCTAAAAACAAAACAAACAAACAAAAAAAAAAAAACACTACCGCCAGGCCCAGTAGTGCACGCTGGTAATCCCAGCACTTTGGGAGGCTGAAGCTGCTGTATCACCTGAGGTCAGGAGTTTTAAACCAGCCTGACCAACATGGTGAAACCCCTATTAAATCTCTACTAAATACAAAAAAATTAGCCAAGTGTGGTGGTGCATGCCTATAATCCCAGCTACTTGGGAGGCTGAGGCAGGAGAATTGCTTGAACTCAGGAAGCGGAGGTTGCAGTGAGCTGAGATCACACCTTTGCACTCCGTCCTGGGCAACAGAAGCGAAACTCCATTAAAAAAAAAAAAAAAAAAAAAAAGATACTGGAGATACTGGCAAACTTTTTCCAAAGTGACTGTACCATTTTGCATTTCTACCTGCAATGTATGAGTGATTCCGTTTTTCCACATCCTCACCAGCATTTTGTGTTGTCACAGTTTTTTTGTTTTTGTTTGTGTTTAGGTTTTTTTGGCCATTCTGATGGGTAGTGATATCTCATTGTGGTTTTAATTTGCATTTCTCTGATGGCTAATGGTGTTGAACATCTCTTCATCTGCTTACTTGCCATTAGTATTATATATATCCTCTCCAATGAAATAACTTTTCATGCCATTTGCTCATGTTCTAATTGGATTGTTTTTTGACAGCCGAATTTTAAGAATTCTTTCTTTATATATTCTACCTATTAGTGCTTTGTCAGATATGTGGTTTGCAAATACTTTCACCAACTCTGTAGCTGTCTGTTCCTTCTCTTAACTGGCCCTTTCACCAAGCAAAAATTTTAAATTCTAATGTTCAATATATCAATTGTTCCACTTATAGATCATGCTATTTATTGGTGCCAAGTCTAAGAATTCTGTCTGGCCCTAGATCCTGCAAATCTTTCTCCTCTTTCATTCTAAGTTTTTTTGTTTTATTATTTATTTATTTATTTATTTATTTTGGCTTTTTTTTTGTTATTGTTTTTGAGACAGAGTCTCACTCTGTCACCCAGGCTATAGTGCAGTGGCGCTATCTCGGCTCGCTGCAACCTCTGCCTCCCAGGTTCAAGTGATTCTCATGCCTCTCAGACTCCCCAGGAGCTGGGATTACAGGTGCCCATCATCATGCCTGGCTAATTTTTGTACTTTTAATACAGATCACGTTTCTCCACGTTGGCCAGGCTGGTCTTGAACTCCTGGCCTCAAGTGATCCGCCCATCTCGACCTGCCAAATTGCTGGGATTACAGGCATGAGCCACCGCGCCTGGCCGTCATTCTAAAAGTCTGATAGTTTTAGGTTTAAGTTCTTGATACAGGTTAATTTTTGAATAACATGTGAGACATAGGTCGAGGGTTTTTTGTTTTGGTTTGTTTTTTGTTTGCCTATAGATGTTCAATTGCTCCAGCACCATTTGTTAAAAATGGTGTGTTTTTCCTCTACGGAATTACTTTTGTACCTCTGTCAAAATTCAGTTGGGCATATTTGAGTGAGTCTTTTTCTGGGTTCCTCTATTCTGTTCCTTTGATCTACGTGTCTTATCCTCCACCAACACCAGTCTTGATTACTGCAGCTGTAAAAAATATATCTTGAAAGCAGGTGAAGAGATTCCTCCCACTTTATTCTTCCTTTTCAAAATTGTTTTAGCTGTTCTAGTTCCTTTGCCTTTTAATATAAATTTTAGAATAGGCCAGGCTCGGTGACTCATGCCTGTAATCCCAGCACTTTGGGAGGCATAGGCAGGCAGATCACCTAAGGTCAGGAGTTTGAGACCAGCCCGGCCAACATGGTGAAACCCATCTCTACTAAAAAAATACAAAAATTGGCTTAGGTGCGGTGGCTCATGCTTGTAACCTCAGCACTTTGGGAGGCCGAAGCAGGCGGATCACCTGAGGTAAGGAGTTTGAGACCAGCCTGACCAACATGGTGAGACCCCGTCTCTACTAAAAATACAAAAATTAGCTGGGCGTGGTGGCGGGCGCCTGTAGTCTCAGCTACTAGGGAGGGTGAGACAAGAGAATTGCTTGAACCTGGCAGGCAGAGGTTGCAGTGAGCCAAGATCATGTCACTACACTCTAGCCTGGGCAACAGAATGAGACTCCATCTCAAAAAAAAAAAAAATATATTAGCCGGGCGTGGTGGTGGGTGCCTGTAATCCCAGCTACTTGGGAGGCTGAGGCAGGAGAATCACTTGAACCTGGGAGGTGGAGATGGCAGTGAGCTGAGATCCCGCCACTCCACTTCAGCCTGGGTGACAGAGGGAGACTGTGTCTCAAAAAAGAAAAATAATAATAATCTTGTCTATAAATAAAAAAAATTGGGATTTTGATAGGAATTTTGTTAAACTGTATATCAATTTGGTGAAAACTGACATATTTACAATGTTGAATCTTCCAACCCATGAACACCATATGTCTATTTATTTTTTAAAAAATGTTTAGACCAGGTAATGTTAGACCAGATGGCCTGCCATCTCAGCACTTTGGGAGGCTGAGGAGCGATGATTGCTTGAGGCCAGGATTTGGAGGCCAGCCTGGGCAACTTAGTGAGACCCATCTCTACAAAAAATACCAAAAAACTAGCCGGGCATGGTGACACACGCCTATAGTCCCAGCTACTTGGGACACTGAAGGAGGAGGATTGCTTGAGCCCAGGAGTCCAAGGCTGCAGGGAGCTGACATCACACACCACTGCACTCCAGCCTGGGCAACAAAGGGAGATTGTGTCTCAAAAATATACATATATTGTTTATTTCTCTTATCAGTGTTGTGTAGTTTTCCGCACACAAGTCTGAAATACGTTGTTAGATTTACACCTAACTATTTCACTTTTTGGATGATTAGAAATGGCATGTTCCTTTCAATTTCAGTGCCCACATGTTCTTAGCTAGTGTATACAAATACAATTGATTTTTGTATATTTATCATGTATTCTGTAACTTGCTAAACTCATTTAGTTGTAAGAGTTTTGCTAGATTCCTTGATATTTTCTACATAAATCGTGTGTCGTCTAAAAATGGACAGTTTTATTTCTTCCTTTCCAAACTGTGTGCCTTTTACTTCCTTTTTTGTTTGTTTGTTTTTGTTTTGAGATGGAGTCTCGGTCTGTCACCCAGGTTGGAGTGCAATGGCACGATCTGGGCTCACTGCAACATCCGCCTCCTGGTTCAAGAGATTCTCCTTTCTCCTGCCTCAGCCTCCTCAGCCTCCCAGGTAGCTGGGATTACAGGTGTACACCACCACACCTGGCTAATTTTTGTATCTTTGGTAGAAACGGTCTCACCATGTTGGTCAGGCTGGTCTGGAACTCCTGATCTCAGGTGATCCACCTGCCTCAGCCTCCCAAAGTGCTGGGATTACAGGCATGAGCCACTGCAGCCGGCTACTTCCTTTTTTTTTTTTTTTTTTGGTCTTGTTCCACTGACTAGAGGTTCCAGTGCTATAATGAGTAAGAGTGAAAGAGTGATAAGGCCTTTCTTGCCTTGTTCCCAATTTTAGGAGAAAGTACAGCATTTCACCATTAAGTACACTTGTCCCTTGATGTCCATGGGGGATTGGCTCCAGGATCCCCAACATATACCAAAATCCTGGGATCTTCAAGTCCCTGAGATAAAATGGTGTAGTATTTGCATATAACCTAGGCATATCTTCCTGCATACTTTAAATTATCTCTAGATTACTTATAATACAATGTAAATGTTATGTAAATAGTTGACATACCATATAGTCTAGGTAGGAAATAATGACAAGGAAAAAAAGGCTGTACGTGTTCAATACAAACACAACATCCTTATTGGGGTTTTTTCCCCAAATATTTTTGATCCCTTATTGGCTGAATCCACAGATACGGAGGACCAGGTGTATAACGTTGGCTGTAGGGTTTTTGTACATCATGCTCCTTATCAAATTGAGGAAGTTCCTATTCTATTCCTATTTTTCTGAGAATTAATATCATGAATGGATGTTTAATTTTGCAAAATGTTTTGTGAGCACCTATTGATATAATCATGTGATTTTTCTTCGAGTCCATTAATATGGAAGAATCCACTGATTTATTTTGAAATACTGAACCAGCCTTGCATCCCTGGAAAAACCCCCACTTGGTCATGGTGAATAATTATTTTTATAAATTGTTGGGTTATATTTGCTAATTTTGTCCCATTAACAAAAATTTTTAAAATTTTTGGAGGTATTATTTGCTAATATTTTGTTGAGAATTTTTGTGTGTATATTAATGAGAGTTATTGTTTCTGTAGCTTCTTTCTTTTTTGTACTCTGTGTGGTTTTGTTATCAGGGTAAAACTAGCTTCATAAAATTATACATGATCCTCAACTTTTTGTTTTTTCCTTTGAGATAATTTCTGGGTCTATTGCCCAGGCTGAGTGCAGTAGCACCATCTCAGCTCACTGCAATTTCTACCTCCCGGGCTCACGCCTATAATCCCAGCACTTTGGGAGGCCAAGGAGGTCAGGAGTTCGAGAGCAGCCTGGGCAACATGGCAAAACCCTGCCTCTGCTAAAAATACAAAAATTGGCCAGGCATGGTGGCGTGCGCCTGTAGTCCCGTTTTGCAGTGCTGTGTTTTAGTGCGTACACATTTAGGATTGCTATGTCTTCTTAGTGGGTTGACTCTTTCAGCGTTGTACAATGTCCCACTCTTTCTATGTTAATTTTCTCTGCTCCAAAGTCCACTTTAGTTTATTTTAGTATAGTCACTCTTGCTTTCCTTTGATGAATGCTTATATGACATAACTTTTTCCATCCTTTTACTTGCAACTTGCCTATATCATATTTGTAGTGAATTTCTTGCAGATAGCATACAACTGTTCTTTTTTTTTTAAATCCACTCTGCCAATTTCTGTATTTTAATTGGTATATTTAGACCATTTGCATTTAATGTAACTGTTGATATGTTAGGGCCAAAGTCTGTCATTTTTTTTTTAATTCTAATTTTTTCTATTTTTCTAATCAGCTTCCTCAGGTTGAAGTGATTATTTTATTTCTTTTTTTTTTTTTTTTTTGAGACGATTTGCATTTAATGTAACTGTTGATATGTTAGGG
>NW_012120154.1:301230-303405 GCF_000951035.1 Colobus angolensis palliatus | reverse complement strand
GTGTTAGCCAGGATGGTCTCGATCTCCTGACCTCCCGCCTCGGCCTCCCAAAGTGCTGGGATTACAGGCTGAGCCACCGCCCCCAGCTCTTTGTATAGCTTTTTAACTGGCTGCTCTTATATACATGACTTATGACAGTCTACTAGTCATCATTTTACCAGTTTGAGAGAAATATAAAAACTTGACATCCTTCTGTGTCCCTTCACCCTTCCCAGTTTATAATTGAAATATTTTCTCCATATAGACTTAGGACTATATTAGATGATACTATAATTTTTTTTTTTTTTTTTTTTTGGAGACAAAGTCTCACTGTCACCCAGGCTGGAGTGCAGTGGCATGATCTCAGCACACTGCCACCTCTGCATCCCGGGTGCAACCTCTGCCTCCCAGGTTCAAACGATTCTTCGGCCTCAGCCTCCCGAGTAGCTGGGACTACAGGCATGTGCCACCATGCCTAGCTAATTTTTTGTATTTTTAGTAGAGGTAGGGTTTCACTGAGATGGGGTTTCACCATGTTAGCCAAGATGGTCTCGATCTCTTGGCCTTGTGATCTGCCCGCCTTGGCCTCCCAAAGTCCTGGGAATGCTGTAATTTTTACTTTAGGCCAGGTGCAGTGGCTCATGCCTGTAATCCCAGCACTTTGGGAGGCCAAGGAGGACAGATCACCTGAGATCAGGAGTTCGAGATCAGCCTGGCCAACAAGGTGAAACCCCTTCTCTACCAAAAAAAAAAAAAAAAAAAATTAGCCGGGCATGGTGGCACATGCCTGTAATCCCAGCTACCTGGGAGGCTGAGGCATGAGAACTGCTTGAACCCGGGAGGTAGAAGTTGTAGTGAGCTGAGATCACACCACTGCACTCCAGCCTGGGCAACAGAGCAAGACTCTGTCTCCAAAAAAAATTTTTACTTCAACTGTCAAACATAATTTAGAAAACTCAAAAGGAAAAGAAAAGCTTATTATATTTGCCCATATTTTTACTTTCTGAGTTTGTTTTTTTCTTTCTAATTTTCCAAAGTCCTTGTTTTATTGTTTTCTTTCTTTTTAGAGAACTTCCTTTAGCCCTTTCTGGGGGAAGGCCTACTGGTGACATATTCTCTGTCATTCCACTGAGATCGTGCCACTGCACTTCAGCCTGGGTGACAGAGCGACAGAGACAACCAAATGTCTTGATTCCCTCTTGATTCCTGAAGGACATTTTCACTACATACAGCGTTCTGAGTTGGCAAGTGTTTTTTTGTATTCGCTTTTTGCATGAAAAACATTTTGCCACTTCTGCTCGCCTTTGTGGTTTGTGGTGAGAAATCTGCCATTCAAATGATTTTTCCTCTGTAGGTAAGGTGTTTTCTCTGGCTGCTTTCGAAATTTCTTCTCTCTTTAGTTTTCAGAAGTTGAATTGTGATGCGTCATGGCATGGGTTTCTGTGGGTGTACTCTGTGTAGTGTTTGCTCAGCTTCTTGAATCTATAGATTTTTCTTGCCAAAGTTGGCGAGTATGCAGCTATTATTTCGCCAACTACCTTTTCAACCTGGCCCTCTTTATCCTCTCCTCCTGGAACCCTGATGACACAAATATTAGATCTTCTGTAGTATTTCCACAGGTCCACAGGCTGTTTTTAATTTTGTTTTCAGTCTATTTTCTCTTTCTTGTTCAGATCGGGTAATTTCTGTTGTTTTGGTTTCTTGTTTGTTTTTTGGAGACAGTCTCACTCTGTTGCCCAAGCTGGAGTGCAGTGGTGCAATCTCAGCTCACTGCAAGGTCTGCCTCCCAGGTTCAAGTGATTCTCCTGCCTCAGCCTCCCAAGTAGCTGGGAATACAGGCACGCACCATCACACCTGGCTAATTTTTTGTACTGTTAGTAGGGACAGGGTTTCACCATGTTGCCCAGGCTGGTCTCAAACTCCTGAGCTCAGACAATCTGCCTGCCTCAGCTTCCCAAAGTGCTGGGATTAGAGGTGTGAGCCACCACGTCCAGCCTTATTTCTACTGTTCTATCCTCCAGTTCAGTTACTTTTTTTTCTTCTGTCACTTCCATGTCTTTTTTTCCTCCCAGCTTCTGTTGGGAAAAATGTCACTTCCATTCTGTTGTTGATCCCATCCACTGAGAGTTTTTAAATTCAGTTATTTGCATTTTTCAGTTCTAAGACTTCCATTTGGTTCTTTTTTCTTTTTTTTTT
>NW_012120154.1:296366-301180 GCF_000951035.1 Colobus angolensis palliatus | reverse complement strand
GAGTCTCACTCTTATCCAGGCTGGGTGCAGTGGCACAATCTCAGCTCACTGCAACCTCTGCCTCCTGGGTTCAAGTGATTCTCCTACCTTAGCCTCCCAAGTAGCTGGGATTACAGGCACAAGCCACCATACCTGGCTAATTTTTTATATTTTTGGTAGAGATGGGGTTTCACCATGTTGACCAGACTGGTCTCGAACTCCTGACCTCAAGTGATCCACCTGCTTTGGCCTCCCAAAGTGCTGGGATTATAGGCACAAGCCACCCTGCCTGGCGGATACCTGAGCTAAAAATACAAAAACTTACCCAGGTGTGGTGGGGGGCGCCTATAATCCCAGCTACAGGGGAGGCTGCAGAAGGAGAATCGCTTGAACCCAGGAGGTGGAGGCTACAGTGAGCTGAGATTACACCACTGCACTCCAGCCTGGGCAACAGAGCAAGACTCTCAAAAAGAAAAAAGAAAAAAAAACCTTCAATGCCTTCCCACAAGATCTACAATAAAATAGATGCTCTGGCCCTAAGCTCCAAATTTCTTTACTCAACACATAATGAGCAGATACAATGTACCAGTTTTTGTTACCAATAAACAAATCAAAATTCCCTCTTCTTGCTGAGGACACACAAAAAACAATAATCCTAATATACAAGTAAATGTCAAAATACGTTTGTTTGTTAGGAGATAGGGTCTTTGTCACTCAGGCTGGAGCACAGTGGTGCAATTTCAGCTTACTACAGCCTCGAATTCCCAAGTTCAAGGGATTCTCCCACGTCCTTAGCCTCCTGAGTAGCTGGGACCACATGCCCAACTTAGAAAAGATATTTTCGGCCAGGCGCGGTGGTTCACGCCTGTAATCCCAGCACTTTAGGAGGCCGAGGCAGGCAGATCATGAGCTCAGGAGATCGAGACCATCCTGGCTAACACGGTGAAACCCCGTCTCTACTAAAAATGCAAAAAATTAGCCGGGCGTGGCAGCGGGCACCTATAGTCCCAGCTACTGGGGAGGCTGAGGCAGGAGAATGGCGGGAACACGGGAGGCGGAGCTTGCAATGAGCCGAGATCGCGCCACTGCACTCCAGACTGGGCGATTGAGCAAGACTCTGTCTCAAAAAAAAAGAAAAGAAAAGATATTTTCAAAGGTATATGTAAATCAGATGGGGAAGTAGATCATGTAGGGCCATTTAAACGACTTCAGATTAAATGTCACTCTTCACAGAAGCCTTATTTAATCACCCAATTTACTGTGGCCTCCTTCTCTCAATTTCATTACCTTGTTTTCTTCATAGCACTTATTGATACCTGACACTTTTTTTTTTTGAGAACGAGTCTCACTCTGTCATCCAGGCTGGAGTGCAGTGGCACAATCTCGGCTCACTGCAACTGCCACATCCCAGGTTCAAGTAATTCTCCTGCCTCAGCCTCCCAAGTAGCTGGGATTACAGGTGCCCACCACCACGCCCAGGTAATTTTTATATTTTTAGTAGAGACAGGGTTTTGCCATTTAGGCTGGGCTGGTCTCGAACTCCTGACCTCAGGTAATTCACCCGCCACGGCCTCCCAAAGTGCTGGGATTACAGGCATGAGCCACTGTGCCCAGCCAGAGACTTTTTTCAATGCATTTTTTATTAACTTATTATGAGATAGGGTCTCGCTCTGTCACCCAGGCTGGTATGCAGTGGCACCATCTCAGCTCACTGCAACCTCCATGTACAGGGCTCAGGTAATCCTCCCCACTCAGCCTCCAGAGTAGCTGGGACTACAGGCATGTGCCACCTTGCTTAGCTAATTTTTGTATTTTTTGTAGAGACGACGTTTCGCCATGTTGGCCAGGCTGGTCTGGAACTCCTGGATTCAAGTGATCAGCCTGCCTTGGCCTCCCAAAGTGCTGGGATTACAGGCCTGAGCCACCGTGCCTGGCGGAAACCTGAAACTTTTTTTTTTTTTTTTTGAGATAGACTCTCGCTTTGTTGCCCAGGCTGAAGTGCAGTGGCACTATCTCAGCTCACTGGAACCTCCACCTCCTGGGTTCAATCCATTCTCCTGCCTCAGCCTCCCCAGTAGCTGGGACTACAGGTGCCCACCACCACACCCAGCTCATTTTTGTTTTTGTACTTTTAGTAGAGATGGGCTTTCACCATGTTGGTCAGGCTGGTCTCTAACTCCTGACCTCCGGTGATCCGCCTGCCTTGGCCTCCCAAAGTGCTGGGATTACAGGCGCGAGACACCTCGACTGGCCCTGAGACTTCCTGATGTATTTATTTGTTGACTTGTGTCTTATTCCCTAACTAGGGGTTTGATTGTTACTATGTCTCTTCTGTTTAAAATAGAACCTGGTAAATATCAACACTTTTGTTGAATGATGGATAAATATGTCCTCAATACCTTAATTTACAATGGGTTTCTAGTATTCCTGTCAGGGCCTGTAGGCGCACAATAAATTAACAACAGAAATTTTAACATAAAGTCATTACAATTTGGGCTAAAAAAAACTTTGTAGGGTTCTTGTAGCCCTTTAAAGTCTGTCTCACACAATTTTTCTTTCCAAGTCTGGATAAAGCTGTGGTGGTGTTTTCCCAGATCTCTTGTTCCTGTTTATGACTAACAAATAAACAAATGGCAATTCTTTCTCTTTTATTATTATTTTTTTGGGAACGGAGTCTCACTCTGTCACCCAAGCTGGAGTACAGTGCCTCGATCTCAGCTGTCACCTCCGCCTCCCGGCTTCAAGAGATTATCCTGCCTCCGCCTCCTGAGTAGCTGGGACTACAGGCACGTGCCACCACGCCCAGCTAATTTTTGTATTTTTAGTAGAGATGGGGTTTCGCCATGTTGGCCAGGCTGGTCTCAAACTTCCGACCTCAGGCGTGAGCCACCGCGCCTGGCCAATTCTTTCTCTTTAGCAATAGTGTCAGCACACTCCATTATTCTCCAGTTATCTTTTAAGAGAAAATAAAAGGCTTCAAATCACCTGCACGAGATCTAAGAGTGCTCTGGCGGAGTCACTCTGCAAGGTTAGCGATGTCAAAGGGAGTCCTGGTCTAGCGAGAAATGGGAGAGTGACACAAAGTACAGGTGCTTGGGTCGGGCGCGGTGGCGCATTCCTGTGATCTTAGCACTTTGGGAGGCCGAAGTGGGAGGATCGCTTCAGCCAAGGAGTTCGAGACCAGCCTGGGCAACATAGTGAGACCTTGTCTCTATTTAAAACAAAAAAAAATCGGCTCTAGCCTGTAATTCCAGCACTTTGGGAGGCCGAGGCAGGCGGATCACCTGAGGTCAGGAGTTCGAGACCGGCCTGGCCAACATGGTAAAAACCCGTTTCTACTAAAAATACAAAAAATGAGCCAGGCGTGGTGGCGGACACCTGTAATCCCAGCTGCTAGGGAGGCTGAGGCAGGAGAATCGCTTGGACCCGGGAGGCGGAGGTTGCAGTGAACCGAAATCGCGCCAGTGCACTCCAGCCTGGGCAACAAGAGCGAAACTCCGTCTCAAAAAAAAAAAAAAAACGAAAAAGTCAGAATGCCTCACAAAAATTAAATACAGCCACTGCAGATGGGTCGGTTTCACTATAGCACAAGTAGCGGAAAGAGGACACAGACTGGGGAGAAATCACCCTACACAGATGACAACTGAGGAACGAGGAGTGGGGACTGACACACGCCACGGTGAAACCGTGCACCACGACCAAAGGCGGTCCTAGGACTGCGACTAAGCGGGCGCAGAGGCCACCCTCCAGGCTTGGCGGGCGGGTGAGGGCAGCACTGGGGGCCTGCTCAGTCTGGCCTTAGGGAGGACCTTCGGGGGTCTCCTCTCTCCCCATCGATCCCTAAGCAGTTCCCGAACAGAAATCGGAGACCAGACGGTGCCTGGGCCCCAGCCCTCCCACAGGGACTGCACCTTGGGCCTGGCTCGGAGGCGGGTCAGAGTCTGCGAAAGACCAGTGAGGGCTCTGGGGTTTCGGGGCAGGCGGCGGGCGCCCACCCCGGCTAGCACTGGGAGTCGCGCGGCGGCGCGGCGACCCGGCGAGCCCGGTAGGCAGGACAGGACTGAGGCGCAGGTCCCGCTCAGGCGGAGGAAGCAGCCGCCGCCCCAGCTGAGGGAGTGCGGCCGGGGGCTTCCCAGAGGAGGCGGCGACATCGAGCCCTTTCGAACGTTTCTATCAGGCTAGCTCACGTAGCCTCGGCCCCGCCCGGCCCCGCCCCACCCACTCCGGCCACCGCCCCCTCCCCGGCCGACACTTCGCGGGTGGGGCGACCTGCGACAGCCCCTTTAAGAGGCGTGGTCACGTGCTCCGCCCCCACCTCCCCTCGCGCGCCAGTGAGGGGTGGGGTGCGGGAGGAGGTTCCGGGGAGGCTGGGGAACGAAGTGTGCGCTGCTGCGCAGGCGCGGTGGTCGGATGACAGACCGTGTGTTTCCAAAATGGCGGCAGCGATGGATGTGGATACCCCGAGCGGCACCAACAGCGGCGCGGGCAAGAAGCGCTTTGAAGTGAAAAAGGTTGGGTCTCGCCAGCGCCTTCCTCAGGGAAGCTAGAGAGGCGCGGATCTGGCTGGCAGGCCCGAGGATGGTCGAGGCGCGGAGTAAAGGCTTTCATTTCAGGGCGTTCCTGGGACCGGGTACCACGAAAGGAAGTCGGGGGGCGGGTCTTAGAGTTGATCGGCGTGACGGAGGCCCACTGTCAGTGGAAGTGTTGGTTTCGCTGTGATGCTGAGGGGCCAATCACAGAGGTGCTTGTTGAGATACGCGGGGTTGCGACTTGGCGGCGGGAGCCAAGCGCTTGAGCTGTCACTGGAGTGGTTGAGAGGTGGGGGAAGGACAGGG
>NW_012120154.1:285811-296166 GCF_000951035.1 Colobus angolensis palliatus | reverse complement strand
CGACTGCGGCGGTGGAGGATGGGGCAGTGCGGCGAAAGCCTGGAACCTGAGGTCCTACCGCATTGGAGGCCTCTGAGGAGCCCCGCTGGTGATCTTGCTCCGCCCCTTTTTGAAGCTTGGGGTCCTCTCACTTGGAGGGATGAGACTTGGTCCTCGCTGAACCGAGGCCTCCGTTAACCCCATCTCTGGGCCTCACACCGCCGAGTTAGAGTCTGGAGTGTAATGCTTGGCTTTTCTGAGACGTCTGTTGACTTTTCCCACAACCACCCCACTCTTGGATTCTCTGTCACGTCCAGAATCTACCCCTTCCGAAATAATAATAAAAAATATGGTGGAACTTGTTAAGAAAATCCGAGCCCAAATCCTGTGGCATTTCGGGAGGGTTGAGTACTAGTTGCGAATGGTAAGAGGGGAAAGCAAAAATGGAACGTGTCTTTTTGCATGAAATGCTTTTTGGTAGTTTGCCACAGTTTGGGAGAAAAGTGTCGATTCCCACCTAACATGAAAACTGTTCAAAATGGAGATTCTGAAATAGGGAAGATATTCCTGGAACATCTGGCTAAACACTGACAATATCCCCCCTCCTAGTGCTTTTTGGTGTCTCATTGTGGCCACTGCTGTTCAGTTACAGCCAGCCATATTGAAGAATAATAGAAGTAGGGGCTTTTCCTCCACGTTGAAGCTGTGATATGAAAAGTGGTGAAGAAGTTACTAGGCACTGAGACTGGGGTTTGAAAGC
The DNA here is from genome assembly GCF_000951035.1 of Colobus angolensis palliatus. Lineage (NCBI taxonomy): Eukaryota > Metazoa > Chordata > Mammalia > Primates > Cercopithecidae > Colobus > Colobus angolensis. The sequence goes on along the minus strand of NW_012120154.1, from coordinate 295,427 downwards.
GATGAAGGTTTGGGAGTGTTTGTAATTGAGGAAGCCAGAGTTGAATGAATGAAATGCCACTTTTAGTTAAACTCTTACTGGAGGGCCGGGCGCGGTGGCTCAAGCCTGTAATCCCAGCACTTTGGGAGGCCGAGACGGGCGGATCACGAGGTCAGGAGATCGAGACCATCCTGGCTAACACAGTGAAACCCCGTCTCTACTAAAAAATACAAAAAACTAGCTGGGCGAGGCGGCGGGCGCCTGTAGTCCCAGCTACTCGGGAGGCTGAGGCAGGAGAATGGCTTGAACCCGGGAGGTGGAGCTTGCAGTGAGCTGAGATCCGGCCACTGCACTCCAGCGCGGGCGACAGAGCGAGACTCCGTCTCAAAAAAAAAAAAAAAAAAAAACTCTTACTGGAATTATTATCTTAATAGAAGAGTCTAAACATATAAAAGTTGAGAACATCAGTTTATTTTATGGTAAGAATCGAACAAAATTCTAGTGAATTGTAGAATTTGTTATGAAGTAATCTAAGATTTAAGTGATGACCTTGTTCTGTGTACTGACATGGGTAGTTAATTATCCAGCTTATCCCACGATTACCCGTTTTATGATCCAGTCATCATCTTAGTTCATTCTGTTCCCTAGCTTTCACTTCATTGCTCATGCTTCCAAAGCTGCCTGGAAGAGCAGATACTTATTCAGATTTTGAGCTCTTCTGCAACTGCCACCAAAACCTGCACAGAAATTCAAGTTTGTGCTTTTTTTTTTTTTTTTTTTTTTGATGGAGTCTCACTCCATCACCCAGGCTGGAGTGCAGTGGCACAGTCTCGGCTCACTGCAACCTCTGTCCCCCAGATTGAAGCGATGCTCCTGCCTTAGCTTCCCAACTAGCTGGCATTATAGACACCCGCCACCAGACCTGGCTATTTTTGTATTTTTAGTAAAGATGGGGTTTCGCCATGTTGGCCAGGCTGGTCTCGAACTCCTGACTTCAGGTGATCCACCCGCCTCAGCCTTCCAAAATGCTAGGATTATGGGCGTCAGCCACTGCGTCTGGCCAGACTAAATTATTTTAAACTATAGGAAACAAATTAAAAGATGACATTAATTTATGTGTTCATATACTCAGTCTTTTGGAGAATAGGAGAACATATGTGTTGTCTACTGTTGTCTTTGGTATAATAAGATTAATGTAATATCCAAAAACTTTTGTTTGGTGGTTCCCTGTGGCCAGAGATGATAACTACGGCTGCAGCCTGAAGTCCTAAAGACTGTGTGTGTGTTATAAGGAGAATGCATTGTTCCCTTTTTTTGTCTTTGCAGTGGAATGCAGTAGCCCTCTGGGCCTGGGATATTGTGGTTGATAACTGTGCCATCTGCAGGAACCACATTATGGATCTTTGTAAGTAATTGGAGGAGGATGGGAGGAAGTTGAGAAGGTTGCAGAGCTTGTGGCTGTTTTGATGTGACCGATTTTCTTCTTCACAAGCAGATATCAAGCCTACTCTGAGCACTCGGTCTTCTGTATCTAGTCTCTTGGTGTATTTGAAATAGAGTAGTTTTTTTATGAGGTCCTGGAGGCATACCCAGCTTTCAGAATAAATCTACTCAATCTAAAGATGGCAGGGACACATTTAGAATTAATTGTGGACAACAGGCACTGTTGATTCTTCCTGCATATCTCCCATCTTGTACCTAGACTCAAAGGTAGAAATAGGGAAAGGAGGAAAATAAACTTTGAGCTAAAATATTCTATCTGAGGCCAGGCGCGGTGGCTCATGCTTGTAATCCCAGCACTTTGGGAGCCCAAGGCGGGCAACATGGTGAAACCCCGACTCTATTAAAAATGCAAAAATTAGCCGGGCGTGGTGGTGCATGCCTGTAAACCCAGCACTTTGGGAGGCTGAGGTGGGCGGATTATTTGAGGCCAGGAGTTCAAGACCAGCCTGACCAGCATGGTGAAACCCCGTCTCTACCAAAAATACAAAAATTACCTGGGCGTGGTGGTGCATGTCTGTAATCCCAGCTACTTGGGAGGCTGAGGCAGGACAGCTGTTTGAACGTGGTAGGCAGAGGTGGCAGTGAGCTGAGATCACATCACTGCACTACAACCTGGGCGACAGAGCAAGACTCACAGTCTTTTTTTGAGACTCAGAGTCAAAGAAAAAAAAAAAATGTCTATATGAGCTAATTTTTGCTGGTCATTGTTTACAAAGGAAAGAAGCCTAAGGAGTAAGTATTTTGTATGTTAGGCCCAAACATAATAAAAAGGAAATCATTGCCAACATCTAAATAGGTAATTGATTGCACTAAAGAAATTTCATTTAAATCTCCACATATTTTATTACATGTAGTGGTCAGCACATAGTGATCCGATTATAGCCTTTGATGGACTGATTTCCTGTCCTTATAGTAGAAGGAACAAGAATGTTGATCACACCAGGAACAGTTGAGGTTACTTTTTTATCCGGGAACTAAAATGATTTGTTACTGAGGCCAGAAATGGAGGAAAGAAACTTCAAGTTTCTAGAATTGGAATTATAGGAACTTATATTTCAGATCACTCTCCTGCCTTTACAACTTCATCTTGAGTCACTCCTGCTCACTCTTAGTTTACCTGGACACTTTTTTTTTTTTTTTTTAAACTAACCATGGTGGCCAAAACAGCCATGGCCCCTGGCTGGTTTTCCTTTTTTTTTTTCTTATTTTGAGATGGAGTCGCCCAGGCTGGAGTGCAGTGGCATGATCTCAGCTCACTGCAACCTCTGCCTCCTGGGTTCAAGCAATTCTCCTGCCTCAGCCTCCTTGATAGCTGGGATTACAGGCGCCTGCCACCACGCCCAGCTAATTTTTGGATTTTTAGTAGAGACAGAGTTTCACCATGTTAGCCAGGCTGGTCTCGAACTCCTGACCTCAGGTGATCTGCCCACCTCGGCCTCCCAAAGTGCTGGGTTTACAAGCATGAGCCACGGCTCCCGGCCTGCTTTTTCATTCTTAAGTGTCCATGCTCCTTTTCAGAGCCCTTACATAGCCTATTCTTTCTCACCTAGAATATTCTTCACCTGTTCTCTTCCTTGGTTTTGGTTTTGTCTAACCCAGCACTGTCCAATCTGAATGTAAGCCACAAATACACACACATATATAATTTTAAGTTTTCTTTTTCCTTTTTTTTTGTTTTTTTCGGAGACAGGATCTCACTTTGTTGCCCAGGCTGGTCTCGAACTGGCTTCAAGTGATCCTCCCACTTTGGCCTTCCAAAATGTTGCAATTATAGGCATGAGCCCCTGTGGCTGGCCTGAAATTTTCTAGTACCCACATTCATAAAGTAAAAAGAAAATAAAAAGGTGAAATTAATCTATTTTATTTAATCTTTTATAGCCAAAATATTTTTATTTCAACATGTAATTAATGTAAAAAAAGAAGATATTTTACATTCTGTCTGTGCACCATCTTTGAAATTCAGTGCGTATTTTACACTTACAGCACATCTGGATTCAGACTAGCCACATTTCAAGTGCTCAGTAGTCACATGTGGTTAATAACTACTTTATTGTGCAATGTAAGACTAACCCAGAGTTGAGCTTTAGATCTTATCTTAAACTTGCTCAGATGTTTTCAACTTGGAAAGCACGAATCAAATATTTTCTGTTGGAAAGCAGTCACGGCGTATACTGGTCATGTATTGCCCTTGGCTTCTTTGAGCTTTGACACTGTTTATCTCTTCACACTACAGCCAAGGGAGATCAACAGCTACCATGATGTTTAATATAGATGACATGAGCCCATCACAGAAAAACATATGCATGATTTCAAATGTGTTTGGGTGGGGTCTTTGATTACATGCTTGCCAGTTTCTGAGCCTTGCATTTTCACAAGGAGTTATACCCAGAGAAAATTTTACTTTATTGGGGCTCTATTTTGAAAAAGTTAATGATTTTTAATGATCTTATACAACCCTGATTTTTTTTTTCCTCTATATTTAAGTCAGTGTATATGTGTCTCTGGATATGAGAGAATGTACTTCTTAGAAGGACCGCAGAAGACAAAGGCGATTCATATTCTGTCTTCTCTTAGAGCGAAATGCTTGAGACATCACATTAGGCTTTCAGTGGAATACCTGTTTTGTTTCATAATATATTTCGAATGTCAGATGAAGTAGGATGTTGAAATCTTATAACAAAAACCTTATGAAAGTATTTTCTAAGTCGTATCTTTTATTTATCCAATGAATATATCCTGAGCATCCTGGTAGGCACCAGGATAAAACAATGACAGAGATCAGGTCTTTACCTTTTTTTTTTTTTTGAGACAGAGTCTCTGTTTGTCTCTCAGGCTGGAGTGCAGTGACGCAATCTTGGCTCGCTGCGACCTCCGCCTCCCATGTTCAAGTGATTCTCCTGCCTCGGACTCCCAAGTAGCTGGGATTACAGGTGTGGGCCACCTCACCCGGCTAATTTTTTGTATTTTTACTAGAGACAGGGTTTCGCCATATTGGCCAGGCTGATCTCGAACACCTGACCTCAAGTGATCTGTCCACCTTGGCTTCTCAAAGTGCGGGGATTACAGATGTGACCCACTCAAACTCCTGGCCTCAAGCAAACCACCCCTTGGGGATTATAACTGTGAGCCACCATGCCCGACCTCAAGTCTTTACCTTTAAGAAACACACTCTTGGGCTGGACATGGTGGCTCACATCTGGAATCCCGGTACTTTGGGAGTTCGAGGAGGGTGGATCACCTGAGTTAAGGAGTTTGAGACCAATCTGGCCAACATGGTGAAACCCCATCTCTACTAAAAATACAAAATTAGCCAGGCGTGGTAGTGCGTGCCTGTAATCCCAGCTACATGGGAGGCTGAAACAGGAGAATCACTTGAACCTGGGAGGTGGAGGTTGCAGTGAGCCAAGATCCTGCCATTGCACTCCATCCTGGACAAAAAGAGCTAAACTTTGTCTTAAAAAAAAAGACACTCTTGGCCAGGTGAGGTGGCTCATACCTGTAAACCCCAAGACTTTGGGTGTGAGGCAGGCAGATTGCTTGAGACTGGGAGTTCAAGATCAGCCTGGGCAACATGGCAAAACCCTGTCTCTACAAAAACTTAGCCAGGCATGGTGGCTTATGCCTGTGGTCCCAGCTACTTGGGAGGCTGAGGTGGGAAGATCCCTTGAACCTGGGAGGCAGAGGTGACAGTGAGTCAAGATTCCTCTCCACTGCACTCCAGCCTAGGTGAGAGAGTGAGACCCTATCTCAAAAAGAGAAACACTGTTTATTTATTTATTTATTTATTTTTTATGTATTTTTTTTGTTAGCGATAGGGTCTCACTCAATTGCCCAGGCTGGAGTGCAGTGGCACAATCATAGCTCACTGCAGCCTTGACCTGGGATCAAGCAGTCCTCCTGCCTCAGCCTCTAAGTAGCTAGAACCACAGGCGTGCACTACCACACCTAGCTAATTTTTTTTTTTTTTGGAGGCGGAGTTTCACACCGTCACCCAGCTGAAGTGCAATGGCGCAGTCTCAGCTCACTGCAACCTCCACCTCCAGGGTTCAAACAATTCTCCTGCCTCAGCTTCCCGAGTAGCTGGGATTACAGGTACCCACCACCACACCTGGCTAATTTTTTGTATTTTTTGTAGAGATGGGGTTTCACTATGTTGGCCAGGCTGGTCTCGAGCTCCTGACCTCGTGATCCACCCATCTCGGCCCCCAAAATGCTGGGATTACAGGTGTGAAGCACCATGTCTGGCTGCTAATTTTTAAATTTTTTGTAGAGACGGGGTCTTGCTATGTTGTCCAGACTTGTCTTGAACTCCTGGACTCAAGCAATCCTCCTGCCTCAACTTCCCAAAACACCGAGCTTACAGGTGTGAGCCCCTACCCCTGGCCACACACTTTTATTATACACACTAAGGAGAAGTCTGAGTGTCATAACATTAAAAAAAAAAAAAACAAAAAAAAACAGGGATTTGTATGGGAAAAGAACTTAGTAAAGAAAAACAAAAAAATACATTTATTTTTGTAAAGACAATTTTTGTTTAAGATGAAAGTAAGAATCTAGATTTAGCAATGGCTGTATTTTAATAAATCTTCTCTGGCCTTAAATGAGTAATTATATACATAGCTCTGAGTAAATAAGAATGATTATGGCTGTGCCCCAGTAGGATTCTGAAGACTTCCTCTTTTAAGTCCATATTGATTCTGCATGCCCTCCTATAGCTTTGTATTTATTTTATTTTACATTGTCTCCTTTCTTGGTTGTATTAAGGAGTTGCTGAAAAATCAAATATGTTAGGTTTTATTTTCTCTGTTACCTCTGGTAATCTTCTTCTGGATGATGGGGAATCTTTATCATCTTAGACCCAGCCTTGGCCCAGAAGATGTTCGTATCTACCTAAAACTACAGATCCATCAATGTTTTGGTTTGGTTTGGTTTGGTTTGGTTGGTTTGGTTTAGTTTGTTTGAGACAGAGTCTCATTCTGTTGCCCAGGCTGGAGTGCTGTGGCATGATCTCGGCTCGCTGCAACCTCTGCCTCCCAGGTTCAAGCTATTCTCCTGCCTCATCCTCCCGACTAGCTGGGACTGCAGGTATGCACCAGCACGCCCAGCTAATTTTTGTATTTTTAGTAGAGATGGGGTTTCACCATGTTGGCTAGTCTGGTCTCTTAACTCCTGACCTCTAGTGATCCACCCGGCGCTGCCTCCCGAAATGCTGGGATTCCAGGCGTGAGCCACTGCGCCTGGCCCCATCAGTGTTTTGAAAGTGTAATCTGTCTGCTCTTGAGATGAAGCCATTGCTTCCTTAACAGCTCTTTGGTGGCACAGCGTTTCTATCAAAGCCGAAAGGTCCCCAAGCTTTAGAATCACATGATAGGCTTCGGCCTTGGCAGGGGTGTGACATGAACCCATTATGTGCCACTGTCTACCTGCTCTGGCTTGACAGCGAACAGTTCCTGCACCTGTTTAAATTAACTGGACCTAACCCCTTACTTACTCTCTGCAACAAAAGCTGGAAAACGCTTGTATTGAGCACATTTTACACCAATCATTTTCCCTGCTATATCCCTTCTTATCTGGCATTCTAGATTGCTGTAATATCACTCCTATATCTTTTTGTTCTTTCTTAGGAATTTTCTAGTAAAGAATGAATCTGGCCAGGCGTGGTGCTCACACCTGTAATCCCAGCACTTTGGGAGGTCAGGGCATGTGGATTGCCTGTGCTCAGGAGTTCAAGACCAGCCTGGGCAATGTGGTGAAACCCCATCTCTACTAAAAATACAAAAAATTAGCCAGGCATAGTGGCGCACGCCTGTAGTCCCAACTACTTGGGAGGCTGAGGCAGGAGAATCACTTGAACCCGGGAGACAGAGGTTGCAATGAGCCAAGATTGCGCCAGTGCACTCTAGCTTGAGGGGACAAAGCTAGACTCTGTCTCAAAAAAAAAAGGAATGAATCTTGGCCGGGTGCAATAGCTCACACCTGTAATCCCAGCACCTTGGGAGGCCAAGGCAGGCAGATCACTTGAGGTCAGAAGTTCAAGACCAGCCTGGTCAACATGGTGAAACCCCATCTCTACTAAAAATACAAAAAATTAGCTTGGTGTGGTGGTGCGCACCTGTAATCCCAGCTGCTTGGGAGGCTGAGGTGGGAGAATCTCTGGAACCAAGAGGTGGAGGTTGCAGTGAGTAGAGATTGTGCCACTGCCCTTCAGCCTGGGCAACAGAGTGAGACTCTGTCTAAAAAAAAAAAGGAAAAGGATTAATCTGTATGTGTCTCGTATTTCTTGTATTTATAGAAATAGTTTTTGTTTGCTTGTTCGAGTACCAAGAGCCTACTTTGCACTTGGCAAAGACCAGGTCCCTACTCTGTGGGAGCTTTGAGTTGAGGGGGAAGGAGGGAAGTCAGGTATGTAAAGAGATACTCATAATTGATGTGTTAAGAGTGCCTGAAGGAGAGGAAAATGACTCAGGGTGGAAGCATCAGGAAAAGCTTCAGTCAAGAAGTAGGGATTTAAGTTGGGTCTTGAAGGGTGGAGATTAATTGAGAGTGATAAGAGGAGGAGCATGTTCCAGGTGTGGCAGAGAGGAAGGAAAGAACTATACCATGAAGGGAGCCTGAAGGATTCTTTAGGTTAGTAGTGCCTAACTACCAACCTAAAGAAAGACCCAGATCAAATTTAAACATGATGATGTACCTTGAAACAGTTTTGATTTTCACTTTAATAATTGTGACTCTTATTTAATTTTATAATATATAGTCCTCCTCTTAAGTTAGAGGATCCAACTTAAAGGACATTATGTTTACTTTTCTCTACCATTCTTTTAAATATAGTAGTGTATTCCAGTCCCAATAAGTTCTTAAATACACTGCATAGACCCTAGATCCTTTTTTTTTTTTTTCTTTTTAAGATGGAGTCTTACTCTGTCACCCAGGGTGGAGTGCAGTGGCATGATCTCAGCTCACTGCAACCTCTGCCTCCCAGGTTCACGCCATTCTCCTGCCTCAGTCTCCTGAGTAGCTGGAACTACAGGTACCTGCCACCACACCTGGCTAATTTTTTTATATTTTTAGTGGAGATGGGGTTTCACCATGTTAGCCAGGATAGTCTCGATCTCCTGACCTCATGATCCACCCACCTCAGCCTCACAAAGCGGTGGGATTACAGGCATGAGCCACTGCACCTAGCCCCAATTCTTTATTTTTATCAGTTGGCAAACCAAGTTACTCTGTAGTGTAAATCTGGCTAGCAAAAGTAAGTTCTTTGCTTTCCTTTTGGGGGGGTGTGTGTGTGTGTGTGTGTGTGTGTGTGTATGTGAGACTCTGTCGCCCAGGCTGGAATATAGTGGTGTGATCTGGGCTCACTGCAGCCTCTGCCTCCTGGGTTCAAGTGATTCTCCTGCCTCAGCCTCCTGAGTTGCTGGGATTACAGATGTCCACCACGACGCCTGGCTAATTTTTGCTATTTTAGTAGAGAGGGGGTTTTGCCATGTTTTGTCAGGCTGGTCTCAAACCCTGACATCAAGTGATCTGCCAGCCTCATCCTTCCAAAGTGCTGGGATTGCAGGCGTGAGCCACTACTCCCAGCCTTTGTTTGTTTTTTTGGTTTTTGATATAGAGTCTTGCTGCGTTGCCCAGGCTGGAGTACAATGGTGCACAACCTCGGCTCACTACAACCTCTGCCCCCTGGTTTCAAGCAATTCTCCTGACTCCCTCCCAATTAGCTGGGATTACAGACATGTACCATCAGGCCCAGCTAATTTTTGTATTTTTAGTAGAGACTGGGTTTTGCCATATTGGTCAGGCTGGTCTCGAATTCCTGACTTCATGTGACTTGCCCACCTCAGCTTCTCATAGTGCTGGCATTACAGGTGTAAGCCACCATGCCCAGCCCAGTTTCTAAATTTTTGAAGGGTGAAAAAATATATATTATTGTGGTATCTCTTCCCCTAAAACCACATATGCCCATTAACATCTACTTTTTGTTTGTTTGTTTTTTTAGTTTTACTTTTTTTTTTTTTTTTTGAGACGAAGCCTAGCTCTGTCACCCAGGCTAGAGTGCAGTGGCGCAATCTCGGCTCACTGCAACCTCTGCCTCTCAGGTTCAAGCAATTCTTCTGCCTCAGCCTCCTGAGTAGCT
>NW_012120154.1:277675-284976 GCF_000951035.1 Colobus angolensis palliatus | reverse complement strand
ACTCCATCTTAAAAAAATAAATAAATAAATAAATAAATAAATAAAATAAATAGTTTCTCCTGAAGCTTTTTATTCTTCAGAAGGGAGACTCCATTTAGTTGCTATCATCAGAGAAAGCAAATTATGCATTAGTAATTCTTGTTCTTTGAATATTTATACCCAGTTGTACTTTACCCATCAGATCTTTTTTTCCTTTTTTTTCTTTTTTGAGACGGAGTCTTGCTCTGTCGCCCAGGCTGGAGTACAGTGGCACGATCTCAGCTCATTGCAAGCTCTGCCTCCTGGGTTCACCATTCTCCTTCTGCTTCAACCTCCCAAGTAGCTGGGATTACAGGCACCCACCACCATGCCTGGCTAATTTTTTGTATTTTTAGTAGAGGCGAGGTTTCACTATGTTAGCCAGGATGGTCTCGATCTCCTGACCTCATGATCCGCCTGCCTCAGCCTCCCAAAGTGCTGGGATTACAGGCGTGAGCCACCGTGCCTGGCCTGCAATGAGTTCTTAACTGAGATCAAGGTCTGATGGGTAGGTCGGGCGCGGTGGCTCATGCCTGTAATCCCAGCACTTTGGGAGGCCGAGGCAGGTGGATCATCTAAGGTCAGGAGTTTGAAACCAGCCTGACCAATATGATGAAACCCTGTGTCTACTAAAAATACAAAAAATTAGCCGGGTGTTGTGGCATCCGCCTGTAATTCCAGCTACTTGGGAGGCTGAGACAGGAGAATCACTTGAACCCGGGAGGCAGAGGTTGCAGTGAGCCAAGATCGCTCTATTGCACTCCAGCCTGGGCAACAAGAGGGAATCTCCATCTCAAAAAAAAAAGGAAAAAAACTCAGTCTAGGCAACATGGTGAAACCCCATCTCTACAAAAATACAAACAATTAGCTGGGCATGGTGGTGCATGCCTGTATTCCCAACTACTCAGGAGGATGAGGGAGAATCACCTGAACCCAGGAAGTTGAGGCTGCAGTGAGCCATGCTAATGTCACTGCACTGTAGCCTGGCCAGCGGGAGTGAGATGTGCGTTTCCCGTTTGTTACTCTTTTTAAACAAGGATAGGAAATCATCAGAAAGCATACTGTTACCTCTGTCTTCTCTGTTCGTCCTTTCCCACATTTATTAAAAAACAATTATGGCTAATTAACCACTTGAGAATTGTTTTGGCTGCTATAGATTGAAACGTTCCTGCTCCCAAGGTCCAGTGATCCTGTTGCTCTTGTTCCCACAGGCATAGAATGTCAAGCTAACCAGGCGTCTGCTACTTCAGAAGAATGTACCGTCGCATGGGGAGTCTGTAACGTAAGGAAGCATCTTTACCTGTCAGCATGGCTTGTAAACATATTTCCACTTTTCCTGCTTTGCTAGTCTTAAAAATAACTAGGGAAAAAAACTGACTAGCCCAGCTTTCTCCTAAAAGGTATACAAATAATAAAAAAGATTGTAAATCATGATACTATTCACCTGTTACAGGGTAAAAATTACAGTTACTGCAAAAAGGCACTTACTTGTCTTAATTATAAAGTGGACCCACTTTTGTTAGCAATATTTTGGGGCTTCATCTATGGGAATTGCCTTCAAAACCTGCGTGCACCCTTTGGAATATTCTCTTGGTAGAACTTTGTACCTTTGAAACAGACTGTTTTAAAGACCAGGTGTCTAATGGAACTAAGTTTGATGAGTAAATTGAGTATTCAGGTCTCTGTGTATGTGTGTTTGTGTGTGTGTTTGAAGTGTGGCATATGTACTGAGATAGGATTTTTTTTTTAACATGGCTTATGCCAGAAATGCTTTGTGTAGCTTTATTGGACTGAATGGCCTTCCAAGAGTGTGACAGCTGTGAAGGATAACAAATATCAAATATGTTATTTCTAGCATGTGTTAAAAATTCATTCTTTAAGCTGTAGAGTCCCAGTCACATGAACCAAAATTGTCTTGTCAGGGCCTCCTGTGTCATGGGGACAGAATACCCACAGTTTCCAGCATGACACAGGGCTAAGAGATTCTAGAGTCATACCACCATTCCCTGTCTTTGTGACTTACTTGCTGAGTGATGTTAGGCAAGGCGTGTAACATCTCTAATCCTGGATTCCCTCATGTAAAATGAGGCTGATAGTAGACCACATGAAATTGTAATCAGGATTAGATGATTTATGTTAAAATGTGATTAAACAGCTCCCGGCACATAGTAAGCACAAGTGCTTGTTAAAAAAAATCTAGGCCGGGCGCGGTGGCTCAAGCCTGTAATCCCAGCACTTTGGGAGGCCGAGACGGGCGGATCACGAGGTCAGGAGATCGAGACCATCCTGGCTAACATGGTGAAACCCCGTCTCTACTAAAAATACAAAAACTAGCCGGGCGAGGTGGCGGGCGCCTGTAGTCCCAGCTACTCGGGAGGCTGAGGCAGGAGAATGGTGTAAACCCGGGAGGCGGAGCTTGCAGTGAGCTGAGATCGGGCCACTGCACTCCAGTCTGGGTGACAGAGCGAGACTCCGTCTCAAAAAAAAAAAAAAAAAAAAAAATCTAAATAGGCCAGGCGCGGTGGCTCACACCTGTAATCCCAGCACTTTGAGAGGCCAAGGCAGGTGGATCACGAGGTCAGGAAATTGAGACCATCCTGGCTAACAAGGTGAAACCCTGGTCTCTACTAAAAATACAAAAAATTAGCCGGGCGTGGTGGCGGGCGCCTGTAGTCCCAGCTACTTGGGAGGCTGAGGCAGGAGAATGGCATGAGCCCGGGAGGCGGATCTTGCAGTGAACTGAGGCCGTGTCACTGCACTCCAGCCTGGGTGACAGAGTAAGACTCCATCTCAAAAAAAAAATCTAAATAAATACAAATTAGAGGTAGAGGTGTTACTGTGTAGATGGTGTTCTCGGTATTTTTTCCTGTTGACTTGCAACTTTTTCCTACCTACACTGTTTTTTGTTTGTTTGTTTGTTTTGAGACGGAGTCTCGCTATGTGGCCCGAGCTGGAGTGTAGTGATGCGATCCCGGCTCACTGCAACCTTCACCTCCTGGGTTCAAGTGATTCTCCTGCTTCAGCTTTCCAAGTAGCTGGGATTATAGGTGTGCACCACCATGCCCGGCTAATTTTTATGTTTTTAGTAGAGATGGAGTTTCACCGTGTTGGCCAGGCTGGTCTTGAACTCCTGACCTCAGGGCGATCCGCCCGCCTCGGCTTCCCAAAGTGCTGGGATTACAGGCATCAGCCACCGTGCCCAGCCCCTACCCACACTTTCTGATACACCTTCTTCCATCTCTGTTGCGACCCTTTGGCCAGGCTCACAGTAGACCGTGTTGGCCATGGGGGAGCTTTAATCATTCATGGGGATAAAAGAAGTATGTCGGGCTCTTTGCCCTCTCTGGCATGCAGACATTGAGAACCATGTTCCTTTATGTGGAAAGAAAAGAGAGTGAACATCCCCTTCAATTTCGCTAAGGAGAGATTCTCTCAGAGAGCCTGCTTTAAAAGAGAGCCAGCGTGGTGTGGCAGAAGCCTCTGGATTAGTCCTGGGTTCTAGTTCTGGGTCTTCTACAAACCAGCTCCATGAATTAGGCAAGTCACTTGTCTGGGTTTCGGTTTCCTGTCTGTAAAATGAAGATAAAAATATCTGTCATGCTTGCCTGCCAGGGTTGATGTGAGGCCTCAAATGAGGTAATACATGTCAACATCTTCTGTAAACTGTCAAGTACTGTAAATTTATCTTCTGTAAATTGTACTTTGACCGCTGAATATATCCATTAACATGTTTTAGTAAACATTCAGGGTGCTGTCACCTCCCTGACACCTCATTACAGCCCCCTTCTCCCCAGTGCTTGGTGTTCGCTGACTTAGTTGGGCTGTACCAGGACCCTGTACTGCTGCAAAGTGCTTAGTGGGTGAGGTGAGAGAGGGAGAAGCTGTCGAATACCCTTCGGTGAACCCGACCCTAACACCCGGTGGTTAAGAAAAATGTCGCCGCTTTCTGCCTTTTGGAAATTCTGCCTTTTCTCTTTTTCACAGTGAGTTATACAAGAGTCAGCAGAAAAGGATCTTCCAAAAGGCTGTACTCTAGGAGAATATTTGTCCTCTTGGGTATCCTTAGTGTAGTAGCTGTGGATTCCACTCTTAATTACTGAATTATGTTTTTGTCTTTGTCAAAAGATATTTCACAAGATAATAACCCATATTATATAATCCCTTAAGTTCCATACATACTTTGGGAGATGTACTGACCAGATTTCAGTTGTTATTAAATGAAGCTTGCAAAGCTTTTGTTGTTTTGTTAGGGTGTGAGTATTTCTCCCCGTGCCCCATCACAGCGCACCAATCACAGACGAAATGAAGGAAGCACTTGCTGCATCTGTCCTAATACGCACATGAGCAGGGGAAGGAGTGCTCATTGTAGAGGCATTGTGATTAGCATCTGCATGTCATGCGCCCACACCAAAAAACTGCACGCAGCTTGTCCTTTTCCCAAATCTAAGCAGACTTCTAGCTCCCTGACAGTTACCAGTGGTCTTGGTACTCTTGTCTTTTTACTTCTTGTCTTGATTATGAAATAAGCCTTTTGATGCTCTTTAGGCTGCTTGTGTACTGTTTGTCCCTCGTAAGAATACTTCCTTTTACCCCAGTTTTCTTTTTTCTCATTCCCTAAGACAAAGTCCCTCACCCATTACAGGCATATGAAGTACTGAGCTCTTGTAATATCAATATGTCTGTGAATAAGTCTGGAAATAAAGTTCCTTTGACCAGAGCTGAGCTGGGTGTGAGGAGGTTGGGGAAGTGCCCGTCTCAATTCTGGGTGGGTGGCAGTGACCGTGCACTTCTCTACCAAGGGCTGAGGAGAAGGCTCTGCTCCTGCAGGTCATATTTTCCAGGGGCAGGAGGGTGGGAGGGAAGCTAGAGACCAGGAATGGGGATATTTGAAATCTGCATTGATCAGGGGCGTCCTTTCCCAGGGAAAGTGGAAGTATCCCCTTACAGGCTGAATGGGACCAAGGAGCCATATTCCATGTTCTGTTAAAGAGAAGAGAGCTCAGTGCTAGCACATACTCCTGTGCTTCCTGAATGATTTCCTTTAGTAGTAGTGACATTTCTAGCAAATGCTTTATTGGAAATATCCTCGCACCTAACCAAGATATAGTCAGTTGTTGAACTTTTGCCTCTCGTTGTTACCTCCTCTAGCCCACTATATGTCACCCATGCCACTGCCCTGTGGGACCTGTAAAAAAAAACGGAGTTATTGTTAATAAAATATCTTTTTTTCCAGCACGCTTTTCACTTCCACTGCATCTCTCGCTGGCTCAAAACACGACAGGTGTGTCCACTGGACAACAGAGAGTGGGAATTCCAAAAGTAGGTATCTTTGGTTGTTCTGACGGGGCTTTTTGACTTGCCTCAGGCTGAAAGGAGTGTGGTCTTGGGGGATGGAGACATGATACATGCCTTATTTTTTTTAAAGCTAGTTTTTGGTTACTTAAGCTAGGACTTATCTGTATGGAAAACGCACAGAGGATTAGCCAGCATTAGACATTTGCAGCCTAGGGTCTCCCATCCTTTTTGTTTGTTTGTTTTTTGAGATGGAATCTCGCTCTGTCGCCCGGGCTGGAGTGCAGTGGTGCTGTCTTGGCTCACTGCAACCTCCACCTCCCGGTTCAAGCAATCCTCCCACCTCAGCCTAGCAAGTAGCTGGGATTACAAGCCTGCGCCACCATGCCCAGCTCATTTTTGTATTTTTAGTAGAGATGGGGTTTCACCATGTTGGCCAGGCTGGTCTTGAACTCCTGGTCTCAAGTGATCTGCCTGCCTCGGTCTCCCAAAGTGCTGGGATTACAGGTGTGAGCCACTGCGCCCAGCAGGTTTCCCAGCCTTCTAGGGTCTGTGAAAGTAGAAAATGTGATAATCTATAAACTCTTAAATATTTCATAAATTACATCCTAATGAGGTTCCATGGACTACCAAATGTCAGGTAGCTTTTGACTAGACTTGTGTCCACCTATCATATTTCAGTTGTTTATCTCATACTGATTAATTCTAATACAGCATTTATGGCTATCCTGATTAGATTTTATTATATGAATAAAACATGGCCTGGTAAATTTTTAAAAATTTAAATGGTTGAAAGTGTATATCACAAAACATGAATTTCCCACTATAGGCCCCTGCTCCTGCTTGCTGGAGCTAGCCATCAGCGACAGGACAGCTTCTTAGTAGATTTTCTCACTATCTCTTATATGTCCCAGCATTTACATGGCTGTGTGTATATATATATTTTTTGTTAACATAAATGTGAGTATCCTATACAGTAATTCACCTTTTTTTTTTTTTTTCCATTTTGTACATTTTGGAGATTTTCCATTTCCACAAATAACAAACTACCTCATTTAATTTTAATGGTTGCAGAGTATTTATGTAAATGTACCTTAACTTTTTTCTTTTTTTTTTATTTGTTTGCATGTTTTTAACATTTTTTACGTTTTTTAAAAAGTTAGTCCCTGGCCGGGCATGGTGGTTCACGCCTGTAATCCTAGCACTTTGGGAGGCCGAGGCGGGCAGATCACCTGAGGTTGGTTGTTCAAGACCAGCCTGGCCAACATGGAGAATCCCTGTCTCAACTAAAAATACAAAATTAGCTAGGCGTGAGGGTGCATGCCTGTAATCCTAGCTACTTAGGGGGCTGAAACAGGAGAATCACTCGAATCTGGGAGGCAGAGGTTGCGGTAAGCTGAGATCGTGCCTTTGCATTCCAGCCTGGGCAACAAGAGCGAAACTCCATCTCAAAAAACAAGTCAGTCCCTATTGGTGGACATTTGGGTTTCCAGTTTTTCACTGATGTAAGCAATGTGAAGGGAGAAACATCCTTATACATGAAGCTTTACGTAAATGTGTAGATGTATTTGGAGCAGTAATTCCTAAAAGAGGAATTTCTGGGTAAAGAGTATGGCTGGGCTTGGTGGCTCACACCTGTAATCTCAACACTTTAGGAGGACAAGGTGGGCAGATTGCTTGAGTCCACTAGTTCGAGACCAACTGGCAACGTGTTGAAACCCCATCTGTACCAAAAAATAGTAAATTAGCCTGTGCGTGGTGGCTCGTGCCTGTAATCCCAGGACTTTGGGAGGTTGAGGCAGGTGAATCATTTGAAGTCAGAAGTTTGAGACTAGCCTGGCCCACGTGGTGAAACCCCGTCTCTACTTAAAAAAATACAGAAATCAGGCCGGGCGTGGTGGCTCCAGCCTGTAATCCCAGCACTTTGGGAGGCCGAGACGGGCGGATCACGAGGTCAGGAGATCGAGACCATCCTGGCTAACATGGTGAAA
>NW_012120154.1:269982-276639 GCF_000951035.1 Colobus angolensis palliatus | reverse complement strand
GAGATCTTGCCACTGCCCCCCACCCGGGGGGGCAGAGCCAGCCCCCGTCTCAAAAAAAAAAAAAAAAATGTACATTTTTGTTTTTGAGAAATAATGTCAGTTTTTCCATTCCTAAGAATATACACTAATTTACACTCCCTCCAAACAGTGAAGCGGAACTCCCCTTTCTTCATTTCCTGCCAAGGCTTCCTTATACAATTTTTCCATCTTAGCCATGATAGGTGACAATCAGTATTCGATTTTCATTTTTGAATTTTCAGTGAGATTGGGCAGTTGTTCATGTTTTTATATCTCTTACGCTTTTCTGTGAGCCACTGTGTTTATCTTCCTGCACGTTGTTTTCTTTTGAATTATTGGTCATTTTCTTTACTAAGTTTTTTCTGGGAAAGGAGTTTTTAAATTTAAATATAAGTCTTTATTAGGCTATTCTTGGATTTAAAAAACAAAAAAATAGGATTCTTTTGTTTGTCAAATGTTTAGAAATCTATTATTGGTGCAGTGATTTTGCCTTTCAATTCAATAATTTATTTTGGTAAAACATTTGGAAGTATTATCAGTGTATATTCAGTTTTTAAGAAACCTGCCAAATACTCAGTATCTGAGTGGTACTGTTGGGCTTCCTTCAGCAAAATGTATGCTAAGTGCCGTGTAAAGTATAAGAACGTTTGAGATGGTCCTTCCAGCCCTCGGAGCTTGCATTCTACAGAAAACCGTAACAGGAATACATGTCAAGGCAGAGGACTTTTCTAAGTTTCAGGGGGCCTGTGTCATTGGCTCTGCCCTACAGCAGGCTCAAGCTTCCGTTTTAGACCAAAACGGTCTCGTTTTGCCCGTACAGGTGCCCAGGGCTAAATGTAAGAATTGGCGGGGGTATGAAGAATTCCTCATCTGGGGCTTTGACTCAGCCACTCTAACTGGTGACTTTCCCAGGTGGTAGTTACCAGTGCATTGGGAAAACAAATTCTTCAGCATTCTTTAACCTGATAGGATTGTTCTACAGCCCATCTCACATGCTAGAACCTAACCTATGTGGAATTTGGCACAACAGCTCTTTTTAAGACAATATTCAAGTAGATTTCTTAAGAGAAGCTGTGATCAAGAGTTCCAGTGCCCTAGTTTCTATCCATACAACAAATTATTTTAATCAGGTTAACTGCCTAAAAAGATCCAGGACAAAAGATCATGAGGGATCTTGTGTTCAAGAAATCTGTTCATATGTGGAAGAAATTCCTTGGCCTTGTTTCTTTATTTTTATTTATATCTGTATTTTTTGAGACAGTCTCACTCTGTCCCCCAGGCTGGAGTACAGTGGTGTGATCTCTCGGTTCACTGCAACCTCCAGCTCCCAGGTTGAAGCAATTCTCCTGCCTCAGTCTCCCAAGTAGCTGGGATTACAGGCACCTGCCACCACACCTGGCTAATTTTTGTATTTTTAAGAGACAGGGTTTCACCATGTTGGCCAGGCCGGTTTTGAACTCTTGGCCTCAGATGATCTGCCCACCTCAGCCTCCCAAAGTGCTGGGATTACAAGGGCGAGCCACTGCACCCGGCCCCTTGTTTATTTTTTATAATCTTAGAGCCAAATTTTGGTTTCTGGGGAAAACAGAAAATCCCTGAAATCCATGCCTAGCTTCTCTTCTCTTTGTATAGAACTGAATGTAATCAGAGTTGTAATTGGAGCTGATGACAGATTTTGAAATTGAAGGCTGATCAATCGCTATTCTCACTATTAGCTTTACCCTGAACATGCCTGAGTAACGGAGTTCAGGTGAAAATAGGCCGCCATGATCAGGGGAGCCCGAAAGTTTAAACTGAGCCCCTGCTTGGAGTGAGCAGGTGGAGCTGCCTTTCACAACCCACCAATGACTTTTCCCTCTCACCTCCCCAATACCACCAGGCAGCTACTCGCACCTGTCAGGTGGGCATGGTTGAGTCACAGGGAGAGCCTGTCACTAAGGGGATAGTAGGCAAGGAGTCCTGAAAGATGGGGAGGGGAAAGGGGATCACAATGACAGCTAAGCTAGTGTCAGTGTCTCAGTCCTGGAGTAGACTGTGATCACTTAGGTTCTAACTAAAGTTGCTGGTGTTTAAGCAGGTTTTATGTCTCACACAGGAAATTACCACGGAATTAATCAGAGTAATTTGCTTTGTCTTTCAGGTATGGGCACTAGGAAAAGACTTCTTCCGTCAAGATTAATTGTTTTGTTATTCATTTAATGACTTTCCCTGCTGTTACCTAATTACAGATTAGATGGAATCGTGTTTTTTCTGCTTTGTTTTTTCAGTTTGCTGTTTCTGTAGCCATATTGTATTCTGTGTCAAATAAAGTCCAGTTGGATTCTAGAACGGATGCTCTCTCTTGTGTATGTGAACAAAGTGAACATAAATGAAGAGTCTCCCCTTCCAAGGCTGAAAACTCAGCTTTCGAAAGTGAAATGTTTGTTCATCGGGACGAGAGCAGGGTTGTCCTCTGAGCGCATCACTTAGTCATGAGCATCACTCTGTCATACTCCGACAGAGGCAGAGTATGGATCGCTGGCACCCGAAAACAGCAGTCAGCCCGTCTTTCTCCTCCTGTGTGACAGCAGCGGGCAGCTGAATGAGGGAAGAATGTGGGATTCAGTCGTCAAACCCAGTTCTGAGTCCTGGTTCCACAGCCTGGTTGCTGATGGCAGTCTTGGCAAAGTTGCCTCTCTACTCTGAACTTTCGTCTGTACTGTGGGCTTCTGAGGACTAAGTGGCATCATGTGGTCACAGAGAGAAGCTTTGTAAAATGTAAAACCACTATACAAATGTGACCTTTGGTTGTGTATGACAGCAGTCCCCAACCTTTTTGCCACCAGGGATTGGTTTCATGAAAGTCCATTTTTCCACGGACTGGGGGTGGGGTGGGGGTGTGCCTGGGGATGGTTTTGGAACTGTTCCACCTGAGATCATGAGGCACTAGATGGACTCCACAACCTAGATCCCTCACATGCACAGTTCGCCATAGGGTTCAAGCTCCTATGAGAATCTAATGCCGCCGCTGATCTGACAGGCAGAGCTCAGGCGGTAATGTTTGGTCACCACCTGTTCACCTCCTGCTGTACAGCCAGGTTCCTAGCAGGCCATGGGCTGGTATCCACTCTGCAGCCCAAGGGTTAGGGACCCCTGGTGTACGACATATTTCTTTTCTTGGCTTAGAAAAATAAAGATACATATAATCTTGGCTGGCAAAAGGACAATTTATGAACTCAAGTTAAAAATTGATATTGGCCGGGGCGGTGGCTCATGTCTATAATCAGGCGGGTGGATCACGAGGTCAGGAGTTCGAGATCAGCCTGACCAACCTGGTGAAACCCCATCTCTACTAAAAATACAAAAATTAGCCAGGCGTGGTGGTGTGCACCTGTAATCTGAGCTACTCAGGAGGCTGAGGCAGGAGAATCCCTTGAACCTGTTAGGTGGAGGTTGCAGTGAGCCGAGATCGCGCCACTGCACCCCAGGCTGGGCAACAAAAGCAAAACTCCATCTCAAAAAAAAAAAAAATCTTGGGAGATGGAAGGAATTGTCCGTTCTAATACTAATTCAATGGTTAATAATACAGATTTTTTAACTGAGAAGCAATATAGTTTGTTGCAGTGGTTCTCAAAGTATCATATGAGGATTCCTGAGAAGGGGGTACCTGAAACCCTTTCGAGGGTTCATGAAGTTCTTCCAACTGCAAGTCTATGTGAAAGCAGTTTTTCTTTATATTCAACCAAAGCAGCGTATCTAATGAAGAAACCGACTTAAGAATCCACTGTCTTCCATTAAATCAGATGTAAAAGAGATTAGCAAAAATACCAAAACAACGCTAGTCTCACATTTTTTGTTTTAAAAAATAATTTTAATAAAAATATGTTCATAAGTGATGGGTTTTTATTCTTTTCAGTCATTTTTCAAATTTCTGGGGCTTTTTTTTTTGGGTGGGGGGCTGGATTTGAGACATGGTCTTGCTCTGTCCCCAAGGCTGGAGTGCAGTGGCGAGATCACAGCTCACTGCAGCCCCAACCTGCTGGGTTCAAGTGATCCTCCCGCCTCAGCCTCCTAAGTAGCTGGGACTACATGTGTGCACCACCATACCCAGCTAATTTTTTTTTTTTTTTGTAAGTCTTGCTCTTGTCGCCCAGGCTGGAGTGCAGTGGCACCATCTCGGCTCACTGCAACCTCCTTCTCTCGGGTTCAAGTGATTCTCCTGCCTCAGCCTCCCAAGAAGCTGGGATTACAGGCACATGCCCCCATACATGGCTAATTTTTGTATTTTTATTAGCAACGAGGTTTCACCATGTTGGCCAGGCTAGTCTCAAACTCCTGACCTCAATCCACTTGCCTTGGCCTCCCAAAGTGATGGGATTACAGGTGTGAGCCGCCCCACCAGGCCCCACACTGAGCTAATTTTTAAATTTTGTGTAGAGTCTTGGCTGGGCATGGTGTTGGGAGGTCAAGATGGGTGGATTGCTTGAATCCAAGAGTTCAAGACTAGCCTGGGCAACATGGTGAAACCCCATCTCCAAACAATATAAAAATTAGCTGTGCCTGGGGGCATGTACCTATAGTCCCAGCTGCTGGGGAGGCTGAGGCAGGAAGGTTGCTTGAGCCCAGAAGGTGGAGGTTGCAGTGAGCCAAGATCCTGTCACTACACTCCATCCTGGGTAACAGAGGGAGACCCTGTGTCTCAGAGTCTTTACTGTGTTCCCCCGGCTAATTTCTCAGTTCTGGTTTCCATTATTGTAAATATTTGTAGATAAAACCGGCATAAAACTCTTTGTTTGGAGTCCTCAGTTTTTAACATCATAAAAAGTTTGAAAAGCTGATACTAAAAAGTTTGAAAAGCTTTGTGGCCGGGCGCGGTGGCTCAAGCCTGTAATCCCAGCACTTTGGGAGGCCGAGACGGGTGGATCACGAGGTCAGGAGATCGAGACCATCCTGGCTAACACAGTGAAACCCCGTCTCTACTAAAAAAAAATACAAAAAATTAGCCGGGCGAGGTGGCGGGCGCCTGTAGTCCCAGCTACTCAGGAGGCTGAGGCGAGAGAATGGCGTAAACCCGGGAGGCGGAGCTTGCAGTGAGCTGAGATCCGGCCACTGCACTGCAGCCTGGGCGACAGAGCGAGACTCCGTCTCAAAAAAAAAAAAAAAAAAAAAAAAAAGAAAAGCTTTGTTTAGCTTAGTCATTAAGAACTTCAGCCGGGCACGGTGGCTCACACCTGTAATCCCAGCACTTTGGGAGGCCAAGGTGGGTGGATCATGAGGTCAGGAGATCAAGACCATCCTGGCCAACATGATGAAACCTTCTCTACTAAAATACAAAAAATTAGCCGGGCATGGTGGTAGTCCCAGCTACTTGGGAGGCTGAGGCAGGGGAATCGCTTGAACCCGGGAGGTGGAAATTGCAGTGAGCCGAGATCACGCCACTGCACTCCAGCCTAGTGACAGAGCAAGACTCTGTCTCAAAAAAAAAAAAAAAAAAAAAAAACCTGAACTAAAAGAACTTCAAAGTCTAACCTGGAACAAAACTGGCTTCCCCACTAAACTACCACAGTACCTAGTATGTAGCAAGCACTCAAATGGAGGCAGCTACTACTGTTCCTATTTGTATCATTTTGGGACTACCATCCTCAGCAGAAATTCCTTCTTTTAAACCCTTTCCAGGCAGTATTCAGACTGCATAAATACTTTCATTAATGAAGAATACATTGCTTTTTGCACAGATGACACATTACATATTTGCAGAATTCTGCTTGGGTTTTTATCAGAATTCTTTGCGTAA
This sequence comes from Colobus angolensis palliatus, assembly GCF_000951035.1. Lineage (NCBI taxonomy): Eukaryota > Metazoa > Chordata > Mammalia > Primates > Cercopithecidae > Colobus > Colobus angolensis. The sequence goes on along the minus strand of NW_012120154.1, from coordinate 270,848 downwards.
AGTACAGAAATCCAGCTTCTGCTTGGGCAAAAGGGAAATTTCTTGGAGGTCTATAGAGGTCTGCAATGCAACAGCACAAAGGGCTGGAGACGCAGTTGGATCTAAGACTGAAGAGAACCAGGGAATCCAGGCTGCTGGGATTCTCACTGCTTCTCTTTTTCATTTTCTTATTTTTATTTTTGGAGACAGAGTTTTGCTCTGTCACCCAGGCTGGGGTCCAGTGGCGTGATCTTGGCTTGCTGCAACCTCTGCCTCCCAGGTTCAAGTGATGCTCCTACCTCAGCCTCCCGAGTAGCTGGGACTATAGGCATGTGCTACCATGCCCGGCTAAGTTTTGTATTTAGTAGCAATGGGGTTTCACCATGTTAGCCAGGCTGGTCTCGAACTCCTGACCTCAGGCGGTCCACCCACCTCAGCCTCACAAAGTGCTGGGATTACAGGCGTGAGCCACCGTACCCAGCCCTCACTGATTCTCTTTCACAGAGACCAGCTTCAGGCATGACAGGAAAACTCTGGATGCCAAAGACTCTGCCACCTTTCCCACAGCTTCTGCCACAGGCAAGGGACCAACTCCAAGTTCTTTCTTTAAAAACTGAATTGGCTGGACACGGCGGCTCACGCCTGTAATCCCAGCACTTTGGGAGGCCGAGATGGGTGGATCACCTGAGGTCAGGAGTTCGAGACCAGCCTCGTCAACATGGTGAAACCCCATCTCTACTACAAATACAAAAATTAGCCCATCATGGTGGCAGACGCCTGTAACCCCAGCTACTGGGGAGACTGAAGTAGAAGAATTGCTTAAACCTGGGAGGTGGAGGTTGCAGTAAGCCAAGATCATACCACTGCACTCTAGCCTGGAAGACAAG
>NW_012120154.1:251938-269307 GCF_000951035.1 Colobus angolensis palliatus | reverse complement strand
GCAGAGCGAGACTCCGTCTCAAAAAAAAAAAAAAAAGAAAAACATAGTGAAAGAAATATGTTGATTTCTGCAGGGGATCAGTCTCAGAAGCCCAAACCTGGAGCATCCCTGTGGCAAAAGTGGGCACTACCCATCCCAGCTGCCTGCAGAGGAGGCAGCCTTTGCCAACAGATTTTTGCCTGTTAACAGCTCACTGGCAAAATTAATCTCAATTTGGAGATCTTAACACGATAACTTTAAATATTTGCACCATCCAACTAACTTTAAAGAGCTCTAGCTTCCCAATGTACTTAAATAAAACGGAAACTTCTGACCAGGCACGGTGGCTCACGCCTGTAATCCCATCACTTTGGGAGGCCAAGGTGAGAGGATCGCTCGAGCCCAGGAGTTTAAGACCAGCCTGGCAAATATGGCAAAACCTTGTCTCTGGTAAAAAATATAAAAATTAGCTGTACAGGCTGGGCGCAGTGGCTCGCCTGTAATCCCAGCACTTTGGGAGGCCAAGGCAGGTGGATCATGAGGTCAGGAGATCATGGTGAAACCCTGTCTCTACTAAAAATACAAAAAATTACCACTGCACTCCAGTCTGGGCAACAGAGCAAGACTCTGTCTTGGAAAAAGGAAAAGAAAAACAAAGGCAAGGCATGGTCGCTCATGCCTGTAATCCCAGCACTTTGGGAGGCCGAGACAGGCGGATCACTTGAGGTCAGGGGCTCGAGACCAGCCTGGCCAACATGGTGAAACCCTGTCTCTACTAAAAAATACAAAAAATTAGCCGGGCGAGGTGGCGGGCGCCTGTAGTCCCAGCTAGTCGGGAGGCTGAAGCAGGAGAATGGCGTGAACCTGGGAAGCAGAGCTTGCAGTGAGCTGAGATCCAGCCACAGCGCTCCAGCCTGGGCAGCAGAGCGAGACTCCGTCTCAAAAAAAAAAAAAGAAAAAAAAGTCAATGAATAATAGAGCATGACAATAATAACAATGCCAATAATTATCAAGCTCCTAGACTCACATATATATATATATATAAAACACACAAATTATTTCAAAGTGAAGCATAACTGTTATAGGGGTCAGGACAAATACTTAGGTCTATACCATCAGTTTAATACTGTCTCCTAGTGGACCGCCAGATCCTGACCAGATAATTGGCTAGGCAGACATGAATGAAGTCAAAATCAGGGCCGCTCATTCGTTCATTCCTTCATTCGTTTATTCAGCCGGTATTCATTAGGGCACCGTGTTGAGTGCTGGAGATTCACAGGTGAACGGGATAGACAAGGCTTTCACTCTGCTGGAGCCTCAGAACCAGGAGGCTAGACAGGCTGTAAAGAAGTAACCACATATGTGACTAGTGTTTTAGACAGTGCTAAGTGTCATGTAGACAGTGAAGTGGGTTGAGGTGTCATAGAGTAAAACTTGTTGGCCATTTCTAACAGAGTGGCAGGGAAGTCCTCTTTGAGGACATGATACGCAAGTTCTGAGACTTGATGAAGCCAGTCATCGGAGATAGGTGGGGAGTTCAAGATCAAGTCCCCGGGGCAGATGATGACTTGCTCCAGTGTGATTGCAGCTCTGTGAACACAGGAAGGAGCATCATTTTTACAGAGGAAGGCTGGGGCCAGTTCACCTGGAGACATGTTGGGCTGGGTAAGAAGTTTCTGTTGTTGTTGTTGTTGTTGTTGAGGCAGAGTCTGGCTCTGTCTCAGGAGGCAGCCCAGGAGGCTGAAGTGCAGTGGCACGATCTCGGCTCACTGCAACCTCCGCCTCCCAGGTTCAAGCGATTCTCCTGCCTCAGCCTCCCTAGCAGCTGGGATTACAGGCATGTGCAACCATTCCTGGCTGATTTTTGTATTTTTAGTAGAGACAGCATTTTGTTATGTTGGTCAGGCTGGTCTCGAACTTCTGACCTCAGGTGAGCCACCTGCCTCGGCCTTCCAAAGTGCCAGGATTACAGGTGTGTGCCACTGTGCCTGGCCTATTCATTGACTTTCAATGATGTGCCAGGCACAAGGGGAAACTGCACCATCCACTTATTCATCACAAAAATAGAGCCTGTGGGCCGGGCGCCGTGGTTCACACCTGTAATCCCAGCACTTTGGGAGGCTGAGGGGGATGGATCCCTGGAGGTCAGGAATTTGAGACCAGCCTGGCCAACATGGTGAAACCCCGTCTCTACTAAAAATACAAAAATTAGCCAGGCGTGGTGGTGCATGTCTATAATCCCAGCTACTCAGGAGGCTGAGGCAGCAGAACCGCTTGAACCCAGGAGGTGGAGGTTGCAGTCAGCCGAGATGGCACCATTGCACTCTGGCTTGGGCAATAGAGCAAGACTCTATCTCAGAAAACAAAAAACAGCAAAAATAGAGCCTGTGAAATTAGTTCTGTTAATGTCCCGATGCTGCACATCAGGAAACTGATACCCAGAGAGCTAAGTGACTCGTTTAAGTTCCCACCATAGGAAATGGCAGGGGCAGAATTTGAATCAGGGTCTGCCTGACTCCAAGGCTGGCGTCCTCATCCTTGGCCCACGGTTGATACCAAGCCCTGTCCCCTTACCCACCCAGAGGATTTGCTTCTCTTGGTCTTTGGTGCTAGTGGTTTTACCTCACCCTACCCTTTGCAGTGGGCTGCCCACCCCGCAGTATCATCATTCATGATTCAGAGTAGACAAGCTTTTTATTTTTATTTATTTATTTTTTTTGAGACAGAGTCTCGCTCTGTCGCCCAGGCTGGAGTGCAGTGGCTGGATCTGTGCTCACTGCAAGCTCCGCCTCCCGGGTTCACGCCATTCTCCTGCCTCAGCCTCCCAAGTAGCTGGGATTACAGGCGCCCGCCACCTCGTCTGGCTAGTTTTTTGTATTTTTTTTAGTAGAGATGGGGTTTCACCATGTTAGCCAGGATGGTCTCGATCTCCCGACCTCGTGATCCACCTGTCTCGGCCTCCCAAAGTGCTGGGATTACAGGCTTGAGCCACCGCACCCGGCCAAGCTTTTTATTTTTTATGCAATATATATATTTACTTATTTGAGACAGAGTCTCGCTCTGTTGCCCAGGCTGGAGTGCAGTGATCTCAGCTCACTGCAACCTCCGCCTCCCGGGTTCAAGCAATTCTCCTGCCTCAGTTTCCCTAGTAGCTGGCATTGCAGGTATGCGCCACGACACCCACCTAATATTTGTATTTTTAGTAGAGACGGAGTTTCCTCATGCTGGTCAGGCTGGTTTCGAACTCCTGACCTCAAGTGATCTGCCCATCTCGGCCGCCCAAAGTGCTGGGGTTTACAGGCGTGAGCCATCATGCCCGGCCTTATTTTATTTTTTTTTTGGGATGCAGTCTTGCTTTGTCACCCAGGTTGGAGTGCAGTGGCACAATCTCAGCTCACTGCAAGCTCTGCCTCCTGGGTTGATGCCGTTCTCCTGCCTCAGTCTCCCCAGCAGCTGGGACAACAGGCATACGCCGCCACACCCGGCTAATTTTTTTGTATTTTTAGTAGAGACGAGGTTTCACTGTGTTAGCCAGGATGGTCTCGATCTCCTGACCTCGTGATCCACCCACCTCCACCTCCCAAAGTGCTGGGATTACAGGCGTGAGCCACTGCGCCCGGTTAATTTTTGTATTTTTTAGTAGAGACAGGGTTTTTCATGTTGGCTAGGCTGCTCTTGAACTCCTGACCTCAGGTGATCTGCCTGCCTTGACCTCCCAAATTGCTGGGATTATGGACATGAGCCACCGCATCTGACTGCCTGTTTTTTTTGTTTGTTTTTTACCTTTTGACTGTCACAAATAATGTCACAATAAACACAATGTGTACAAATGTCACTAGAAGACCCTGCTTTCAGTTATTTTGGGTATATATCAAGAAGTAGAATTGTTGGGTCATACAGTAAATTCTATGTTTAGCTTTTTTAGTAATTGCCAAATTTTTCCACAGGTATACTATTTTACATTTCCACCAGCAATGCACTTCAATTTTTCCAAGTTTGTATTAGTCTACTAAGGCTGTTCTAACAAAATACCATAGACTGGGCAGCTTCAACAACAGAAAGTTATTTTCTATTCTGTTCTGGAGGCTGGAAGTTCAAGATCAAAGTGCCAGTAAATTCAGTTTCTGATGAGGGCTCTCTTCCTGGCTTGTAGACGGCTGCCTTCCTGCTGCATCCTCACATGGCCTTTGGAGAGAGAGAGAGCTGTGGGTGACAGCCCAGGGCTCATCTGGTTGTCCCTGCAGAAGTGTCCGCTGCTTCTCAGCACCCATAGCAGATTTTTGTTGCTGTTTCTCTTTTCTTCTAGTGCCACTGTCTAAATTTAGATTCCCCTAAAGAAGAGCCTGAGACGAGAACTTGGTAGCTTATTTTGGAGTTGATTCCAGGAAGCACAGCGCGGGAGAGGGAATGTGAGACGGGAGTGAGGAAAGGCGCTGAGCGGGTCACCTCTGTGGGCAGCTAGGCTCAGTCCCGCTCCAGGCCCGCTGAGGGGTCATGCAGAGCACACCACAGCACTGCCCACCCAGGGATGGGAAGCCCTGTCTCTTCTTTCTCTTCTTCTAAGACACCAGTCCTATTGGATTAGGTCCCCAACTTTATACCTCAGTTAACCTTAATTATCTCCAAAACACATTATCTTCTAATACAGTCATACCAGGAGCTAGGGCTTCAACATATGGATTTGCAGGGAGGGGTACAATTCAGTCCACAGCGACATCCTTGCCAACACTTGTCATTTTATGAATTTTGATAATAAATCCTGGGGAATGAGAACTAGTTGTGGTTTTGATGCTGTTGAGCATCTTTTCATGGCTTGTTTCTTAGCCATTTTTGGTTTTTGTTTTGTTTTTTGAGACAGTCTTTTTTTTTTTTTTTTTTTTTTTGAGACAGTCTTTTTTTTTTTTTTTTTTTTTTTTTTGAGACGGAGTCTCGCTCTGTCGCCCAGGCTGGAGTGCAGTGGCCGGATCTCAGCTCACTGCAAGCTCCGCCTCCCGGGTTTACGCCATTCTCCTGCCTCAGCCTCTCGAGTAGCTGGGACTACAGGCGCCCGCCACCACACCCAGGTAATTTTTGTATTTTTAGTAGAGACGGGGTTTCACCACGTTGGCCAGGATGGTCTCTATCTCTTGACGTTGTGATTCGCCCACTTGGTCTCCCAAAGTGCTGGAATTACCGGCATGAGCCACTGTACCTGATCAACACAGAGTCTTATTCTGTTGCTCAAGCTGGAGTGCAGTGGTGAGATCTGGGCTCGCTGCCACCTCTGCCTCCCAGGTTCAAGCGATTGTCCTACCTCAGCCTCCCAAGTAGCTGGGATTACAGGCGCCCGCCACCACACCCAGGTAATTTTTGTATTTTTAGTAGAGACGGGGTTTCACCACGTTGGCCAGGATGGTCTCTATCTCTTGACGTTGTGATTCGCCCACTTGGTCTCCCAAAGTGCTGGAATTACCGGCATGAGCCACTGTACCTGATCAACACAGAGTCTTATTCTGTTGCTCAAGCTGGAGTGCAGTGGTGAGATCTGGGCTCGCTGCCACCTCTGCCTCCCAGGTTCAAGCGATTGTCCTACCTCAGCCTCCCAAGTAGCTAGGAGGATTACAGGTGTCTGCCACCACACCTGGCTAAATTTTGTAATTTTAGTAGAGACTAGGTTTTACCATGTTGGCCAGGCTGGTCTCGAACTCCTGACCTCAAGTGATCTGCCCAGCTCAGCCTCCCAAAGTGCTGGAATTACAGGCATGAGCCACCATGCCTGGCCCCTTTGCCATTTTTTAATTGGGTTTTTCTTGGGGGGGTTATTTTTTGGAGGTTTTTTTGGTGGTGGTGAGTTGTTGGAACTTTTTATATAATGTGGATATTAAATTGTTACCAGATATATGATTTGCAAAAATTTGCTTCCATTCTGTGGGTTACCTTTTCACTCTCTTAACAGTGTCCCAGCTGGGCGTGGTGGCTTACACTTGTAATCCCAGCACTTTAGGAGGCCAAGACAGGAGGTTCGCTTGAGCCCAGCAGTTTGAGGCCAGCCTGAGCAAGATGGTGAAACCCTGTCTCTACAAAAAAATTCAAAAATTAGCCAGGCATGGTGCCACATGCCTGTAGTCCCAGCTACTCAGGAGGCTGAGGTGGGAGGATAGCTTGCTTGAGCCTGGGAGGTGAAGGCTGCAGTGAGCTGAGATCACATCACTGCACTCCAGCCTGGGCAACAGAGGGAAACTCTGTCTCAAACAAACAAACAACAACAATAATAACAAAACCCATAATATCCTTTGATACACAAAAGTTTTTAATTTTGATGGATTGCAATCTATTTGTTTTTTCTTTTAGTGTCACATTTAAGAAATTGTTGTCAAGTCCAACATCATGAATATTTGCCCCTATATTTTCTTCTAAGAGTTTTTGTGGTTTTAGTTCTTAGATGTGGGTCTTCCATCTTTTTTTTTTTTTTTTTTTTTTTTGAGATGGAGTCTCACTCTGCCACCCCAGGCTGGAGTGCAGTGGCATTATCTTGGCTCATTGCAATCTTCGCCTCCCAGGTTCAAGAGATTCTCCTGCCTCAGCCTCCTGAATAGCTGGGGCTACAGGCCCGTGCCACCACGCCCGGCTAATTATTGTATTTTTAGTAGAGATGAGGTTTTTCCATGTTGGTAAGGATGGTCTTGAATTCCTGACCTCCCAAATTACTGGGATTATAGGCATGAGCCACCATGCCTGACCTACTTCTTACTTTTGTTGTTGTTGTTGTTGTTTTGTTTTGTTTGTTTGTTTGTTTGAGACGGAGTCTCGCTCTGTCACCCAGGCTGGAGTGCAGTGGCCGGATCTCAGCTCACTACAAGCTCCGCCCCCCGGGTTTACGCCATTCTCCTGCCTCAGCCTCCCGAGTAGCTGGGACTACAGGCGCCCGCCACCTCGCCCGGCTAATTTTTTTGTATTTTTTAGTAGAGACGGGGTTTCACCATGTTAGCCAGGATGGTCTCGATCTCCTGACCTCGTGATCCACCCGTCTCGGCCTCCCAAAGTGCTGGGATTACAGGCTTGAGCCACCGCGCCCGGCCTGTTGTTGTTGTTGTTGTTGTTGTTTTGGAGACAGTCTCCCTCTATCCCCCATGCTGGAGTGCAGAGGCGCAATTTCCACTCACCACAACCTCCACCTCCCGGGTTGAAGCGATTCTTCTGCCTCTTCCTCCTGAGTAGCTGGGACTGCAGACATGTGCCACCAATCCTGGCTTTTTTTTTTTTTTTCCGAGATGGAGTTGTGCTCTTGTTTCCCAGGCTGGAGTACAGTGGTGCAATCTCGGCTCAGTGCAAACTTCGTCTCCCGGGTTCAGGCGATTCTCCTGCCTCAGCCTCCCGAGTAGCTGGGATTACAGGTGCATGCCACTACGCCCGGCTAATTTTGTATTTTTAGTAGAGACAGGGTTTCACCATGTTGGTCAGGCTGGTCTTGAACTCCTGGCCTCAGGTGATCCGCCCACCCCAAAGTGCTGAGATTACAGGTATGAGCCACCATGCCCGGCCTACTTTGTTTTTTAAGATATTACCTCCCTTGCAAGTTGTCAAGAGAATGAGAGATGAAAGGGAAGTGCCTGCCACAGAGCTGGCCACGTAATAGATGCCCAATAAACAGCAGCTCTCCTTAGGAGAAGCCTGGTTCAGTGTCTTCAGGTTGAAAGGACCAGAGTCTTCCTCGGGTTCCCTCAGGCACACTGGTAGCACAGCAGGCTCACAGGAAATGCTCCCTGTCTGCACAGTCTGGCCTGGGAGACCGGAATGTCGCTCAGTAGGCCACAGGCCTCCATCTGCTTGTCCCTGCAAAAGTGGCCGCTGCTTCTCAGCACCCACAGCAGATTTTTGTTGCTGTTTCTCTTTTCTTCTAGTGCCACTGTCTAAATTTAGATTCCCCTAAAGAAGAGCCTGAGACGAGAACTTGGTAGCTTATTTTGGAGTTGATTCCAGGAAGCACAGCGCGGGAGAGGGAATGTGAGACAGGGGAGTGAGGAAAGGCGCTGAGCGGGTCATCTCTGTGGGCAACTGGGCTCAGTCCCGCTCCGGGCCCGCTGAGGGGTCGTGCAGAGCACACCACAGCACTGCGCACCCGGGGATGGGAAGCCGGCTACTGAGCCAGGCCCTGGAGGTTTTAAATCCCTGGCCCTTCTGGATTCCCCTGCACAAAAGGCTGAACAAGTGTTCACTGCTCCAGAAAAAAACCCTCGGGCTGAGAAGCAGAGAGATGGGGGTACTGAAGTGAAGCTTTGTGTGTGCAGGGAACCACCGCCTACACCTGCAGTGGACTAACACGGCCCAAGGGGATACAGCGCAGGGCACCAGCAGCTCCAGCAACCACCACGGCCTCTCTGCCGCCTTACTCCTGCGTCCTCCTGCGTGCTTAAAGCTTCTACTGCCTCAACTTCTACTTTTAGCCGTCATCTCTGTGGGTCTCTGGGTTTCTGTGTCTCTGCTGCACAAATCTCCGCGTAAGCCTTGCATTTGATGTGTCCACGAGAAACAGGTGACCGGGCAGGACTGTTCACGCTAGCCCAGCTCACAGGGCACTGACCTCCAGAGATGGCTGCCCTTGCCACAGTCACCTGATCCTCTTCTAGTCCACGTGTCTGAAGTCCGAGGAATAGAGCATAACAACTTGTTCATAAAAACAATCTGGGCCGGGAGCAGTGGCTCACGCCTGTAATCCCAGCACTTTGGGAGGCCAAGGCGGGTGGATCATTTGAGGTCAGGAGTTTGAGACTAGCCTGGCCAACATGGTGAAACCCCATCTCTACTGAAAATACAAAAATTAGCTGGGTGTGGTGACAGGCCCCTGTAGTCCCAGCTACTCAAGAGGCTGGGGCAGGAGAATCGCTTGAACCTGGGAGATGGAAGTTGCAGTGAGCCGAGATTGTGCCATTGCACTCCAGCCTGGGTGACAGAGCGAAACGCTGTCTCAAAAAGAAAAAGAAAAAGAATTTCTGACACCTTCTCTAGTCGGGGCTGTGGAGTGGCAGCGCCCAGGGTCTCCTGGATGGCTGATCTGTAGTAAGTACTGTTACCCCCTTTACAAATGAGAGTACGGGGCTCAGAGTGTGGGAGAGACTATGCCCGGAGGCAGATTTGGACCTGAGAGCAGTCTCCTGACTCCAAATCTCATGTTCTTTCCACTGAATGACTTTACCTCTTATGCAGGGAACAAACTCTCCAAGCGTTGAGTGTTATGAAAATCTTCTTATTTGGAGCTGGGTGCGGTGGCTCACGCCTGTAATCCCAGCACTTTGGGGGGCCGAGGCGGGTGGATCACCTGAGGTCCAGAGTTCGAGACCAGACTGACCAACATGGTGAAACCCCGTCTCTACTAAAAATACAAAAATTAGCTGTGCGTGGTGGCGGGCACCTGTAGTCCCAGCTACACGGGAGGCTGAGGCAGGAGAATTGCTTTAACGTGGGAGGTGGATGTTGCAGTGAGCCGAGATCACACCACTGCACTCCAGCCTGGGCGACAGAGCAAGACTCCATCTAAAAAAAAAAGAAAGAAAGAAAGAAATCTTCCTATTTGGGGTGTGCGGGGGTCATCTCCCAATAGAAAGGGATCTGCCCAGGGAACCTCAGGCTTTCCAGGGCTCTGGGTTCCTGAGTGGCAGGGCACCATGGTTGAGCTGTACGCCAAAGCCAGAATAAATAAACCTATACCTCTCGTGTCAGATTAAATACAACCTTTTATGAAATTCTAGTGGAGATGAGTCATAGTAGACATCAAAGATTTCAGAAAAATTTGCGGGAGAAAAGCATTAGACTGAAAAGAATTCTATGTATTCCCTTAAATATTTCTGGGAACTGGGGTGAGCTATTGGTACCAGTCAGGTTCCTGGTGGCAAACAGAAGAGACCAACTGGCTAGCTTGTGCAAGAAGGGGATTTATTAGGAGACCATCAGAAAGCTCAGCAAATGGCAGGAAGTGCCAGGCGAGGGATTACACACCTGTGATCCCATCTCTTTGGGAGGCCAAGGTAGGAGGATTGCTTCAGCTCAGGTGTTCGAGACCAGCCTGGTGAAACCCCATCTCTACAAAAAATGCAAAGATTAGCCAGGTGTGGTGGCACATGCCTGTAGTTCCAGCTACTTGGGAGATTGAGGTGGGAGGATCACCTGAGCCCGGGGGGGTCAAGGTTGCAGTGAGCCATGATCACGTCACTGCACTCCAGCCTAGGTGACAGAGCAAGATCCTCTCTCAAAAACAAACAAGCAAAATGAACAAATGGCAGGAAGGCTAGAGAAGAAACTTAGGAAAAAAAAAAAAAAAGGCCAAACCAAGAGGGACAAAAGGCAGCTGAGACAAACCACAGGGACTGTGGGCCGACACCGCCACTCCTGGACAATCATCATGGCCTGCAAGCAGGTGGCTCCTGGGATACTCACTGCCCACCACTGGCTCCTAATCCCACCTTCTACATAGGAGCCTCTCAGATTGACCCAGTCTGTGTCACATGCCGACACCAGCTGCCCAGGGTGGGTGGCAGGAGGTGATGCCTGCTCCGTTTCTCAACTTGTCACTTCCAACCCTCTCCAAGAACTCAGAGGCTCTGCTCAGTGAAGCCCTCTGTTGTCTAGCCACTGGCCTTATTTCTTTTTGTCTTTCTTTCTATCTTTTTTTTTTTTTCTTTTTTAAGATGGAGTCTTACTCTGTCACCCAGGCTGGAATGCAATGGCGTGATCTTGGCTCACCACAACCTCCGCCACCTGGGTTCAAGCGATTCTCCTGCCTCAGCCTCCCGAGTAGCTGGGATTACAAGCAAGTGCCACCATGCCAGGCTAAATTTTGTGTTTTTAGTAGAGATGCTGTTTCACTATGTTGGCCAAGCTGGTCTCCAACTCCTGGCCTCAAATGATCCACCTACCTTGACCTCCCAAAGTGCTGGGATTACAGGGGTGAGCCACCATGTCTGGCCCACTGGCCCTATTTCTTTGTTAATTGCCATCATCCATTATAGAGTATGACAGGAGCAGGCTCAAATGTTATGGAGCCTGGAGCTTATGCATTCAGGGGGAGCCTCTTTAAGAAATAATACAACATTGCACATAGAAATTGCTAAAGCCCCTCCTTGGGCCTTGGAAGGGGGTGGTGCAAGTGAGACGCCTGCAGCTTAAGCTTCAGCAACTTCATCATGAATCCCCCTGAGGAGAGAGACCAGTTCATGAGCCATTTCCTGTCCGCGGATGTCATAGATTTGTCAGGTTTTCTGCTGTTACAAACATGCCGCAAAGAACATTCTAATATGCAACTCTTTTGTGAACATGTGCAAGTATTTCCCCAGGTTAGACAGAAAGAGCTGGAATTGCCAAGTTGTAGGACAAGAGCCTTTTCATTTTTATCTGATGGTGTCCTGCCAAATTGCCACCCAAGGGGTGTCGCTAAATCCAACTCCTATCAGAATTGCAGGGAGAGTTTTCTCACATCTTTGCCAGCACTGGATATAATAATATTTTTCATTTTTTTGCCAACTGATGAAAAAAAATGAAAGTGATCTCAATGTTGTTTTAATTTACCATATTAGTTTTCTAGGGGTGATACAAGAAAGGACCACACACTAGGTGGTTTAAAAACAGAAATGTGGCCAGGCGCGGTGGCTCACGCCTGTAATCCCAGCACTTTGGGAGACCGAGGTGGGCGGATCACTTGAGGCCAGGAGTTGGAGACCAGCCTGGCCAACATGGTGAAACACCGTTTCTACTAAAAATACAAAAATGAGTTGGGCATGCTGAAGCATGCCTGTGATCCCAGCTACTTGTGTGGCTGAAGCACGAGAAGCGCTTAAACCCGGAAGGCAGAGGTTGCAGTGAGCCAGGATTGTGCCACTGCACTCCAGCCTGGGCAACAGAGTGAAACTCCATCTCAAAAAATAAATGAATAAATAAATAAATGGAAATGCATTGTCTTACAGTTTTGGAGGTTCAAAGTCCGAAATCAAAGTGTTGGCTGGGCAAGGTGGCTCACAACTGTAATCCCAGCACTTTGGGAGGCCAAGGCAGGCAGATCGCTTGAGGTCAGGAGTTCGAGACCAGCCTGACCAACGTGGTAAAACCTCATTCTACCAAAAATATAAAAAATTTGCCAGGTACAGTAGCACATGCCTGTAAGCCCAGCTACTTGGGAGGAGAGCCCAGAACCTGGGAGGCAGAGGTTGCAGTGAGCCGAGATCATGCCACTGCACTCCAGCTTGGGTAACAGAGCAAGACTCCGTCTCAAAAAAACAAATAAACAAACAACAACAACAAAAAAATTAAAGCGTCGACAAGACCATGCTTACGCTGAAACCTGTAGTGTAGAATCCTTCCTCGCCCCAGCCCAGCCTCCGGTGATTTGCTGGCAATCTTTAGCATTCCTTGGTCTGGAGATGCCTCCCTCCAATCTTCCTTCCTGTGTGTCTCCGTCTTCACTGGCCCGCTCCTTCTAAGGATGCCATGTTGGACAGGAGCCTACCCTACTCCAGTATGACCCCATCTTGACCAATTACCTCTGCCATTACCCTGTTCCCACAAAGATCACATTCTGAGGTGGCTGGAGGTTAGGACTAGAACATATTTTTTTCAGAAGAACACACTTCAGCCAGTAATATTCACATTCCTCTAATTTCTGGAGACATTGAACATCTTTTCCTAGGTTTACTGGGAATTTGGATCCTTTCTTCTTCAAATCACCCTTTCATATGAGTTGCGCAGTTTCCTATTGGGTTTTCTTTGTTTGTTTGTTTGTTTTTGGGGTTTTTTTTGTCACTTCTTATTTCTTTCAAGATTCTCTCTATTTTTCATTATGAAGCTGTTATACTGTGGCAGGCAAAGTTTTCTCCCAGCCTGTCACATGTGTGTTGACTTTAGTTTTTGTTCGTTTTTTGTTTGTTTGTTTGAGACGGAGTTTCACTCTTGTCGCCCAGGCTGGAGTGCAGTGGCGCAATCTTGGCTCACCACAACCTCCACCTCCTGGGTTCAAGCGATTCTCCTACCTCAGCCTCTTGAGTAGCTGGGACTATAGGCATGTGCCACCATGCCCAGATAATTTTTGTATTTTTAATAGAGATGGGGTTTCACCATGTTGGCCAGGATGGTCTCAATCTCTTGACCTCGTGATCCGCCTGCCTCAGCCTCCCAAAGTGCTAGGATTACGGGCGTGAGCCACCATGCCTGGCCCGTTTTTTTGTTTTTTGTTTTTTAAGACAGAGTCTCAATCTGTCACCCAGGCTGGAGTGCAGTGGTTCCATCTCGACCCACTGCAATCTCCACCTCCCGATTCATGCGATCTTCCTACCTCAGTCTCCCAAGTAGCTGGGACTACAGGCGTGCACCTCCACACCTGGCTAATTTTTTTTTTTTTTTTTTTTTGTATTTTTAGTACAGACAGGGTTTCACCATGTTGGCCAGGCTGGTCTCGAACTCCTAATCTCAAGTGATCCTCCTACCTCAGCCTCCCAGAGTGCTGGGATTACAGGTATGAGCCACTGTGCCCAGCCCCTGGAGGCCTTTTCACTTGAGGGTCCTTCTCCCTTGAAAGCATCCGTCCCACTCTTTTCCTTCAGGTATTACGTTTCATTATCTCAATGACCTTTCTTCTTCCCTAATATCAAATTCAGGTAGAGCTCCCCACTCCTACCGGTGTTTAGCCCAGTGAACGGTGGTGTGCACCCAGCCCCTGAATTCCAAAACACATGCAGCCCAAGAGTGAGAGGGAAGGTGGGTGCCCCAAGCCTGCTCCATTCCACTTTTCAGAGACAACAGAGACTCAGGTCATGGAAGACAGAAAGATGTCCCACCCTTCAGGATAAGAACCTGTCTGTTTTTGTGCTGAAGACGTGTATTCTCTTCCTGCCCTGCCCAAAACCTGGTACCAACCAAAAAAGAAAATATTCCTCGACATGCTCTTGGCTGCTGCTCCTCCTTGACTACCTGCCTAATACCGAGGATGAATTGCCTTGAGGAGAATTAGAATTGCTAAAGCAGGAATCATAAATCCAGCTTTTGACTTTTCAGAATGGGCTCTTGAGGCCCGAATAAAATAAAATAGGCTTATTTAGTTATCCATTTATTCAGCAAATATTTATTATACCCCTGCTATGAGCTGGGCAGGTTCAAGGCATGGGATACAACAGTGGAAAAGGCGGTGCTTCAAAGGAGGGCCTTGAAAACAAACAGGAAAGACCATGAGTGGTGGCTCACGCCTGTAATCCCAGCACTCTGGGAGGCCAAAGAGGGTGGATCACCTGAGGTCAGGAGTTCAAGACCAGCCTGCCCAACATGGTGAAACCCTGTCTCAACTAAAAATACAAAAAATTAGCTGGGTGTGGTGGCTCATGCCTTTAATCGCAGCTACTCAGGAGGCTGAGACAGGAGAATCTCTTAAACCCGGGAGGCAGAGGTTGCAGTGAGCCGAGATGGTGCCACTGCATACACCAGCCTGGGAGACAAAAGGAAACTCTGTCTCAAAAGAAAAGAAAAAGGTGGTGTTTTGCCCACATCCTCCATGGAGCTTGTCCTAGTGGAGAGAGGAAAATCATCAAATCAACAAGGAAACATCAGTATGTCACGTGCTATAGATTGATCTAGAGAATAACAGAGCAGAGCAAGAGGAGACAGAGGAGGAGGGATTGTTCTGGGGCAGGACCCTCAGGGTGGGGGTGGGCCTCTGGGAGGAGGTGGCATTGGAGCAGATGTGAGTGGTTTTTTTTTTTTTTTTTGAGATGGAGTCTCGCTCTATTGGCAGGCTGGAGTGCAGTGGCACGATCTCTGCTCACTGCAACCCCTGCCTCCTGGATTCAAGCAATTCTCCTGCCTCAGCCTCCTGAGTAGCTGGGACTACAGGTGCGTGCCACCACGCCTGGCTGATTTTTGTATTTTTAGTGTAGACCGGTTTCATCATGTTGGTCAGGATGGTCTCAATCTCTTGACCTCGTAATCCTCCCACCTTGGCCTTCCAGAGTGCTGGGATTACAGTGGTGAGCCACCGCACCCGCCGATGTGAGTATTTTGAGAAGAGAGAGTAAACAGTGCCAGTGAGGAGGAGGATGGGAGGGCAAAGGTGACCATGGTGGGGAGTGAGGTGGGAAGGAGCCCTCCTGAGGGACCCAGCCATGGACTTGGAAATCTATCCCAAGAGCTTTAGGAAGCCGAAGGAGGGGAGGAGCTGGCTCTGATGTGGGTCTGGGGAAGTTCATGCTGGCTGCTCCTGTGGGAGGGTGCAAGCTGTGCCTGGGCCGGGTGAGCAGTGGCAGAAGCAAGGACCCAGCAGCAGCCATGGGGCTACATGTGCACAGGGCCCTGGTGGTTTCTGAAGCAGGAGCTGCTGGCACCTGGCGTTGGGTTGGGAAAGGGGGAAAAGGAAACAGAGATCTCTAAGGTGACTTCAGGGTTTCTGTCCTAAGCGACAGGGTGAACAGTGGTGCCATTTCCTGGGAGAAGAGTGGGTTTGAGGGACCACGCCTTGCACTTTGGAGGGTGTTTAAAACATTCACGTGGTGGGGCCCAGCAGGTAATCACACGTGCAGGCCGGAGCACTGTGGAGAGGCTGGAGGTGGAGGTAAATGTGGGACTCACTCATTGGCAGAGTGTACTCCAGTGGGAGTGGCTTGCGAGCTTCCATACAGAGGAGAAGGAGTCTGAGGAACGTTCAGGAGACAAGAGCCCACGAGGCTCCACGCTGCCCAAAGCCCTTGTCTCCCAGCTCACGCCTCATCACCTGAATGCCTGGCCCCACATGGCTCTCAACATCCCCCTACCTGTCCAGTCTCACGCCCCTCCTCATCTGCCAAGTGCCTCTCCTGTCCTCAGGCCCCAGCCCCTGCCCACAGCAAAGCCCTCTATGTCCCCACCCTCTTCTCTGCTCCCCTGACTCTTCCCTGAGTGAGGACACTGCTTCCTTTTAACCCTTCAAGGCGGCTGCTTTTTCCTTCCAGGCTCCCTGTCCTAAAAGGTTAGAGGTGGGGTCGGGCTCTCCCAAGCTCCTTCTTGCCTCTTCACGATCACTGTCCATCTCTCCTTCCTCAAACCTCGCAGCGCCTTTGGTGCACAGGCCCTGGGGTGATCTCCCTGTTCCAGTCGCATGCCTTCCTCCCAGGCATTCCACGTAAGCCAGGATCACATGTGCAGTGGCTCCCTGTCTGTTTCTCGGCCACTATTCCCTCCACCTCCCTTCACTATGATTTCAGCATCGTAAATGTAGACAGCCCATCCAACCTGGGACCTAGGGCCTAGACCTCCCTGCTGCCAAGGATCTGTTCTTTGGCCACCTGCTGACCTGGTCATATTATCATTGGCAAGAACAGTAGCAGCTGCAGAACTGCCACTTTTAACCTCCCGTCTCAGACCTCCACCTCCAAACGATATTCTGTCTTCTTCCTCTTAGTCTCCTGATGTGACAACCTCCTCATATTTGGGGCCCCTAAGCCACCAATGCTCCATCTTTTAACTGGTCACCATCCCCTTTCCTATTCTTTTTTTTTTTTTTTGAGACAGAGTTTTGCTGTGTCGCCCATGCTGGAGTGCAGTGGTACAATCTCAGCTCACTGCAACCTCTGCCTTTCGGATTCAAGCGATTCTCCTACCTCAGCCTCCTGAGTAGCTGGGTTTGCAGATGCCCGCCACCACGCCCAGCTAATTTTTGTATTTTTAGTAGAGACGGGGTTTCACCTTGTTGGCCAGGCTGGTCTCGAACTCCTGACCTCAGGTGATCCACCCACCTTGGCCTGCCAAAATGTTGTGATTACAGGAGTGAGCTACCACGCCTGACTCCCTTTCCTATTCTTATGTCCTAACCCAGATTAGATCCAAGCGCCATCATGTTAACTCTTTCCTTGCTGAACAGCTGAAAGTGGCTGGAGAATACTCGGCCATGCTGAACGTCCTCGCTTTGACTTTATGACACAAAGCTGAATAGAACCTCGGTTCTGGTCAGCAACCCAATCACCCTTCTCTGGTCCATTTTTTCTCCCACCTCTCTGAGAGGCAGAGAAGTAATCAGTACGGAACATGGCCTCCTCCTTAGCACTCATTGCTTAGGCAGTTTGTTGGGATGAAGTGGGGTGGCCCTGTTGGGAGGACACGACCGTCTCACTACAAATCTGAGGATGCCCACTGTCCCGCTGCAGAAAGAGCTGAGGCAGAGCCATAGCTATTTTTTTTTTTTTTTGAGACATAGTCTCACTCTGTTGCCCAAGCTGGAGTGCAGTGGCACAATCGCGGCTCACTGCAACCTCCACCTCCTGGGTTCAAGCGATTCTCCTGCCTCAGCCTCCCGAGTAGCTGGGACTACAGGCATGCGCCACCATGCCCAGATAATTTTTGTATTTTTAATAGAGATGGGGTTTCACCATGTTGGCCAGGATGGTCTCAATCTCTTGACCTCGTGATCCGCC
>NW_012120154.1:249161-251813 GCF_000951035.1 Colobus angolensis palliatus | reverse complement strand
CGGCTCACTGCAACCTCCACCTCCTGGGTTCAAGCGATTCTCCTGCCTCAGCCTCCCGAGTAGCTGGGACTACAGGCACGCGCCACCATGCCCATTTAATTTTTGTATTTTTAGTAGAGACAGGGTTTCACTATGTTGGCCAGGCTGGTCTTGAACTCCTGACCTCATGATCCATCGCCTCAGCTTCCTAGAGTGCTGGGATTATAGGCATGAGCCACCACGCCTGGCCGAGCCAGAGATTTTGATGTCACACGCTCGGTTTGAGCCCCTGAATGGGGAAGGACATGGTATTTATCCACTGACAGTACATTAGAAGGGAAGAGATTCACCAGAGATTCACCAGGGTAGGAGGAAGTTACTTTTAGGGGCTTGCAGGGAGTTTGTTGGGGTCTTCTTGACCTGGGAGAAGAGCAGGAGTAGCAATTCTCTCCCAGTGCCAAGCACTCTGCAGGTGACTGAACCAGCTGCTGGGACCAGGAGACACCTGCTACTTGAAAGAGCTCTGCTATGCATTTCACCTGTGCCCTGCATCCAGGAGGACTGAGCTATGCATCTGCCCTCAGGCAAGGGCTCCCAGGACCAGCTGCTTGTACATCACCCGTGGGCCATCCAGCTGGGATGCTCTTCAGCTCAAATTGGTTTGATTTGGCAATAAAGAGGTTGTTAGTGACCTGCAATAAAAGTTTCGGTGGAATTTGGCAGAAGCCAGGTGGCTCTGGGGAGTATGTGGTATGTGAGGAGACTGAGGCAGCCAATGTAAACAACTCTTTGAAAAAGTGCTTTGGGGCCGGTTGCGGTGGCTCATGCCTGTAATCCCAGCACTACGGGAGATTGAGGCAGGAGGATCGCTTCAGCTCAGGAGTTTAAGACGAGCCTGGACAACATAAGAAGACCCTGTCTGTACAAAAAAAAAAAAAAATTAGCCAGGCGTGGTGGCATGCACCTGTAGTTCCAGCTACTTGGGAAGTTGAGGTGGGAGGATCGCTTGAGCCCAGGAGGTCGTCTGCAGTGAGCTGTGATTGCACCACTACACTCCAGCCTGGGCGACAGAAGAAGACCCTGTCTCAACAACAACAACATCAAAAAAAAAGTGCTTTGGCCTCAGAGCCAGGTTACTTGTTAGAAAAAGACACAAGGGTGAGAGAGGGAGGTAGACATGGAAGGGTTCTTGTTTGTTCTTGGCAAGGAGTCAGTAGAGAGAGCGAGAGATGGAAGATGCCCAAGAGCATCCAGGAGCCAAAGGTGGAATTTAGGAATCAGACAGTGCACAGCAGGGAGGACTGGCCTTCAGTGGGAATAGGATACATCTCCCCTCCGGGAGGTGATAGGTGGGGCAGTCAGGTAGGCACCTTGGTGGCAGGATGATGGGAGAGTTCCTATGTGAAGGCTGCCAGTTTCTGAGTATAATAGAAAGTGAGGTTTTCAATAGCCATGATGGAAGATTTTGGGGGTGAGCTGATGAGGAGAGTCCAGCGGCTGGCAGGTAGTATTGGAAGACGCGGTTACGGTTGATGTCCATGGATTGACAGCACCAGATTCTGCAGTGATGTGATTTTCTCCAGCACAGCTTAGGACCCACAGGTAGCCAAGAAGGATGAGCAGACTGGCTCTGAGTCAGGGCTTCCAGGTTAGTGCATCAGTGAGACAGGTCAAGAAAAGTCAGGATTTCAGGCGAGGTGGCTCACACCTGTAATCCCAGCACTTTGAGAGGCCAAGGCGGGTGGATCACCAGAGGTCGGGAGTTCAAGACCAGTCTGACCAACATGGAGAAACCCCGTCTCTACTAAAAATACAAAAATTAGCCAGGCGTGGTGGCGCATGCCTGTAATCCCAGCTACTCAGGAGGTTGAGGCAGGAGAATCGCTTGAATCCAGGAGGCGAAGGTTGTGGTGAGCCGAGATCGCACCATTGCACTCCAGGCTGGTCAACAAGAACAAAACTTCATCTCAAAAAAAAAAAAAAAGAGGTAAGTCAGGATGTTGTCAAGAGATTGGCCAAGATGGAGAACTGTGGAATCCATGCTGGAGAAGGAAGCAAGGACTGGAGGGAGAGGCCAGAAAGGAGGATTGGAGTCAAAGATTGTCTTGCAGGAGAAAGGGTGGAAGTGAGAGCAGCCAACAGCAGGAGGGTAGATGACCACAGAGAGAGAAAGGACCACCCAGAATGTAGTAAGTCAGGGGTGGGACCCTTGGCTGCAAGTTCTGGGCTTGCGAAGGGGGCAGAGGACCAGGGAAGGTGAAATGACTGGGGGAGAAGGAAGTCAGGGAACTGACAGAGGTTGGTTGTTGTAGGGGTCATGTAAGCGAACATCAGAGATACCCAGAACAGAGGCAGGGACTGCAAGAAAGAGGAAAATAGAAAGTATGTCTGCCGGGTGCGGTGGCTCACGCCTGTAATCCCAGCACTTGGAGAAGCCAAGGCAGGGAGATCATGAGGTCAGGAGATCGAGACCATTCTGGCTAACATGGTGAAACCCGTCTCTACTAAAAATACAAAAAATTAGCCGGGTGTCATGGTGGGCGCCTGTAGTCCCCACTACTCAGGAGGCTGAGGCAGGAGAATGGTGTGAACCCAGGAGGTAGAGCTTGCAGTGAGCCGAGGTCGCGCCACTGCACTCCAGCCTGGGCAACAGAGTGAGACCCCGTCTCAAAA
>NW_012120154.1:247152-249111 GCF_000951035.1 Colobus angolensis palliatus | reverse complement strand
CGCCACTGCACTCCAGCCTGGGCAACAGAGTGAGACCCCGTCTCAAAAAAAAAAAAAAAAAAAGAGAGAAAGAGTATGTCTGGGGGCGGGCATGGTAGCTTAAGCCTATAATACCAGTAGTTTGGGAGGCTGAGATGGGCGGATCATTTGAGGTCAGGAGTTCAAGACCAGCCTGGTCAACAAGATGAAACCCTATCTCTACTAAAAATACAAAAACTAGGTGGGCCATAGTGGCACACGCCTGTAATCCCAGCTACTCAGGAGGCTGAGGCAAGAGAATCTCTTAAGTCTGGGAGGCGGAGACTGCGGTGAGCCAAGATCATGCCAGTGCACTCCAGTCTGGGTGGAGACTGGAGAAGGAGACCCTGTCTCAAAAAATAAATAAATAAATAAATAAGAAAGAAAGAAAGAGAAGAAAGAAAGAAAAAGAAAGTACACCTGGGTCTAATGTTGTCAGTGAATGAGTATAACTGAGAAGCAAGGACTTGGAAAGTGACAAGATCTTTAAAAGACAATATTAGCTGGGGGCACTGGTGCACACCTATATTCCCAGCTACTCAGGAGGCTGAGCCAGGAGGATCTCTTTTTTTTTTTTTGAGACGGAGTCTGGCTCTGTCGCCCAGGCTGGAGTGCGGTGGCCGGATCTCAGCTCACTGCAAGCTCCGCCTCCCAGGTTTACGCCATCCTCCTGCCTCCGCCTCCCAAGTAGCTGGGACTACAGGCGCCTGCCTCGTCGCCCGGCTATTTTTTTGTATTCTTTAGTAGAGATGGGGTTTCACCGTATTAGCCAGGGTGGTCTCGATCTCCTGACCTTGTGATCCGCCCGTCTCGGCCTCCCAAAGTGCTAGGATTACAGGCTTGAGCCACCGCGCCGGGCCCAGGAGGATCTCTTAAGCCTAGGAATTCAAGGCTGCAGTTAGCTGAGATCGTGCCACTGCCTTCCATCCAGGGCAATAGAGCAAGACTTTGTTTCTAAAAATAAATAAATAAATAGATAATCAAAATAAAAGATAGTGAGTGATGATGGTTGGAAGAAGCTTTAGGGCTGGCTCTGGAGGGTCAAGGGATGAGGAAGAAGGAGCAGCCTCCCCAGGGGAGCGGTGCTGGGAAGTGAGAATCCCAGATGAGCACATGGTTTCTGTTAAAACATAGGCTCCAAACTGGTAGCCAATAAGCCATACAGTAGTTTGCTTTGCCTGCTCAAAAATTAAGCCAATGAAGGCCGGGCCTGGTGGCTCCCACCTGTAACCTCAGCACTTTGAGAGGCTGAGGCGGGCAGATTACCTGAGGTCAGGAGTTCAAGACCAGCCTGGCCAATATAGAGAAACCCCGACTCTATTAAAAATACAAAAATTGGCCCAGTGCAGTGGTTCGTGCCTGTAATCCCAGCACTTTGGGAGGCCAAGGTGGGCAGAGAGGTGGGAGGTCGGGAGTTCAAGACGAGCTTGGCCAACATGGTGAAACCCCATCTCTACTAAAAATACAAAAATTAGACAGGTGTGGCGGTGGGCCCCTGTAATCCCAGCTAAAGGAGGCTGAGGCAGGAGAATCACTTGAACCCAGGGGGCAGAGATTGCAGTGGGCCGAGATTGCACCACTGCACTCCAGCCTGAGCAACAAGAATGAAACTCCGTCTCAAAAAAACAAAAACAAAACAAAATGTCTGGGCGCGGTGGCTCACGCCTGTAATCCCAGCACTTTGGGAGGCCGAGGTGGGTGGATCATGAGGTCAGGAGTTCGAGAGCAGCCTGGCCAACATAGTGAAATCCCATCTCTACTAAAATTACAAAAATTAGCCAGGCATGGTGGTGCGCACCTGTAGTCCCAGCTACTCAAGAGGCTGAGGCAGGAGAATCACTTGAACCCAGGAGGTGGAGGCTGCAGTGAGCCGAGATCGTGCCACTGCACTCCAGCCTGGGTGACAGAGTGAGACTCCATCTCAAAAAATAAAAATTAAAA
>NW_012120154.1:244550-247102 GCF_000951035.1 Colobus angolensis palliatus | reverse complement strand
GAGCCGAGATCGTGCCACTGCACTCCAGCCTGGGTGACAGAGTGAGACTCCATCTCAAAAAATAAAAATTAAAAAATTAAAATAAATAACACTGCTATAAGCATTCGTATGCAAGCTGGCATGTGGACATATGTTTTCAGTTCTTGGGTAGATACCTAGCTAGGAGTGGGATTACGGGGTCATATGGTAACTCTGCGTTTAACTTTTTGAGGAATCACCGAACTGTTTTCCATAGTGCTGTGCTATTTTACATCCCTACCAGCATTGTATGAGGGTTTCTTGCCTCTTTTAAATTACCTGAAGATCTGGCCATGCTGGGTCCACATTCCCACATGCCAGCACTCAGCCTGGAACTGGATCAGGAAATGTGGGCGCTCACCTGCCCGGGTTCTCACTACTCACAGTCCAGGCACAGACATTACCCACTGCCTTTGGCCCTTCATGCTTTATACATTTTCTTTCCTTTTTTTTTTTTTTTTTTTTTTTTGAGACAGAGTTTTGCTGCTGTCACCCAGGCTGGGGAGCAGTGGCGGTATCCTGGCTCACTGCAGCCTCTGCCCCCCGTGTTCAAGCAATTCTCCTGCCTCAGCATCCTGAGTAGCTGGGATTAGAGGTGCCCACCACCATGCCTGGCTAATTTTGTAGTTTTAGTACAGACAGGGTTTCACCATGTTGGCCAGGTTGGTCTCGAACTCCTGACCTTGGGTGATCTGCTCACCTTGGCCTCTCAAAGTGCTGGGATTACAGGCGCACGCCTCCAGGTACTTTCCTTACCTGCTGGGCCCCAGAGCAAACCCAGGCAGGGGAGGACTGTGGTGTGAAGGGTGGGGTTGAGAGCACGTTTGTTGACCAAGAGTCAGCTTTCGAAGGGCCGAGTAAAAAGGTCTTAGAAGGTGGGGAACAGGGAGTTGTCAAGATGAGAGAGGAATTAGCAGTGCGGAAATGACAGCAGAAGAGAAGAGATGACCAGAGGAGCTGACATTTTGAACAGTGACTGAGTATAACAGAGGCACGAGGTGTGGTGGGAGGAGCATCCTAGCTGAGCTCTGCAGGCTGAGGCCAGGCGGCTCCCACAGTGGTTCTGGTGGAGGCAGAGGGCCAGTCCTCCAGGCCCTGAAGCTCAGTAATTTAGGAGTTCAAGGAGGGATTTGTCTTTTTGTTTGGTTTGTTTTGTTGAGAGACAGAGTCTTGCTCTGTTACCCAGGCTCGAGTGCAGTGGCATGATCTCAGCTTGCTGCAACCTCTGCCTCCCGGGTTCAGGTGATTCTTCTGCCTCAGCCTCCCTAGTAGCTGGGATTATAGGCATGCGCCACCACACCGAGCTAATTTTTTGTATTTTTAGTAGAGACATGGTTTCACCATGCCGGGCTGGTCTCAAACTCCTCACCTCAGTTGATCCACCTGCCTCGGCCTCCCAAAGTGCTGGGATTACAAGCGTGAGCCACTGCCCCCAGTTGGATTTGTTTTTATCTAGATCAGAACTGTCCAATAAAAATAGAATACAAGCCATCTACATTATGAAACCATGTTTATCTTTGCCAATCATTAAGTATAAATGGGGCCGGGTGCAGTAGCTTATGCCTGTAATCCCAGCACTTTGGATTCCGAGATGGGCAGATCACAAGGTCAGGAGATGGAGACCATCCTGGCTAACAGGGTGAAACCCCGTCTCTACTAAAAATACAAAAACATTAGCCAGGCATGGTGGAGGGCGCCCGTAGTCCCAGCTACTCGGGAGGCTGAGGCAGAAGAATGGCGTGAACCCGGGAGGCGGAGCTTGCAATGAGCGGAGATGGCGCCATTGCACTCCAGCCTGGGCGACAGAGCCAGACTCCGCTCAAAAAAAAAAAAAAAAAAGAAAAGTAAATGGAATCTCATTGTGGATTTAAGTGAAATTGAGCATCCCTTTATTTAAGAGCCATAATAATTTTCTTTTCTGTGAATTCTCCTTTTTTTTTGAGACGTAGAATCACTGTCACCCAGGCTGGAGTGCAGTTGGGCGATCTCAGCTCACTGCAACCTCTGCCTCCCAGGTTCAAGTGATCCTCCCGCCTCAGCCTCCCAAATAGCTGGGAGTACAGAAACATGCCACCACACCTGGATAATTTTTTTGTATTTTTAGTAGAGACTGGTTTTCACCATGTTGGCCAGGCTGGTCTTGAACTCCCGACCTCAGATGATCCACCCACTTCAGCCTTCCCAAGTGCTGGGATTTCAGGCGTGAGTCACCATGTCTACCCTCTTTTCTGTGATTTCTTTCTTCATATCCCATGACTGTTTTGCTATAGGAGTTTGCTCTTTTGCACTTCAGTTTACAGGACTTTTTTTTTTTTTTTTTTTTTTTTTTTTTGAGGCAGAGTCTCACTCTGTTGCCCAGGCTGGAGTGCAGTGGCATGATCTTGGCTCACTGCAACCCCCGCCTCCCAGGTTCAAGCGATTCTCATGCCTCAACCTCCAGAGTAGCTGGGATTACAGGCACCTGCCACCATGACCGGTTAATTTGTGTATATTTGTGTAATTTGAGTAGCTGGGACTACAGGCACATGGCACCA
>NW_012120154.1:226756-240494 GCF_000951035.1 Colobus angolensis palliatus | reverse complement strand
CTCAAGTGATCCACCCGCCTTGGTCTCCCAAAGTTGCTGGGATTACAGGCATGCGCCACCATACCTGGCTAATTTTTTGTATTTTTAGTAGAGATAGGATTTCTCCATGTTGGTCAGGCTGGTCTCAAACTCCTGACCTCAGGTGATCTGCCCCCTTAGCCTCCCAAAGTGCTGGAATTATAGGCGTGAACCACTGTGCCAGGCCTAATTATAATGGTTTTATAATATGTTTTAATATCTGGTTGGGCTAGTTCCCTTCTTTTTCTTTAAGAATTTCCTTGGCGCTTTTGGTTTTGTTTGTTTTTGTTTTTCAAGACAGGGTCTGGTTCTGTTGCTAGGCTGGAGTGCAGTGGCGTGATCATGACTCACTGCAGCCTCCACCTTCCAGGCTCAAGCAATCCTCCCACCTCAGCCTCCCAAGTAGCTGCGACTACAGGCACGCACCACCATACCTGGCTGATTTTTTTTTTTTTTTTTTTTTGTAGAGACGGCATCTCGCCATCTTGCCCAGGCTAGTCTTGAACTTCTGGGCTCCAGTGATCTGTCTGCCTCAGCCTCCCAAAAGTGCAGAAATTACAGCTGTGAGCCACCACACCCAGCTATGAATTCTCTTTGTCCTTAAGACCAGCTTTTCTGTGTCTTGGGGGATCTCACAATTAATTTATAAATTAATTGAGAAATAATTGGCATCTTTACAATATTTATTTCCCTCCTTTTTTTTTTTACACAAAGTTAGCATACCATATAATCTATTCTGCTCCTTGCTTTTTTTCACTAAACAATATATTCCAGAGATCTTTCTTTCACACTTCAGAGATTTTCCTTATTCTTTTGTATAGCTGCATAGTATTCCATTGGTAGATGTACCACAGACTGTTTAATTGGTCCCTTACAGATGAATACTTAGACTTTGAATCCTTTGCTGTCACCAACATTACTGTAATGAAATCTTGTGCATGACTCCTTTTGTGTGTACACACCAGGCTCAGTCCTACCACAGGGACTTTGCCCTTTCCTCCCCATCACCCATATTCACATGGCTCACTTCCTCTCTGCCTTCCTTCTCCAAGAGGCTTACCCAGCCTTCTCAATCTTCCTGTCGTGTTCAATTTTTTTCGTATAGCAATCATCACCCTCAAACACAGTATGTATAATTTACTCTTTGATTATGTTTATTGTCTGTTTCCTGCCACCAGATTGCAAGGGGTTTTGTTGCTGTTTTGTTTTGGTTTTGTCCAATTTGTTCACTGATTTGTATTCCTGGCACCCGAAAGGTATCTGATACTAAAATAATAATTGCTGAAGGACCAGGCTTGGTGGCTCATGCCTGTAATCCCAGGACTTTGGGAGGCCAAGCCCAGGAGTTCTAAGACTAGCTTAGGCAACAAATAGATTTGTAAGATAAATTCCTAGAACGGGATTGCTGGGTTAAAATGTAGGTCTTCCCTTTTATTTCAAATTAATCTTTTTTTTTTTTTTTTTGAGACAGGTTTTCTCTCTGTTCCCCCAGGCTGGAGTGCAGTGGCACGATCACAGCTCACTGCAGCCTCAACCTCCTGGGCTCAAGCAATCCTCCCAACTCAGCTTCCCGGGTAGCTGGGTAGGTGGCGTGCGCCACCACACCCGACTAATATTTTGTATTTTTTTGTAGAGGCGGGGTTTCACCTTGTTGCCCAGGCTGGTCTCCAATTCCTAGGCTTAAGTGATCTGCCTGCCTTGGCCTCCCAAAGTGCTGGAATTACGGGTGTGAGCCACTGCGCCTGGCCAGGCTTTCTCATTTATTTGTGTAATAATCACAGTCCTTTTAAGGTTCTTTGTAGCTATGGTTATTTTCTCATTTCATTTCTAATTTTGTTAGAAATGGTCTTAAGAAGGTATTTGCAATATTTCAAGAAGCCCAAATTCTACAGGCTTGTACTAACTAGCAAAATAAAATGGTCCAAGTTTTCCTGCTTTGAGCTAAAATGCCATCAGCTCAGTGGGGTAATGGTGATCTCCTGCTGATACGAAGCTCTGATAGTAACTTGAAAATTGTTGATGTGTAAAGAGAGGAGTTACAGTTTAGTTAACACTTAAAGGCAGATATTTTCAACAGACATGTTTTCTAAAACATGGATCTGTGGTGAAGGTGGTGGTGTTGGGACAAACAAAGGGGTCCTTGGTCAGTAACAATGGCCAATGACCGTAAAGCTGTTTTAGGAAATCTCTTCTAGCCTTTGCTGCTTTGCGTTAACCCTTGTCAGCTTGGACAGAAGAGCCATAACCTGTTTAGCAAGAAACAGATCCACTGATTTTGTCCTGGATTGCCTGCAGCTGTTATTTCTAAAAGTTCTAAAAGTTCAGTTGCCATGACAACTATGTGACAGCCCCAGAACATCTATCAACTTTGAACAGAGTGAATCTGGATGGAGGTGCGACAGAGTGGGAAGAGCAAGGTATGACTCATTCATTCATTCTTTCATTAAATCTCTTTTTTTTTTTTTTTTCTGAGATAGGGCTTTGCTTTGTGGCCCAGGCTAGAGTGCAATGGTGTAATCAAGGCTCACTGCAGCCTCGACCTCCTGGGCTCAAGCCATCCTCCCACCTCAACCTCCCGATATTAAATGAGTTTTGAACACTCCTCAGTATCAGGCATTAGGGATACATAGATGAGCAGAGCATGGCAGAAGGGCCCAGGAAGAACTGTAGATTGTTGAAGAGTCAAGTTTTTTGTTTTGTTTGTTTTGTTTTATTTTGTTTTGTTTGTTTGTTTTTTGAGATGGAGTCTTGCCTTGTCGCCCAGGCTGGAGTGCAGTGGTGCAATCTCTGCTCACTGCAACCTCCGCCCCCAGGGTTCAAGCGATTCTCCTGCCTCAGTCTCCTGAGTACCTGGGATTGCAGGCACACGCCACCCTGCCAGGCTAATTTTTGTATATTTAGTAGCGACAGGGTTTCACCATGTTGGCCAGGCTGGTCTGGAATGCCTGACCTTGTGATCTGCTCACCTCGGCCTCCCAAAGTGCTGGGATTACAGGTGTGAGCCACCATGCCCAGCTGTAGGCCTATGTTTTAATAGTATCTCTGCCTTTTAGTAGTTCAGTGATGTTGGCCAGTCACTAAGCCTCTCTGAATCTCATGAGCAGAATGGGGTTACTAACACCTGCTTTACAGGGTGAGGCGCTAGATATAGGGCAGGTGCTATAAATATGTTAGTTTCGTTCCTCCTAACCCCGGCTCAGCCATTTACTGGCTCTGTGGCCTGGGAGGTCTTTACCTTCTTGGAGCTTCCATTTCCTCATAGGTACCTCTAAAGTTGTTTCTACACCTGGGAGCCTCGGGCCCTGTGGGTTAAATATGGAAGCTCTGCGAAGCCAGGTTGGCTGCTCCACTTCTTCCTTCCCAACAAAAACAAACCCGGAAGTACAGGTTCTTTCTAATGACAGCAACCCCCAGCCACAGGTTTTCTAGGGCAGGGCTAATTTCAGACGTGAATCCCGTGCTTGTCAGACCAGATTTCCTGCTTTGGGACTTGGGAAATCCAATTGCCTTAAACTGACCTTTCTCTGGGCCACGCTTCTTGTACCAGGTGGAAAACCTGTAAAAAAAAAAAAAAAAAAACTGGTCACAGTCCACACACAGACCCATGGCCTCGCAGAGAACGGCAGGGTGAGTGACTGCGTAGTGCTGGGACCCAGGGGCCTGGGATTAAGTTCTCCATGGAGCTTTCTGTTTTTCTTTCTTTCTTTTTATAATTGAGGTGAAATTTGCACAACATAAAGTTAATCATTTTTAAGTGTATAGTGGCCAGGTATGGTAGCTCAGACTTGTAAGACCAGCACTTTGGGAGGCTGAGCTGGGAGGATCGCTTGAGCTCAGGGTGAGACCCCATCACTATTGTTTTTTTGTTTTGTTTTGTTTTGTTTTGAGATGGAGTCTCGCTCTGTTGCCCGAGCTGGAGTGCAATGGCTCAATCTCGGCTCACTCTAGCCTGCACCTCCCGGGTTCAAGTGATTCTCCTACCTCAGCCTCCCAAGTAGCTAGGACTATAGGATTAGGACTGGGCGCCCGCTACAACACCCAGCTAATTTTTGTATTTTTAGTAGAGACAGGGTTTCACCATGTTGGCCAGGCTGGTCTCAAACTCCTGACCTCAGGTGATCCACCCGCCCCGGCCTCCTAAAGTGCTGGGATTATAGGTGTGAGCCACTGTGCCCAGCCCTCCATCACTATTAAAATAAATAAATTAAAAGAAGGGTACAGTTCAGAATCATTTAGTACATTCATGGTATACCCCATACTCGTTAAGCACTCACTCTTCATTCCCCCTGGCCTTACCCCCAGGCAACCACAAACCTGCTTTCTGTCTCTATGGATTTCTCTATTCTGGACACGTCATATGAATGGGATCACAAAATATGTGACCTTTTGTGATGCATCATTCACTTAGCATAATTTTGTTTTTTGTGAGACAGGATCTCATTCTGTTGCCCAGGCTGGAGTGTAGCGGCACAATTGAGCTCACTGTAGCCTCAACCTCCTGGACTCAAGTGATCCTCCCACCTCAGCCTCCCAAGTAGTTGAGACTAAAGGTGTATGCCACCATCCCTGGCTAATCTTTGTATTTTTTGTAGAGACGGGGTTTCACCATGTTTCCCAGGCTGGTCTCAAACACCTGGGCTCAAGCAATCCTCCTGCCTCAGCCTCCCAAAGTGCTGGGATTATAGGCATGTGCCACCGTGCCTGGCCAGTATAATGTTTTTGAGGTTCATCTACCCTTTGTTACAGAGCAGGCCTTCGTTTCTCTTTATGTCTCAAACTCCTAACCTCATGATCCACTCACCTCAGCCTCCCAAAGTGCTGGGATTACGGGTGTGAGCCACCATGCCTGGCCAGCATCTATATCTTAATACATCCAAAATTGAACTCCAGGCTGGGCACAGTGGCTCGTGCTTGTAATCCCAGCACTCTGGGAGGCAAAAACAGATGGATCACTTGAGGCCAGGAGTTCAAGACCAGCCTGGCCAACATGGTGAAATCCCGTCTCTACCAAAAAAATACAAAAATTAGCTGGGCGTGGTAGCATGCACCTGTAATCCCAGATACTCGGGAGGCTGAGGCAGGAGAATCACTTGAACTTGGGAGGCAGAGGTTGCAGTGAGCCGAGATCGCACCACTGCACTCCAGCCTGGGCAGCAACAGAGACTGTGTCTCAATAAAGCAAACAAACAAACAAACAAACAAAAAATGAGTTCCTGATTCCCCCACTCCTAAACCGGGTTCACTTGCAGCCTAGCCCATTTCAGTTGGTGGTAGCTCACTCCTTCCATTTTTTCAGACTCAAAACCCTCCAGCCATCCTTGGTTCTGTCTCATACTCCACATCCAACCCCTCAGGAAACAAAGCTATATATATATATATATATATATATATCTCCAGAATTCAGGAAGCTGAGGCAGGAGCCTTACTTGAGCCCAGGAGTTCCAGGCTGCAGTGAGCTATGATTGCACCACTGCACTCTACCCTGGGTGACAGACTGAGACCTTGTCTAAAAAAAATATATATATATATATACACACACACACACATATACATATATATACACACACACACACACAAATATATATATGTGTGTATATATATATATCTCCAGAATCCAACCATTTGTCACCATCACTGCTACCCTCGGCACCTACTACTGGATTCTCTCTGCCTCTCTCTCCCCTTATTCTTTACAGTCTATACTCAGCCAGGCAGCTGGGGTTAGCCTTTATTTTAATAATATAAAGCCGGGAGTGGTGGCTCACGCCTGTAATCCCAGCTCTTTGGGAGGCCAAGGCAGGTGGATCACTTGAGGTCAGGAGTTCACGACCAGCCCGGCCAACATAAGGAAACCTTTCTCTCCAAAAAATATAAAAAATTAACTAGGCATGGTGGCACACTCCTGTAATCCCAGCTACTCGGGAGGCTGAGGCACAAGAATTGCTTGGGCCTGAGAGGCAGAGGTTCCAGTGAGCCGAGATTGCACCACTGCACTCCAGTCTGGGTGACAGAGCAAGATTCCATCTCAAAAACAAAAAAATTATTATTATTATTATTGACACAGGGTCTCTGTCACCCAGGCTGGAGTACAGTGGCACAATGATAGCTCACTGCAGCATTAATCTCCTGGACTCAGGTGATCCACCCACCTCAAATTCCCCAATAGCTGGGACTCCAGGTGCGTATTACCATGCTCAGCTAATTTTCAAAAACTTTTTTGTAGAGATGGGGGTCTCGCCATGTTGCCCAGGCTGGTCTTGAACTCCTGGCCTCTAGCGATCCTCCCACCTCAGCCTCTCAAAGTGTTGGGATTATAGGCATGAGCCACCACGCCCAGTCCCTGAGTTACATTTTAAAGGCTAACCCAGCCTGGGTGACAGAGCAATACCCTGTCTCTGATAATAATAAAAGAAGAAAAGACTAATAACCCAAAATATAAGTTAGATTGTGTTGCTTCTATGCTCAAAACCCTGCCATAGCTTCTCTTTACTTGGAGTGAAAGCCAAGCACACAATGGCTGGTGATGGTCTGCGTGATCTGGCCACTTTACCTTTGACTTCACCCCTGTCACTTTCTCTAGTTCACTCCACTCCAGCCACCCCACCTAAAGAAATTCACACTGGCCTGCTCCTTCTGTGCAAATACCCTTTCCTGAGATGTGGCACATCTGTCTCCCTCCCCGCCAGACTTCCTTTTTATTTATTTATTTATTTATTTATATTTTTGAGATGGAGTTTCACTCTTGTCACCCAGGCTGGAGTGCAGTGGCCCAATCTTGGCTCACCACAACCTCCACCTCCCGGGTTCAAGTGATTTTCCTGCCTCAGCCTCCCGAGTAGCAGGGATTACAGGCATGTGCCACCACACCTGGCTAATTTTGTATTTTTAGCAGAGACAGAGTTTCTCCATGTTGGTCAGGAAGGTCTCAAACTCCCAATCTCAGGTGATCTGCCCTCCTCGGCCTCCCAAAGTGCTGGGATGCCGTGTGAGCCACCACACCCGGCCTATTTTTCTTTTTTTGAGATAGGCTTACTCTGTCGCCAGGCTGGAGTGCTGTGGTGCAATTTCCACTCACTGCAACCTCCTGGGTTCAAGCAATTCTCCTGCTTCAGCCTCCTGAGTAGCTGGGACAACAGGCATGCACCACCACACCCAGCTCATTTTTGTATTTTTAGTAGCGATGGGGTTTCACCACGTTAGCCAGGCTGGTCTCGAACTCCTGACCTCAAGTGATCCACCCGCCTTGGTCTCCCAAAGTGCTGGGATTATGGACATGAGCCACCATACCTGACCCCAATGCCACTTTCTAATGCAGCCTTCTAATAGAGCCACTCTATTTAAAATGACAACCCAGTCCATCCTTCTTCCTCTGCATCCCCTCCCCCACTCTACTTTCTTCTTCCATAACATCTTTCACCTTACTCTTTCCTTGTGTTTATTGTCCCTCTGGCCTGCCTGAACAGAAACCCCATGAGGGAAGGGTCTTGGCATGTTTTGTCCAGTGCCTAGAAAGTACCCTGCATGTAGCAGGCACTTGCTACATATTTGTTGAATTAGTAAACAATACTACTAATAGTGGTGTAGGCCAGGCGCGGTGGCTCACGCCTGTAATCCAACACTTGGGAGGCCGAGGCGGGCGGATCACGAGGTCAGGAGATCGAGACAATCCTGGCTAACATGGTGAAACCCCGTCTCTACTAAAAATACAAAAAAATTAGCTGGGCGTGGTGGCGGGCACCTGTAGTTCCACCTGCTGGGGAGGCTGAGGCAGGAGAATGGCGTGAACTGGAAGGCAGAGCTTGCAGTGAGCCGAGATCATGCCACTGCACTCCAGCCTGGGCGACAGAGCAAGACTCTGTCTCAAAAAAAATAAATAAATAAAAAATAAATAAAGTATCACAAAATATTTTCAAATTAAAAAATAAAAAATAGGTCGGGCGCGGTGGCTCAAGCCTGTAATCCCAGCACTTTGGGAGGCCGAGATGGGCGGATCACGAGGTCAGGAGATCGAGACCATCCTGGCTAACACGGTGAAACCCTGTCTCTACTAAAAAATACAAAAAACTAGCCGGGCGAGGTGGCGGGCGCCTGTAGTCCCAGCTACTCGGGAAGCTGAGGCAGGAGAATGGCGTAAACCCGGGAGGCGGAGCTTGCAGTGAGCTGAGATCTGGCCACTGCACTCCAGCCTAGGCGACAGAGCGAGACTCCGTCTCAAAAAAAATAAATAAATAAAAAATAAATAATGGTGGCCATTTATTAAGCCCATTACCCACATGCTCTACAAGCATTCCATGTAAACCTCATAAGCAAGGTGGAATTTTTTTGCTTCCATTTTACAGTTGGGGAACCTAAGGCAGGCGGTGTTTTAAGCAACTTGCCCAAATCCACAGAGCTAGTTCCATAGCAGGAAAGGATTTGAGCCCAGGTCTTTGGTTGCCTTTGGAATTCTTGGTCTTTTCTACTTTGCTGTTCACCGTAGCTGCATTTAACATGTCTTACTCATTCATTCACTTGTTCATCTAGTAAATGTTTCCCAAGCCTCCTCCATCCCTCCGCCACCCAAAATGCCAGGCCCTGTCCTGCACAATGGGGACCCACACATCAGTGGGTCATGGACCTTGCCGCAGAGGAGCTCTGGTCCCACGGCCCAGGCAATCAGTGTCCCTGTGGGCTTCATTTTTGTTTTCTATTTTTAAGAGACAGGGTCTTGCTCTGTTACCTAGGCTGGAGAATAGTGGTACCGTCACAGCTCACTGCAGCCTCAAACTCCTGGGCTCAAGTATTTCTCCCACCTCAGGCTCCCAAGTAGCTGAGACTACAGGCATGCACTACCATGCCTAGCTAAAGTTTTGTTTTTTTGATTTTTTTTTTTTTTTTTTGCCTCTATCCCCCAGACTCAAGCAATCCTGCCTGTGTTGCTCAGGCTGACCTCACACTCCTGGGCTCAAGCCATCCTTCCACCTCAGCCTCCCAAAGTGCTAGGATTACACGCATGAATCATCACATTTTGCTCCCATGGGGAGTTTTGTAAACTGAACAAAGGGAGCTCCCTTTCCCCAGCAATTCATCACTGGAGTCCATATGAATCAGTGTTCCTCATTTACAGCAGAAAAAGCAGCTTCCCATGCTTCCCCTGCCCCCTCCTCGGCTGAGTGAGGCTGACACGTGCACACCCTGTAGCATCCTGCACCTCACCAGGTAAACAGGCCTGAAGGAGGGAGGCCACGGGTGTGGGCACGGGCGCAGGGCCAAGCTGACCTCGCAAAGGCTAAGGGGCGGGAAGAGCAGGAGGAAGTGTGGGCAATGGGGAGCTGCTGGGTCTGGAGCAATTGCCATTGCCACATGGGGAACTCACCAGCCCAGAGGCTGACCTGGGGCTGAGCAGAGCCTAGCAGTAGGGTAGGAAGGGGCCCACCCTTGCTCCTCCAGCTCCCTTTTCTCCCCGCCCCTCAACCCCAAACTCTGTGCGTCCTCCTCACTGCCCTGCTGTCAGTTCACCTCCTTTAACCCTTTCCCCCCGTGCCTCCCAAGGAAAAGGGGAAACTAACAGGCCAACTGATCTTCAACGGCCTTGGAGCTGCGTTTCTTAAAAATTCACTAAGGGGCCAGGCGTGGTGGCTCACGCCTATAATCCCTGCACTTTGGGAGGCTGAGGGGGGCAGATCACTTGCGGTCAGGAGTTCGAGACATGGTGGAACCCCGTCTCTACTAAAAATACAAAAATGTGCTGGGCATGGTCATGCATACCAGTAATCTCAGCTACTTAGGAGGCTGAGGCAGGAGAATCATTTTAACCTGGGAGGCAGAGGTTGCAGTGAGCCAAGATTGTGTCACTGAACTCCAGTCTGGGCGACAGAGGGAGACTCTGTCTCCAAAATAATAACAAAAATAATAATAATAAATAAATTCACTAAAGAAGACCACGTGTGGTGGCTCATGCCTGTAATCCCAGCACTTCGGTGGGGAGTAAAGTGTGAGGATGGTTTGAACCCAGGAATTTGTGACCATTCTGGGTAATATAGAGAGACCCCATCTCTACAAAAATTTAAAACTCAGCCAGGTGTGGTGGTGCCCACCTGTAGTCCCAGCTACTATGGAGGCTGAGGCAGGAGGATTGCTTGAGCCTGGGAGGTTGAGGATGCAGTAAGCCATGATCATGCCACTGTACTCCAGCCTGGGCAAGAGAGTGAGATGCTGGCTCAAAAAAAAAAAAAAAAAAAAAAATCACTAAGGGGTAGGTCATTGGATTTGGAGTTTGACTAAACACATGCTCCTGGCCATGCACCTGGGTTATTTTCCTTCCATATATTCATTTAGTCCACACTCATTGTGTGCCAGACCCTCTGGCAGGTGCCAGGGTCCTGAGGAGCTCAGGGTCAGCTGGAGAAGCTGGACAGGCTACGTTTAAACACAGTACAGCTCTGGGCCAGGAGGGGCTGCAGGGGCTCAGAGAAAGATGTGAATGACAACATCGTAATGACAATCCAATCAAACCCCAGGGGTCTGAAGTGGAGCTCATTAAACAATTCAAGTGCCCACCATTTGCAGGACACTGTCCTTCGGAGGCATGCAGGCCACTCTGATTGAGCCCTGATGTTACTCCCTGCCTAGAATCCAGACTAGGTCTCGTTGGAAGAGTGGTGTGGACAGCAGAGTGAAGTTTCTGTCATTGGAACTGTACAGCTGGGGGGGTTTTAGAAAGGGCACTCTCCCTTCACCCCAAGAAAACGAAAGAAAGGAAAGGGCACTCCCATCATAGACAGCAGCAAACTGAGTCACAAGAGGTGAGATTTGCTCACTCCCTTAGACCACAGGCTCTCTGGAGGTGCGAAATCAGGCTTATTGCCATGTTCGTAGCACCTGGGGCATAAAAGACCTTAGAAAATTATCCAGAGGTAGAATATTTATTTATTTATTTATTTATTTATTTTTGAGACAAGGTCTCGCTCTGTCACCCAGTCTGGAGCACAGTAGCACAGTCCGGGCTGACTGCAGCCTCAACTTCCTGGCAAAAGTGATCCTCCCACCTTGACCTCCCGAGTAGCTGGGACTACAGGCAGGCACCACCATGTCTGGCTAATTAAAAAAAAAAATTTTATAGAGACAAGATAGAATATTTATTGATAGGATAATATAGAAATCAGTTACTAAAAAGATATATAATCTAAATTTTAAAAAATACAGACTGGACGTGGTGGCTCATGTCTGTAATCCTAGCACTTTGGGAGGCCAAGGTGGGTAGATCATGAGGTCAGTAGTTCAAGACCAGCCTGGCCAACCTAGTGAAACCCCATCTCTAGTAAAAATACAAAAATTAGCCGGGCATGGTGGCACGCCTGTGGTCCCAGCTACTCGGGAGGCTGAGGCAGGAGAATCACTTGAACCTAGGAGGCGGAGGTTGTGGTGAGCCAAGATCATGCCACTGCACTGCAGCCTGGGAAACAGAATGAGGCTCTGTCTCAAAAAAAAGAAAAAAAAAAAAAAACCATAGGCACACACATGTATATTTTTAAAAGACAGACACTGGTAGACTACAAAATGTTGATGACTGTTACCTGTAACTTGTAGATTGCAGTTGTTTTTAAAAGACTTTTTATTAGATAAAATTTGAACTGCATCAAAAAACAGAATCAGATGGTGAATCTTGGCAGCTACTCCCAATATCCATCAACCCATGGCTGATCATGTGCCATCCACACTCCATCCCTTTCCTTTGGAAATATTACATGGAAGTAAAGCCCACACATCATATCCTTTCTTCTGTAAACATTTCAGTGTGCAGTGTGTATCTCTAAAACTCAGGCCTAAAAAAATACCTAACTACAGTACCATTGTAACAACTAAAAAGATAAACAGTTATTCCTTGATATCAAATGGTCAGTCAGCATTCAAATTTCCAGTGGTCTTGTAAATGACATTAGATGTTTCTGTTTTGCAGTGTTTTTTTCTTTTTTTTTTTTTTCCTTGACAGTGTTGTTCTGTTGCCCAGGCTGAAGTACAGTGGTGTGATCGTAGCTCACTGCAGCCTCCAACTCCTGGGCTCAAGTGATCCTCCTGTCTCAGCCACCTGAGTAGCTGAGACTAACAGGTGTGTTCCAGCATGACTGGCTAATGTAAAGACAGGGTCTCGCCATGTTGCCCAGGGTGGTCTTGAATTCCTGGGCTCAAGCAATCTCCTTACCTTAGCCTCCCAAAATGCTAGGATGACAGGTGTGAGTGGCCACGCCCAGACCAGCCAGGCGTGGTGGCACATGCCTATAGTCCTAGCTACTCAGGAGGCTGAAGCAGGAAGATTGTTTGAGCCCAGGAGTTTGAGGCTGCAGTGAGCCATGATCATACCACTGTACTTCAGCCTGGGCAACAGAGCAAGACCCTGTCAAAACAAACAAACAAACAAACATAGCTGGGCGCAGTGGCTCACACCTGTAATCCCAGCACTTTGGGAGGCTGAGGCTGGTGGATCACTTGAGGTCATGAGTTCAAGACCAGCCTGGCCAATACGGTGAAACCCCATCACTACTAAAAATACAAAAATTAGCCAGACATGGTGGTGCATGCCTGTAACCCCAGCTGCTTGGGAGGCTGAGGCAGGAGAATTGCTTGAACCCTTGAGGCAGAGGTTGCAATGAGCCAAGATCAAACCATTGCACTCCAGCCTGGGCAAGAATTGCAAAACTCCATCTCAAAAAAAAAAAAAAAACAAAAACACTGTGAAACAGAAGTATCTAATGTCATTTACAAGACTAATGTCACTGGAAATGTGAACGTTGACTAGACCATTTGACATCAAGGAATTATTGTATGTCTTTTTAGTTGTTATAATGGTACTATAGTTATATATTTTTCTTTAGGCCTGAGTTTTAGAGATACCCACTGCACACTTAAATGTTTAAGGAAGAAAGAGACACATGCACCACTACACTCCAGCCTCGGAGACAGAGGGAGACCCTGTCTCTAAAATAAATCAATAAATAAGGACCACACTGTGCAATCAGCTAATATGTCATTTAGGTCTCTTATCTCTAGTTTCTCCTTCCAGCTCTTTCAATTTTCACTGTAAACACATCATTTGTTTTATCATATCCCACAGGTTGGATTTGGCTGATTGCATCCCTTAACAAGGGATGCACTTGTTACATCCCAATTTAACAAGCTTTCTGTGCTTTGTGTTTCCTGTAAATTTACAGTTTCTTACAGAGCCTGATCAGATTTAGGTTAGAGGGGCTGTTGTTGTTGTTACTGCTGTTGCTTTAGAGACTGGATGTCACTCTGTGGCCCAGGCTGGAGTGCAGTGGTGCAATCATAGCTCACTGCAGCCTTCACCTCCTGGGCTCAAGAGATCCTTCCACCTCAGCCTCCCAAGCAGATGGGATTCAGGCACATGCCACCCTGCCCAGCTCAGATTAGAGGTTTTTTCTTTTTTTTTCTTTCTTTTTTTTTGACACAGTCTCGCTCTGTCGCCCAGGCTGGAGTGCGGTGGTGCATTCTCTGCTTACTGCAACAACCTCCGGGTTCAAGCAATTCAGATTAGAGTTTTTTGACATGAATAATTCATGGAAAATGTGTGATTTCATTGAGAGGCAAATAATGTCTGGTTGTCCTTTTTTGGTGTAACATTAGCAGCCACTACTGTTCAATGCTCAGATCCCTTAGTTCATGAAGGGACGCAAGATGACGATAACCTAATGTGGCCATTCTCAATTTTTTTTTTTTTTTTTTT
>NW_012120154.1:218924-226548 GCF_000951035.1 Colobus angolensis palliatus | reverse complement strand
TAGTTTTTTGTATTTTTAGTAGAGATGGGGTTTCACCGTGTTAGCCAGGATGGTCTCGATCTCCTGACCTCGTGATCCGCCCATCTCAGCCTCCCAAAGTGCTGGGATTACAGGCTTGAGCCACCGCGCCCGGCCGAGCTGAAGGGTTTTAAGCCTAGAAATAGATGATGGGATTTGTATTTGAGGGAAGTTTCCATCAACTGTTTTCTGAAGAAGCTGAGACGCCACCCAACAATGTCTAGTTCTCAGCTTCTTTTTATGTTTTGTTTTTGAGACGGAGTCTCGCTCTGTCACCCAGGCTGGAGTGCAATGGCATGATCTCAGCTCACTGCAACCTCTGCCTCCCCAGTTCAAGTGATTCGCCTTAGCCTCCCAAGTGGCTGGAACTACAGGCACGCACGTGCTACCACGCCCAGCTAATTTTTGTATTTTTAGTACAGACAGGGTTTCA
The DNA here is from genome assembly GCF_000951035.1 of Colobus angolensis palliatus. Taxonomy (NCBI): domain Eukaryota; kingdom Metazoa; phylum Chordata; class Mammalia; order Primates; family Cercopithecidae; genus Colobus; species Colobus angolensis. Next base: position 226,097 of record NW_012120154.1, on the reverse strand, counting down.
TTATGTTGGCCAGGATGGTCTCAAACTCCTGACCTCATGATACACCTCCTCAGCCTCCCAAAATGCTGGGGCGTGAACCATTGTGCCCGTCATTTTTTTGGTTCGTAAATTGAGAATGAAAATAGTACAACTACCTTGTGAGGATTAAAAGCTTTAAGGATTAAACTCCTTAAATTGTTTGGAACAATGCCCATCACATAGTAATTGCTCAATAAGTGTTAGGAGTTAGTCCTATTCTTTTTTTTTTTTTTTTTTTTCCAGATAGGGTCTCACTCTGTCACCCAGGCTAGAGTGCAGTGGCATGATCAAAGCTCACTGTAGCCTCCACCTCCCAGGCCCAAGTGATCCTGCTTCTACCTCAGCTTCCAGAGTAACTGGGACTACAGGCTTGCACCACTACGCCTGGCTAAATTTTTTTTTCTTTGAACCGGAGTCTTGCTCTGTCACCCAGGCTGGAGTGCAGTGGCCGATCTCAGCTCACTGCAACCTCTGCCTCCCAGGTTCAAGCAAGTCTCCTGCCTCAGCCTCCTGAGTAGCTAGGACTACAGGTGCCTACCACCACACTCGGCTAGTTTTCTGTAATTTTAGTAGAGATGGGGTTTCCCCGTGTTAGCCAGGATGGTCTGCATCTCCTGACCTCGTGATCTGCCTGTCTTGGCCTCCCAGTGCTGGGATTACAGGTGTGAACCCTGTGAGTCTTTGACAGCTTCTTTGCTCACTGATTTTTCTAGATGTTCCAGACTCTTCCTGCGTTCTGCCCCAGACCTGGAATCAGTGTTTCTCTAAGGAGTCTTGGTTCCCTTGAGAAGGAAATGGTATTTAGAGGTCACAAGCTGGGTGCTAGAGGTATAATCGGCTTTCATTTGTTTCACTTTTTATTTTGAAATAATTTTAGACTTACAGAAACGTTGCAAAAATAGCACAGAGTTCCCGTATATCCTCTTACCCAGCTTCCTCTAAGGTTAACATCTTACATAACCATAGTGCAGTTATCAAACCAATACATTCACATTGGCACAATACTATTAGCTGAACTACAGACTTGATTCCGATTTTAGCAATTTTTCCACTAACATCCCATTTTTTGGGTGTATTTGTTTGTTTTTCTATCCTAGGATCCAATCCAGGTAAATCACCACATCTCCTTACCCTCCTTAATGACAGTTCCTCAGTCTTTCCTTATCCATGACCTCCACACTTCTGAAGAATACTGGTCAGGCATTTGGGGATTTGTTTGTTTGTTTTGTTTTGTTTTGTTTTTGAGATGGAGTCTCACTCTGTTGCCCAGGCTGGAGTGCAGTGGCACAATCTCGGCTCACTGCAACCTCCACCTCCTGGGTTCAAGCAATTCTCCTGCCTCAGCCTCCTGAGTAGCTAGGATTACAGGCGCATGCCACCACGCCCAGCTAATTTTTTTTTCTTTTTTTAATTTTTTATTTTAGTAGAGATTGGGTTTCACCATGTTGCCCAGGCTGGTCTTGAACTCCTGAGCTCAGGTGATCTGCCCAGCTCGGCCTCCCAAAGTGCTGGGACTACAGGCGTGAGCCACCTCGCCTGGCCTGTTTTTGTTATTGTTGTTTTGTTCTGAGACAGGGTCTTGTTCTGTCACCCAGACTGGAGCACAGTAGCACAAACCCTTGTACTGCAGCCTCAACCTCCTGGGCTCATGCAACGCTCCCACCTCAGCCTCTTGAGAAGCTGGGGCCACAGGTACACACTAATTACTTTTTAATTTTTTGTAGAGATGGGGTTTCACTGTGTTGCCCAGGTTGGTCTCAAACACCTGGGCTCAAGCCATCTTCCCATCTGGGCCTCGCAAAGCACTGGAATGACAGGCAGGAGCCACTGCGTCTGGCCTGGTCAGGTGTTTCACAGAACATCCTTCACTTTGGATTTGTCACCCCTCCCTCCCTCCCTCCCTCCCTTCCTCCCTTCCTTCCTTCCTTCCTTCCTTCCTTCCTTTTTTTAGATGGTGGAGTTTTGCTCTTGTTGCCCAGGCTGCAGTGCAATGGAGTGATCTCGGCTCACTGCAACCTCCGCCTCCCAGGTTCAAGTGATTCCCCTGCCTCAGCCTCCCAGGAAGCTGGAATTACAGGCACGTGGCACCACACCTGGCTAATTTTGTATTTTTAGTAGAGATGGTGTTTCGCCATGTTGGCCAGGCTGGTCTCGAACTCCTGACCTCAGGTGATCCGCCCTCCTCAGCCCCCAGAGTGCTGAGATTACAATGTCACCTGTTTCTTTATGACTAGATGGAGGTTATGCCTTTTGGGGAAGACAAACAGGAAGAGTGACTCTCTCTTTTCAGTGCATCAGGGGTAAACAGTGTTGGCATGTCTTATTCTTGGTGATGGGCAAATCATTTGGCTAATCATTTGATTAAGATGGTATCTGCGGCCGGGCGCTGTGGCTCAAGCCTGTAATCCCAGCCCTTTGGGAGGCCGAGACGGGCGGATCACAAGGTCAGGAGATCAAGACCATCCTGGCTAACACAGTGAAACCCCATCTCTACTAAAAAATACAAAAAACTAGCCGGGCGAGGTGGTGGGCGCCTATATTCCCAGCTACTCGGGAGGCTGAGGCAGGAGAATGGCGTGAACCCGGGAGGCGGAGCTTGCAGTGAGCTGAGATCCGGCCACTGCACTCCAGCCCAGGCAACAGAGCAAGACTCCGTCTCAAAAAAAAAAAAAAAATGATGGTATCTGCAAGGTTTCTCCATCGTCCAGTTATTATCTGTACAATTATCTTTGCATTTGCAGCTAATAAACCTTTGGGGGGAGATATTTTGAGATTATGCCAATATTCCATTTCTCCTTAAACTTTTACCCACACATTTTAGCACCCATTGGAGGATCTTGTCTGTAACAATTACGATTGGTGTTCTAATGTTGAGTTTCTCTTTTTTGGGGGGGACAGAGTCTCACTCTATCGCCCAGGCTAGAGTGCAATGGTGAGATCTTGGCTCACTACAACCTCCACCTCCCAGGTTCAAGCAATTCTCGTGCCTCAGCCTCCCAAGCTGGGATTACAGGTGGACACCACCACGCTCTGCTAGTTTTTATATTTTTAGTAGAGATAGGGTCTCCCGATGTTGGTTAGATTGTTCTTGACTTCCTGACCTCAAGTAATCCTCCTACCTCAGCCTCCCAAAGTGCTGCGATTACAGGGATGAGCCACCGTGCCCAGCCTAATGTTGAGTTTCTATTTCTCTCATTCCTATTTATTGATCTATTGAGTGACTTATTTATTTATTTAGAGATGAAGTCTCACTCTATTACCCAGGCTGGAGTGCAGTGGTGCAATCTTAGCGACTTGATTGTTCGAGTGATCCTCCCATCTCAGGATTACAGGTGTGAGCCACCATGCCCAGCCTCCTTCTGCATTTGTTAGATTTTTTTCTGTAAGAAAGAGCTGTCCCTTCCTCTCTCCCCAACCATTTTATTTATTTGTTCAATTATTCATTTATATCAGTACGAGTTTGTGGATATTTTATTCTAGGGGTTATAATCTAGGACTGCTGTTAGTATAATAGGCTTTTAATAAATATTTCAGCCAGGCACGGTGGCTCACGCCTATAATCCCAGCACTTTGGGAGGCCGAGGTGGGCGGATCACCTGAGGTCAGGAGTTTGAGACCAGCCTGACCAATATGGAGAAATTCCTTCTAAACTAAAAATACAAAAAATTAGCTGGGCGTGGTGGCAGGCACCTGTAATTCCACTTACTCAGGAAGCTGAGGCAGGAGAATCGCTCGAACCCAGGAGGCAGAGGTTGCAGTGAGCCGAGATCACGCCACTGCACTCCAGCCTGCACCACAAGAGCAAAATTCCGTCTCAAAAAAAAAAAATAAATAAATAAATATTTCTGGAAGGAAGAAGGCAAGCAGGAAAATAGAAAAAGGAAAAATCAGAACTTGTCCCTTAATTATTTTATTTTATTTTTATTGATTGAGTGATTGATTTTTCTGAAACTGAGTTTTGCTCTTTTTGTCCAGGCAGAGGCGTGATCTCAGCTCACTGCAACCTCTGCTTCCCAGCTTCAAGTGATTCTCCTGCCTCAGCCTCCCAAGTAGCTGGGATTACAGGCATGTGCCACCACACCTGGCTAATTGTGTATTTGTAGTAGAGATGAGGTTTTACTGTGTTAGCCAGGCTGGTCTTGATCTCCTGATCTTGTGATCTGCCCTCCTCGGCCTCCCAAAGTGCTGGGATTACAGGCATGAGCCACCACGGCCAGCCACTTATTATTATTATTATTTTTTGAGATGAAGTCTGACTCTGTAGCCCAGGCTGGAGTCCACTGGCACGATCTCGGCTTACTGCAACCTCTGCCTCCTGGGTTCAAGCGATTCTCCTGCCTCAGCCTCCCGAGTAGCTGGAATTATAGGTGTGCACCACCATGCCTGGCTAATTTTTTGTATTTTTAGTAGAAACAGGGTGTCACCATGTTGGCCGACCTGGTCTCAAACTACTGACCTCAGGTGTCAGGTGTCTGCCTATCTTGGTCTCCCAAAGTGCTGGGATTATAGGCATGAGCCACTGTGGCTGGTCTATTTTATTTATTTATTTATTTTTATTATTACGATGGAGCCTTGCTCTGTCCCCCAGACTGGAGTGCAGTGGCACGATCTTGGCTCACTGCAATTTCTGCCTCCTGAGTTCAAGCAATTTTCCTGCCCCAGCCTTCTGCGTAGCTGGGACTACAGGCATGTACCACCACATCTGCATAATTTTTGTATTTTTAGTAGAGATGGGATTTCACCATGTTGGCCAGGCTGGTCTCGAACTCCTGACCTCAAGTGATCCACCAGCCTCAGCCTCCCAAAGTGCTGGGGTTACAGGCATGCGCCACCCTGCCTGGCCCATTTATATTTAATAAATCTTTATCAGGACACACTACGTAGGTCAAAGCGTTTCCATGTGCTGGTGGGAGTGACCTTTGTACGGTGCAAATCTGATTGATTGGGGGTACCACACTACCCTGGGAGTCCCCAGGGGCCATCTCAGAGTCTAATTGGCATGTCTCTCTCCTTAGGACTCAGCCTGCCATGGCTGGTCCACTGAATGCTGGCTGGTTCCTTTAAGTCAGACCATGTCCCTCCCACGCTTAAAACCCTGCAAAGTCTCCCCATCTCAGAGTGAAAGCTGAAGTCCATTTGTTGGTTTTGAGACTTCCATGCTCGAAGGCCCCCTACTCCCTCCCTGCCCTCTTCTCTCTGTCCCTTGCTCACTTAGCTCCTCCATGGTCTCTACTCCATCAAGGCAGAGTCTCTGCAAGGCCTGGGTTGTTCTTCCCACAGATAGCCAACTGCTCCCCAGGACCTCTCCTCCTCAGGTCTTAGATGTCGCCTCAGAGCTGCCCCCTCTCTTCCCACAAGAACTACCACCGGCAGGGCGTGGTGGCTCACACCTGTAATCCCAGCACTTTGGGAGGCCCAGGCGGGCAGATCAGTTGAGTCAGGAGTTCGAGACCAGACTGGCCAACATGGCAAAACACCAATTCTATTAAAAATACAAAAATTAGCCGGAAGTGATGGCGGGCACCTGTAGTCCCAGCTACTCGGGAGGCTGAGGCAGGAGAATCGCTTGAACCCAGGAGCAGGAGGTGGCAGTGAGCAAGATGGCGCCACTGCACTCCAGCCTGGGTGACAGAATGAGACTCTGTCTCAAAAACTAAAAATTAAAAAAAGAGGCCAGGTGTGAGCTCATGCCTGTAATCCCAGCACTTTGGGAGGCTGAGGCAGGCAGATCACCTGAGGTCAGGAGTTCAAGACCAGACTGACCTCAACATGGAGAAACCCTGTCTCTACTAAAAATACAAAATTAACCTGGTATGGTGGTGCATGCCTGTAATCCCAGCTACTCGGGAAGCTGAGGCAGGAAAATCGCTTGAACCCAGTAGGCGGAGGTTGCAGTGAGCCGAGATCACGCCATTGCACTCCAGCCTGGGCATAAGAGCAAAACTCCGTCGCAAAGAAAAAAAAAAAAGAAAAGAACTACTCCCTTCCCTCCATATATATTTTTTCCATTTTCTGCCTCCTTGCACTGGAATGTAAGCTCCAGGCGAAGCACGGGTACTCTGGTGTGACAATTAGAGAGGGACAATTACAGTATGTGTGAAAACCCAGTGGGTGGTCAGAGAGGGCTTCTCGGAAGAGGTAGCCTCTATAGCCAGGTGAATTGGGAGCAAGTGTCAGGATGAGGTAAAGTCTCTTGGACAACAGATGAGAGACAGCAGGTCACTCCAGGGGGACTGTGGATGGCTGAGACACGGAACTGACTCCGCTCTTTACCCAGATTCTGCCCAGTGTCTGCTAGGTGCCAGGCCCTGGGGGGTGACAAAACTGACTGTGCTTCCCCAGGAAGGCAATAAACAAGAAAAATCAGTGTATGTCTAATTTCTTACACGGGGTAGGTATTAGGAAGGGACAGAGAAGGATGCTATGAGCGAGGTCACCTTTAAGGTAAGTGGCCAGAGAAGGAAGGAGTAGGGTGTTCCCAGGACATGCTGTCTGGGCCAAAGGAAGATTCCTGAGCAGCCCTCAGGTGGGAAATGCCAGGCACCAAAGACTAGACATCAGGGAGATCACGGAGATGGAGGAGGGAGGTGGGGCTAGATTTTGCTGGAGGGCACTGAAGTTGGTCTTTATACCCAGGATAAGGAGCCACTGAAGGGTTTTGAGGCTGAGGGGTTTCTATTCATTTATGTATTTATGTATTTATGTATTTTATGTATTTATTTATTTAGAGATGGAGTCTCACTCTGTTGCCCAGGCTGGAGTCCAGTGGTCCGATTTTGGCTCACTGCAACCTCCGCCCCATCAGGCTCAAGCAATTCTCCTTCCTCAGCTTCCCAAGTAGCTGGGGTTACAGGCGCCCACCACCACATCCAGCTAACGTTTGTATTTTTAGTAGAGATGGGATTTCACCATGTTGGCCTGGCTGGTCTCAAACTCCTGACTGTGATCTGCCTACCTCGGCCTCCCAAAGTGCTGGGATTAGAGGCGTGAGCCACCATGCCCAACCAGATGAAGGGTTTTTTTTTTGTTTTTTTTTTTTTGAGACAGAGTCTCGCTCTGTCGCCCAGGCTAGAGTGCAGTGGCCAGATCTCAGCTCACTGCAAGCTCCGCCTCCCAGGTTCACACCATTCTCCTGCCTCAGCCTCCCGAGTAGCT